>NC_136425.1:14605000-15214166 GCF_052625555.1 Lactuca saligna | reverse complement strand
TAAGCCATGAAATTACACATTGCACGTTATGAGTCGTTAGTAGAGCGTGTGTGGTCAACCGGCACACTAATAGCGATGAATAAAGAGTGGCAATGAGTGTCTCATAAATTATCATTGATTAATGGAGTGTGTGTGGCTAACCAGCACATTAAAATTAGATGATAAATAACATCGAGTGTACTAAGTTAATTTGCATGGTTATTAACATCTTATTTGTGATCCTCGATACCCCAGTCACAAATGGAAGAGTATAATCGAGATTAAACATGTCATTGAAAAGTTCAATGATTCTTAAAAGATCTAGGAATTTCATTTTAAAAACTAAATTCGTTTAAATTTCATTTTTCGATGGTGAAATTGGTAAATTGTCATTTACCTACCTTTATGTAATTTACAATTAGATTACGACATCCCTTTTCTAAGTTGTAAAGTATTTAGTTCGATCCTAGCCTTGATATTTCATTTTGGGTGTTATGTTGAGGATTATTCTTATATAACTAAAACTTTCTTTTCTACTCTTTCATATGTCTACTCCAACTAATGTTTCCGGTTCCTCCTCCTAAAACAACAGCAACAACTTATCTATGTTGAACATTTGATTGAAGGTGTAATTAGATGGCACCAACTACAACGATTGGATGCGCAACATCAAAATGGCTCTTCACTTTGAAGACAAGGAATACGTCCTTGAAAAACCTTTGGATGAAATCGACGAAACGAAGGCCACTCCTGAAGAAATGGTCGCCTACAGAAAACACTATAATGATGCCACAAAAGTTTCATGCATCATGGTGGTGACAATGAATCCAGAATTGCAAAGGAACTATGAGGATTACTGGTCGTACGAGATGAACAAGGACCTTATGGGGAAATACCATAAGCGAGCTCATCAAGAAAAGTATGAGGTGGTAAAGTCCCTTGTTGCTAGAAAGATGAAGGATGGTCTGGGAGCAACCATGTTTCGAGAATACAACAACACGTGGATAGGCTAATCAAGCTCAATGTGAATTTTGACGAAGAGTTGGCAATGGACATAGTGTTGAACTCTCTGCCAAGTTGTTATGTTCAGTTCATATTGACCAATCTTTTGAACAACAGTAATGAAACTACTTTGTCATAATTGCACAACTTCCTTCGAACAGATGAAGCGGGAATGAAGGGAAAAGTTATTGTTTCATCTCCTACAAGTGAAACTATTCTGTTCATAAGGAAAGCGAAAAGGAAGAAGAGGAAAGGTCCTCCCAAACAAAACTGGAAGGGAAAGACTCAAGTTGGGTCGTTAAGTACATGACCCAAAGGAAAATCTAATTTTGATGCTCCCCTATCTCTGACCCTAAAGAGGTCACTTGCTTATATTGCAATGACAAGAGGCATTGGAAATGAAGCTGCCCGAAATACTTGCAGGATATCAAGGATGGCAAGGGGAAGCTAACATCCACAAGTATTTACACTATCTTATCTAATAACTTATCATATTCTCATTATTGGGTCCTTGATACAGGATGTGGGTTTCAAATTTGTTTTGATTTGAAGGGGCTAAGAAGGACTGAGGATATGGAGCATGGAAGGATGACCTTGATTATGAGGAATAGGCAATCTTCACATGTAACCAAGATTGGAGTTTATAGCTTAGTGCTTAGTAGTGGGTTATGTTTAGATTTAATAAATTTTTGTTGTTCGTCAGAGATAACATGAAACATCATTTCATTTCATTCTTTATTTAAACAAAGTTTTAGATATTATTTTGATGATAAGAATGGTTCTATTTCTGCTTATAAAAATGTGTGTTTTATTTTGAAGTTATACCTTGTGATGGTGTGTATAAAATTGTGATGATTTTAGATAATTTAGGAAATAGTGTTTTCATATTGATTCATCTAATGATATAGACAAATCATGCTTGTGGCATTGTCGTCTTGGATATGTCAACAAGAAATGCATGGCCTAATCCAAAAGGATAGAGTGTTGGAATCATTTGACTTAAGGTCAGATGACATGTACAAGTCTTGTTTATTGGCAAAGATGACAAAATCACCTTTCACTGGTTCTTGTGAAAGAAGTGAAGGATTGTTGGATCTCATATATACAAATCTGTGTGGGCCCTTCAGATCCACCACAAGGGATGCACATCGATTTTATGCGGCTTTTACTGATGAATATAGCAGGTATGGCTATATCTACTTAATCAAGCATAAGTCAGAAACCTTTAAAAAACTCAAAGAGTTCAAACAAGAATTCAAGAATCAATTAGGCAGGAAAATAAAGAGGCTTAGATCCGATATAGGCATTGATTATCTTAGTATTGAGTTCCATGACTATCTCAAAAAATGTAGAATAGTTTCACAACTGACTCCTCCTAGGACACCACAACTTAATGGTGTAGCTGAGAGGCGTAATCGAACCTTATTGGACATGGTTCATTCCATGATGAGTCAAGCTTCACTTCCAATCTCTTTCTGGGGGTATGCGTTAGAGACTACCGCCCACATTTTTAATCTTGTAACAACAAAGAAAGTTGCCAAAACACCTCATGAGATGTGGACAGAGAAGGTTCCCTCGTTTTCACATATCAAGGCTTGGGGTTGTGAAGCTTTCGTTAGGCGAGAGACTCACGACAAGCTTGAACCTCGAAGTGAGAGATGTATTTTCATCGGCTACCCACAAAAGTCCTTTGGATATTTGTTCTATAGACCTAGTGAGAACGTGGTTTTTATAGCACGAAGGGGAGTCTTTCAAGAGATAAAGCTCATATGCAAAGAAGACATTGGGAGTAATATTGATATTGAAGAAATTCAAGAGTTAAATGATGAAGGAACTTTTGAAAATACTAGGGCTCAACCTAAGGAAGAAATTCTAGTTAAACCAATTGACGAGTCCTTACCTCTTAGGCATTCCACTAGAGTTAGAATACAACCAGATTTGTATGGTTTCCATATTACCACACAAGGTGATCCATTTATCAATACATTGGTAAATTTGGATGAACCAACTAACTACAATGAAGCCATGGTAGGCCCTGAGATAGCTAGGTGGAAAGAGGAAATTGATAGAGACATCAACTTCATGTATGACAATCAAGTTTGGAATTTGATTGATAATGTACTATGTCATAAAACAGTTGGGTGCAAATGGATCTTTAAGAAGAAGACCTACATGGATGGAAATGTACATACCTTTAAGGATCGAATTATTGCGAAAGGATTTGCTCAAACCCCAGGGTTGAATATGAAGAGACTTTTTCACCTGTGGCTGATAGCTTATTTTATTTCTTTCTTTTTATTAGTTTATTTTAGATTTTTAATTTTTTTATTAGTATTGCATTGTATTTTAATTAATTTCTTTATCATGGATAGTATCGGGGACTTGTTATGTTGCATGAGGAATTTTGCAGGGTTTTGGAGCTTTTTGTGATTGTGGATTAGAGTGAAGACGACTTAGTGGGCTCCCGAGGCATTGTTTGGCTTGGCAGAATCAAAGAAGAAGAATTGGGCTTTTAAAGTTGATGGCTTGGATTTTTTGGGCTTGTGAAGATGGATCATAAATTTCTAATTTTGGGTTTGGAGCATCCATTTGGTAGCTAAATGATGATTGGTGGATTCAAATTACATGGACAAGGGGGGACCAAAGGAATCTTTGGTAGTGGAAGGGTGGAGTGGAGGAATGAAGGACCAATAACATTACAACAACATTTGCACGGGTGGAATTTTCATCGCGTGGGTACCTGCGCAACTGCCCAGTTTTGGGTATTTTGGTCATTTGGCTCACCATAACTCTGGGGGATCAGATCTAGAGGCTCATTGACGATTTTTCACTAGTAGAGACCTGCAAGAGGCGATTTTGGGAGCTAGAAACCATTTCTTTTCATCTTTCCAGATCTTAGGTAGTTTCTTTATGCAATTAGATTATTGTTCTTGTTATTTTGTTGCCATGAGTGGCTAATACTCTTATTTGGTTAACTTTGGCTGAAAACCAATGAATGCTTGTGGGTTTTGAAGGATTTATGTTGATTATCAATTTATTCCATGTTTATGATTCTAGTTTGCAATTCTTGTGCTTATTTGATGCTTTGATCATGAGCTTAGTAATTGAATGAGAAATTATTGATTTGTTTCTTTGATTTTGCATTGGATCATTGAATTTATCTAGAACAAAAGCTTTATGATGGTAGAAATCATCTCTAGCTGATGAATCATAACTCCTTTATGGATGTGTAAGCATTTGACATCCTCTAGGAATTGGGGATTCTTTCATTCTTAAGGCTAATTGATTTCTTGGGATCAATTGCTTCAATTGACCCTTGATCTTAATTAAGAAGGTGTGTTGTGGGCTTCCCCAACCTCCATACTACCTATGAGGAATATTGGCATCTCATGCTTCATGATTGCTATAACCAACTTGGGATGAAGGATAAGCTTTGTATTAGATCATAATGATAAACACACAAATGTTCATTGTGTTGAATTGCCTTAGTTAACCAACTATCTCTAATATTTGAGCATCTTACTATCTTGCTTAATTGCAAGTTTTTAGTTATTCAAGTCTTTTAGTTTTCAAGTAATCAAACACCCCCCTTTTAGTTTAATTGTAGTTAGTTAGTTTATTTACAATAGTTCTTTTAGATTACATTGGTGATTGAATACAACCATTTCCCAGAGGATCGATACCCCTTTTTACCATTATATTACATTTTATTTGCAAACAAAAGAGTGTAATTTGCTTGGTGGACTTGACATCCCACAAAGTTTTGGCACCGTTGTCGGGGATCGAACCTGGGTCACCTACGTGACAGGCGGGAATACTTACCTCTATACTACAACAAACAGTGGCTATGATTAAATCTATTAGGATAATGCTCGTCATAGCCACATTTCATGATTATGAAATTTGGCTGATGGATGTTAAAATTGCTCTCCTTAATGGGAGGTTGGATGAGGATGTTTACATGAGTCAACCAGAGGGTTTTATGGATGCAAAGTATCTAGATAGAGTGTGTAATCTTGAGAAACTGATCTATGGATTGAAACAAGTTGCTCGCAAATGGAATCTATGTTTTGACGAGAAAGTCAAAGAGTTTGGTTTCTCTAAAAGTGAAGATGAATCTTGTGTATATGTCAAAGCCAGTGGGAGTTTAGTAACCTTTATGGTATTGTATGTCGATGACATACTTCTTATAGGAACCGGCATTCCAACTTTGCAATAGCTTAAGTCTTGGATTGGAAAGTGTTCCGCTATGAAGTATCTGGGAGAGATTGCTTATATTATAGGGATAAAGATTTTAAGAGACAGGAGTAAAAGGCTGATTGGACTTGGTCAAAGTACATACTTGGATAAGATACTAAAGTGTTTGAGTATGGAAAATTGCAATAAAATATAACGGTCTATACAGAGTAATATCAAACTGAGTAAGACTCAGAGCTCGAGTAAAGATGAAGAAATAGCATAAACTAATAGAGTTCTATATGCTTCCATCGTTGGATCTATCATGTATGCTATGACATGTACTGGCCCTGACGTGGATTTTTCTTTGAGCATGTTCAGTCGTTATCAGGGAAATCCAGGTAGACTCACTGTATATCAATTAAGAATATTCTTAAGTATCTGCGAAGAACTAATGACGGGGTCCTTTTGCTTGGTGGTGGTGATAACTTAAGAGTAACTGGTTATAGCGATGCCAACTTTCAGATAGACAGTGACAACCTTCATTCTCAATTTAGCTGGGTGTTTACCCTTAATAGAGGAGCAGTAACTTCGAAAAGTTCCAAATAGGAGACAATGGCTGATTCTACATGTGAATCAGAGTGCATAGCAGCGAGCGAAGCATCAAAGGATGCAATTTGGTTAAAGAACTTCATTAGAGATCTAGGAATTGTTCCATCTATCAAGGAACCAATGGAATTTCTTTTGTGATAATGAAGGGACGGTTGCCTTAACAAAGGAACCAAGAGATCATGGCAGATCGAGACATATCGACAAAAAATACCATTTCATAAGACATAGAGTAGAAGATGGTCATCTCATCGTGAAGAGGGTGTCATCAAAAGAGAACCCAACATATCCTCTCACAAAGGGTCAGAGTAGGGTCAAGCACATTCAACATGCTAGGAGCATTGGTTTGAAGGATGATATTAGGTTTAGTAGTTAGATAAACATTTAGAATTTTTTAATGAAATAAATGTAATTGACTTTTGGTGATTAGTTAATGGATATTTATTTATGAGTTGAATTACTACCTTATGTATATTATTTATTTTATGTTTCATTTTGCATGTTTTACTTTCCGGATAATTAGATTGTTCAAACATCCACAGTCAATCGTACTTTTGGAAGTAGGTAGTGAATCAAGACTGTCATAAATTAAATTGTAGATTGTCTAAAGGTTTTTATACATAGCAATGATATTTATATAATATTTGTGAGTACTTTGAAATAGAGAATTTAAGTATTGGATTAACCCATGCTCAGAGAAATTCTTCATGGAATTTATAACGAGTAATTATGAGATGATAATATCTTATAATCTTTAAACGGAGATATATGAGTTGTTGTTTACGAGTTGGTTATGTAATGATGATACGTAAATGTATCACTAGTTTAATGTTATAAAATGTATTATTGTGCATGATTTGATAAGTAGATAGTACAAACATCTAAGTCAAAGTTTATATGTTTCTTTTTATCATTAGGGAGAAAAGACAATATCTTTGGGCCCCTCGATGACTTGGTGTTGACTTATAGTGTCAGGCCCGGCCATGACTAAATTGATGTGTTCGATTAGTAGTTATTTGTCATTACAAATCAGGAATCGAGAAAAAAAAAGTATTGGGCAATGAGATTGATTATGTTACATGCCTCATGTCTACATGATATCTTGAATAACTGGGGATTATATGATCACTTATCTTATGACATGTAACTGACTGGGTCAGAGTTTGACAGCGGCTTTTGAGAGCTACAATTTGCTAATCAGTTTTTGAAGTTATACTAGCAACTAGAGTTATTAGACTTATCCAAGTGGGAGACTGTCGGATTGGCTGTCTAAGACTATGACTATAATTGGTATATACTTAAATTGATAGTAACACGGTCCTTTTGGGTTGCCCTTAAGACTAGCAATTACACAACATGATTTTAGAGAAAAAGGTTGATTTATTATTTGATTAATAAATTGAAATAAATGATTTATTAATATATTATGAAAATAATATATTAATTGGAAATTGTGATATTTAATTAATGTTTAATCATAAATTAATTGTAATTAATTTTGGGATTAAAGGAATTAATTAAAAGTGAAGGGACTGAAGTGCAATTGTTTAGTAGTTGAGCAAGAGGCAATCTAGAACCCTCCATAGGACTTGGATGGTTTTCTTATGGCCTAAGGGTTTCTATAATGGTATTTGGTGGATAAACAGGAAGGTGGATAACTGCCTAGTATAAGATTATCTTAGGGTTTATCTAGGGTTTCCTAACTGCACTATATAAACAGCCTAAACCCTACAATTTTCGGCAACTTGTTCTTTGAAAGACCTAGCAAAAATTTTGAGTCTCTCTTTTTCTTCTTAGTTATTCTCCTTTGCTAGTGTTGGGTGTGAACCACTAGAGGGTGATATTTGCGACACTTGTTCTCAAGGCTTCAACAACACAAGGTTTTGGATTGTTATTACTATATAACAATCAAGGTATGAATCTTATAACCCTAATTATGTATTTCGATTCTATACTAGTATGCTACGTTTTTTCTATTTTGTTGTTCAAGTTTTATGTTCAATTAGAGAAAACATAGATCAAAATTTTAGGGTTTCATGAACACATAGGATTACATGTTTTGCATAATACCTATAAGTGTGATCCTAGAACTAAAGATCTTCATTCCTACTAGATGGTCTCTCCTTCCTTCCTTCTTATTCAAAAGCACAAAACACACACACACACACATTTAAGCTTAGATATGCTTCACAAGATGGATTAAGGTTGCAAAAACGTTCTAGGAGGATGAAGGCTGATGAAGTGAGGCAAAATGAAGCTATAATGGGGTTTAAATATGAGCCAAACCCTAAAAATTAGGGTTTCCATTCCTGACACGTATGCCCTGCATACAAATGTACATCTAGCATACTAGGGCGTGCCCTAGTATGCTCAACATACATACATACGCATGGCATATTCCCCCAACACCTAAATTATGAAAATGCCACTAGGGACCTCATGCACTCTTTCTTTTACTTATGGTCCAAGTTGAAATATAAATAAGTTGATGTGATATTGGCTTCGAGCAATTGCTCTAAGGATGTACTCCTACGCCAGAGGGAATCTGCGAGGTCACAATAGATAAGGTCGTTAGAAACGCCCCAGGGACTGTGCATCAGGAGTAGGCTCCAACGATCAAGTTTTATCGGTTGGTAGAGATGATATATGGTTATCCTTAGCTGGAGAGAACCATCTTGATGTTGGGGGTAGTGTATGGTGGTTGAAGATGGAGGGTGGTTGCTGAACCACCCGACTGGAGTCTAGGGTGGCGGCTGAGCCAAGGGAAAAGATCCCCCTCCATGGAGGAGATGCTTTTCACTTTATAGGGTACAATTAGGTAGAGGAACTAGGTCAGGCCTTAGGCCAGCTAAATTCACTCCCAGATAGCAAAGAGTTGGGTAAGGTTGGCCGGGGGCGTCGGGTACCCACCAGGAAAGGCTGTCGAGGAATGATAGGCCCGGCCGGCAGGAGAGTCCAAGGCAAGGCTATAAAGGGAGCGTTAGCTAAGGCTGGCAAGAGAGTGCTAGGAAAGGCTGGCAAGGGAGCGTTGGTCAAGGATAGAGTATCAAAGTCGTCTAAACCATGATAATGGGTCTAATATAATCAAGTCCCCCCCCATTTGATGTTATTGGTATGCGGCCAATAACATTGGACTGGACTCAATCATGTAAACCGTGTGTCATCAGGTCCCCCTAGTCTGATGTGATTTGATTGCTGACAATCGGATCAGACTAGACAAAGCACCAACACATCAAATAATAAAGAGAACGATTGAACCTCGTCCATAAGAGTTGTGGTGATACGTAATGATCCAAGAATGGGCTAGCTTAATGATCTTCTATTGTTATGAGTATGATCTGGTCAGTGAGATGAAATGTAGTTGTTGTTGCCATTAGGAGTCGTGATTTAAGTGTTAATTAGAGATACTTATCCTATGTGTTGGGCGGATGCTAGTTCAGAGATTCGTGTATGAGGGTTATTTACTTGCTTGCTTACAAGGTGAGTCTTCTCACTAGACTTACCTAGAGTGGTAATCTTTGTGTGAGCAGAGGGTCTTGTGTGCTTATATGGAGTATTGTGATATCCTGCATTATGTCTTTGTGATTTATGCTCTGTATTATTCTAAGCTTACTGAGTTAGGACCGGAGGGTCCACCCGAGTTGTGGGACCGGAGGGTCCCAATGAGACACATTGATCAGAAGGTCTTATTTGAGCATAGCCATGAAAGGCTAATGAGATATGTGTGGTATTTTGGGGAACTCACTAAGTTTCATGCTTACCGTGTTATGTGTTATGTGTTTCAGGTACTTCTCAATATCACGGGAAAGCATCGGCTTGATTGTACACATGAGTTGGAGATATGTTTTGGAGGATCCTGGATTGTGTTTTAAACAATTATGAACATGTGTTTTTGATAATGCGATATTTTTGGGGATTTTGTGATTGTGTTAATGAGATTAATGTGATTTTCAGATGAAAAATTTGTTTGAAAATTTACGGTGTTACAAGTTGGTATCAGTGCCTTGGTTTAAGGGATTCGGATGTACCTTCGGGTGTGTCTGGACTCAAACTGATGATTTGAGAATTTTTTTTTCAAAAGGAGATATCTTTCTAAAAACGAGTAAGAGTTTAAGAGAAAAAACGAGATGGAGTAGTGTGTATAATCAACCAGAGCCCAAACGATGATTTCCCAAAATACCCTTACTTATTTGTGTTATGAGATATTTACGAGATGTCGGGGATGCATGATAGAGGATAGGCTAGGTATTTCATATTTAGGGCTAGAGTTGTCTGATTTGTGATGCCTTAGCCTAGGAGTTGTTGCTATCTGTTAATTGCCTTGAGTATATGCTGAGTAAGAGTATTTAGTAGGAATAACTTAGAGAGAGTTCTGAGTTGAGGGAGGATCTAGGAGAGATACCTAGATGAGAATATGAGGGGTCACCTGAGAGAGTAATCTGTTATCCATGAGAGATAAAGTACTTGTGAATTGAGATCCTAAGAGGAAGACTTAGGTAAATACAGGTTCGCGTGGAAGGTAGTATTGAGCCCGCACTAATGAAACACTGGATCTGTATGAAACCCAAGTAAGAATCCTTAGGATGCTAAGGAGCAAGTAGGGACGGGTGATCGAGTGTGAGTATGCTCGAGCGAGTCTTTGATGATTTTTGTGTTGTGTGTTCAGAGACATCATGGTGGGTACACGCCACAACCACGGGAGCAGTGGGACTAGTGATGAGGAGATTCGCAGGATGATTCATGAGAAGGTGGCTGCAGCCATTCGAGAGGCGATACCAGAGATGTTTGGGTCTATTAAAATCACAATGATTGAGACATTTGATGAGCGATATGTTTCTGCTACTGAGGCGGCTGCTTCTGCAGCCACCGCAGCTGTTGCCGCTGCTAGACCACATGGAGGTGATTCGTTGTTGTTCTAGGAGTTCAACAACACGAAGCCACCAGAGTTTCATGGGACACATGATCCGAGTGCTGCTATGAGATAGATTTATGACATCGAGGGATGATTTTATACTTGTTCATGCCTAAACCATTTGAGAGTTTGGTTTGCATTGAATCATATTCGCTTGGAAGCGAAGGACTGGTGGAAGTTTGTGACTACTAGTTTTACTCCTACATACCATACTGCAGTGACGTGGGAGAGGTTCACACAGTTGTTCTGAGATGAGTATGTTTCCCTGATGGAGACGAAACATTTGGCACATGAGTTTCTGTCTCTCAAGCAGAAAACATAGTCTAATTGAGATTACTAGGATGTTTCATGAAAGAGCGTTGTTCTGCCGTGAGCACGTGTCTACTAACTAGGCACGTGCGAGCCGATATTTGAGTATCTTGAGGAGAGACATTCGGGAGTTCGTGGTGAACTCGTCATACCGAACATTGGCTGAGGGAGATTGAGCTAAAGTTCCAGAACAGAGAAGAGGAAGAGTCCCAGGGTAAGGACCGGAGACTAGTGCAGTTGCAGTCGGCGACGAAGTAGGCTAAGCCCGCTGATACGAGAGATGGAGGCCATAAGGGCCGCACTTGTGGCAAGTGCGACAAGAGTCATGAGGGATCATGTTGGGCAAGTATTTGCTACAAATGTGGCAAAGATGGGCACATGGCGAAGGATTGCCCAAGGGGTTTGTAGTTTGCTTTCACTACAACCAGACTGACCATAGGAAGGTCGAGTGCCCTTAGCTCATTCAGGGATCAGCACACGGTTTCGCACCTACTGCTTTACGTGCACCTGAGAGTCGGCCAGTGAAGGTCGAGACACCGAGGGTTCGTGGGATAGCCTTTCAGTTGACATCGGAGGAGGTCCGCGCATCACCTGATGTCGTGGCCGGTACGTATTTCTTTATTTATATTCTTTTGAGATATGTTGTGATTATATTGTGCTATGTATAAGTACTTTTCTTGTGAGTTATGTACCTTAATACCTGCTTTGGTGTTATTTGACTCGGGTGCGAGTCGATCCTTTGTGTCTTTAGCTTTTAATCATCACATTAGTATCCGACGTGAGGCATGGAGTCGACCTCTAAGGGTTTCTACAGCCGACGAGCATGCAGTTTTTGCTACTGATGTAATACGGGGGTGTGTACTAGACATCTTTGGTGTTGAGTTCCCGATAGACCTGGTACCAAGCGCGATGGGTGATGTTTGTGTCATAGTGGGCATGGACTGGTTGAGTCGGTTTGGAGCTGTGATCGACTGTGAGTGTCAGATGATGACCATACGAGACCCTAGTGGGGGAGTGCTTACGGTGTATGGCGAGGGTACCAGATCTGGATCGGCTTTCTGCTCTGCTGCCAGAGCGAGACAGAGTCTACAACAGGGTTGTATGGGCTTTTTGACGTATGTGATGGATACGTAGGTTGCTACAAAGAGGCCAAGTTCTATCGCCGAGGTTCCGATAGTGTGTGAGTTTCCGGATGTTTTTCCCGAGGAGTTATCGAGTGCGCCTCCCGAGAGGCAGGTGGAGTTCTAGATTGATTTGGTTCCGGGTGCGACGCTTATTGCTAAAGCACCTTATCGCCTTGCGCCACCAGAGATGCAAGAGTTATCCTCACAGCTCTAGGAGCTGTTGGGGAAGGGTTTTATCAAACAGAGTAGCTCACCGTGAGGAGCGCCGATCCTTTTTGTCAATAAAAGGATGGTTCACACCGGATGTGTATTGATTATTAGGAGTTGAACAAGATGACGCTCAAAAACCGTTATCCACACCAAAAAAACCATTATCCAAATCATGCGAGTATAAATAGGAATAATATAAATATGTAAATAAATAATTGTTTAAAAAAAAATTCCTCGCCATGTTTTAGAACTAACATTTATTGGCTATTTGATCATCATTCAATTCGTGACTTGAAGTTTATTCAAATTACAAGAGTTACCAATCGTTTATAACCTTTACTTTTAAATTGTTAATTTTATTTTTAATTTTACAAAATCATAATTTTCTAACATATCTTCAAAAAACAATTTGTCTATCGGATATTCAAACCATTATATTTCGTAACTTCAATCAATCATTATATCATTTTGAACTTACTAACAAAACATCTATATTTACAAATTATTAATTTTCTTTTTATCATTTCTCAATAATTACCTTATAATTTAATTAAAATTATTTTTAATATATATATATATATATATATATATATATATATATATATATATATATATTATTTTTAAGTAATATTGACCAATAAAAACTTAATTGCTTCATAATTTCAACAAAGTTACATTTATCAACGTTTCTAAATGACATCTTAATTGGAGGTTTAATTTTTAATTTATGAATTAGTAATTTGTTGTGATATAATTTACCAATTCTCAGGCAACTAAACATTTTAGAAAACTCATTACAAAATCTTAATTTTTGACATCAATGAAAAGATAAACAAATTGATATGTTGTTGATAATTTTAATTTTCATAATTAGCTAATCAAGTTACTATATCTGAATTTGATAAGAATTAACGGGAGTTCTATATTCTATAAAATATTAGTTGTTTGTATATCAAGCTTAATGTTATATACTACCTCAGATTTGTGGAATATGCTAGTTAAGATAAGATTATGATATCCACTATGTAAAAATTACAATATTTCAATCGTAATAAATATATATTTAAACTTTTGAAAAGTAATAATATTTGCGCAGCCCAAATCATGAATAGCGTTAATAAGGGGAAAGTTCGAAAAACGATGTACCACTACCGGGGCAATTTCGTCAACTCCGTGCCTTGCCTTGATCCGGATCTTGAACCCTTGGCCGTATATTGATCGTTGGATCAGCACCTCATCGACCGTTAACAGTGAGACCGAATGTAGGAGAGTGGCCCTCGAAAATTTCAAAAACTCGATCGATCCCGCTGCTTCTCATTTCCTTCCAACGTTCTATCATCTATCCAACTAAACACACCGCAGACATCGAATAATCTCTCCATCTTCCACACAACACCAACACACACACACACACACACACTGACTGTTTGCAGTGATGTCCGGTCGCCATGAAAAGGGCGTCAATGTTCAGGTCCTTCTTCGATGCAGGTACTGCGGATCTAATGCTCTATTTTCGCTTTTGTTGATTCCTGATTTCGATTACGGTGTCCAGATTCCCTTTTTGATAATGTAATTCGTGTGTGGAAATATGATTGTTTGTTAGGCCTTTTAGTGATGACGAGTTAAGGAACAACGCGCCTCAGGTGGTAACGTGTAATGAGTATCAGAGAGAAGTTGCGGTTTCACAGAGTATTGCTGGGAAGCAAATCGATAGGGTTTTCACGTTTGACAAGGTACCTGATTTACTACAGCACTTAAACTGATTCTTATTCTTTTCTTTTGATCTGAGGAATTTACAAATTGCATTGCATTGGAAGTTTGTGAGTTGAGGATGTTTACAAATTACAGACATTGTTTTGCGTTTTTATTCATTGTTTTGATGATGCATTAATCTTAACCCTGAAAGCAGTTTGATTATAAATCCACTAGACAATGGAGTTATGTTAAACTAATTATCAGTTATATAATTTTAAACAAAGCAGTTGCTTTTTGAAGTACAATAACACGTCTTTGCAATTTGATTGTTCAATTCGTGTATGTTGCTTCCTTGCTCCACTATCTAGGTGGTAGAAAGCCTTGATGTTTAGACTTTAGATTCACTAGATATAAGAATGAAAAGAGATTTAATAACACCATAGTGCTATGCTTACCAATCCACTATTATTATCTTTCTGTATGCAGGTTTTTGGACCTACCTCTCAACAAAAAGATTTATATGAACAAGCAATCACTCCCATCGTGAATGAAGTTTTAGAAGGATTTAATTGTACTATTTTTGCTTATGGACAAACAGGAACTGGAAAAACATACACCATGGAGGGTGAATGTAAGAGATCAAAGGTAGTAGTCTCCTTTGTTTTGTATTGATCTTTAATTTGCTACTTTGTTGTATGAGTAGATACTAATTATTGACTTTCTATGGTTAATCCTGTAACAGAGTGGGCGTGATGGAGAGTTGCCTTCACATGCAGGATTAATCCCTAGAGCTGTAAAACAAATCTTTGACACTTTGGAGCACCAAAATGCTGAGTATAGTGTTAAAGTAACTTTCTTGGAGTTATATAATGAAGAAATCACCGACTTACTTGCTCATGAAGAGATTTCAAGAGTTGTTGAAGACAAACAGAAAAAGCTTTTGCCACTCATGGAAGATGGTAAAGGTGGTGTTCTTGTGAGAGGATTGGAAGAAGAGATTGTTACAAGTGCTAGTGAAATTTTCTCCTTATTAGAGAGAGGTTCTGCAAAACGTCGAACTGCAGAAACCTTGTTAAACAAACAATCAAGGTTTTGAACTTTTCTTGATGCTCTTCAATGTTGGATTGAAAATGAAAACTCATTGTCCTCTAACAAAGTTACTTTTTTTTCTTCAGTCGCTCACATTCTTTGTTTTCTATAACCATACACATCAAAGAATCCACCCCTGAAGGTGAAGAACTTATCAAATGTGGCAAACTGAATCTTGTTGATTTAGCTGGTTCTGAAAATATTTCAAGATCTGGTGCTAGGGAGGTAATTTATCCATCAAGTTTTAACTCATAGTTAAAAGATTTTATCCTTCTTGTTATGTTTATAATTTGCAATTTTTAGGGTCGTGCAAGAGAAGCTGGAGAAATAAACAAAAGTTTACTTACTCTAGGAAGAGTGATAACTGCTCTAGTGGAGCATCTTGGTCACATCCCATATAGGTTTGTATGAACCTTTTAACCACTTTGACAAATTTTCCTTTACTCTTAACATTCATGGTTTCCAGATTTTGATTTTTGAGTTTTTATGTAATCCAGGGACAGCAAATTAACTCGTCTTCTTCGTGATTCATTGGGTGGAAGGACTAAAACATGCATCATTGCTACTGTATCTCCTGCTGTTCATTGTCTTGAAGAGACTTTAAGTACATTGGATTATGCTCACAGGGCTAAAAATATTAAGAACAAGCCTGAGGTTAGTCTCTGTTATTACATGTTCATCACCTCACCTTGTTTTTATGCCAGATTGTTAGTGGATTATGCTTCCCTTTTGTCTTTTTCTTATAGGTTAATCAGAAGATGATGAAAACAACTCTTATCAAAGATCTTTATGGTGAAATTGAAAGACTCAAAGCTGGTAACAATTTGCTTCCTTTTTGATAACACGATGAAGAGACAAAAAGACTTATTTAGCCCTAACTGTTAGCTAGTTTTCTTTTTATTCTACTTGCAGAGGTTTATGCCTCACGTGAAAAAAATGGAGTTTATATGCCTAAAGAGAGATACTATCAAGAGGAGTTGGAACGTAAGGTACTGGACATTTTTTTACCCTTATTGTAACATTGCTTGAGGTTCGATATAATCTTATTTTATTCTATAATCTTTATAGTTTGGATCAAATGAATAATTGGTGTGCATCATAATATAATTATACATAGATGTTTAACATTCTTTTTTGTTTAGTCAATGGCAGATCAGATTGAACGAATGGAAATTAAAATAGAAAACCAAGAAAAGGTATTACATTTTTAGTCTTGTTTTCTTTATTTTGGGACAAAACATGGTTCTTATTATTGTCTCTTATTTTTTCTATTTGTTGAATAAACAGCAATATGAAGAATTGCAAACTAAATTTAATGCACGTGTCCAAGAATGCTTAGATTTGAGTAACAAGCTCAATTCTACCCAGGTAAAATGCCACTAATTGACATACATTGTTGTTGGATTTCATATATTGTTACTAAATATATATAATTGTCTCTATTAATTATTCTTCAGAATGATTTAAATCAAACTAGTAAGGCACTAGCTAATACTCAAGAAGAATTAAAGAAATGTGAATATGTGATCAAGGAACGTGATTTTATCATAAGTGAACAAAAAAAATCAGGTATCTTTTGATTTCTTGATTTCTTCAATGTCAAATTTTCTGATTCTTTCTTTATATAAAATACTAACGAGTATTAAACATTGTAAACAGAAAATGCATTGACTCATCAAGCTTGTGCTCTTCGGTCTGACTTGGAAAAATCCCTCAAGGACAATGCCTCATTGTTTATGAAGATTGGTAAGCATTCTCTTTTGATTTATTTGAACTTTTTTTTTTTTTTAAAAACTAATTTTCCTGTATTTTATGCAGCAAGAGAAGATAAACTGAATGCTGGTAATAGATCTGTTGTGAATAAGTTTGAATCTGAACTCACACAAGACATTAAATCTCTTTGCAACATGGTTGCCACATCATCATCTCAACAAAATCAACAACTTCAATGCATTGAAAAGTTTTGTCATACCTTCATCAACATTAATGATAAGGTCAGTCAGTTGTTGACTCAAAAAAGATAGTTGCTTTGACTTTTGACTATTGACTTTTGATTTCTTATAAACCTTTTTTTTTTATGTTTTTAGGCTGTGAATGACTTGAAAAAGAAAGTTTGTGCTTCAAAAGCATTGTATGTTTCTCACCTTGAGGCATTGCAAAATGTTGTGGTTTTACATAAAGCAAACTCTAATGCAAACTTAGAGGAGGTTCTATCTTTGACTTCATCTAATGCGTCTTCTGTTGAAAAAGTAAGTACTTCAATTCAATATTTTAAATCCATAAAGTCAACATATTGACCACACTTGTTTTTGTCTGAATCAGGTATTAGCTGAAGAAGCATCTGAAGGACTTTCTATTTTTGATGAACTCCATGGCTCTTTATCAACTCAACAAGGCGAAATGGCACATTTTGCTAGAGAGCTTCGACAGGTAAGTTTTTATTTATTTATTTATTATGACAGTTCATTTATTATTATCTTATCTTATCTTATCTATTTTGGTTTAAAATTTTCAGAGATTTAATATCAGTGTTGGACATACAACAGATATATCCAACTTCATCAATGAATTCTTTGATAAGTTAATGGAAAAATCAAAAGATCTAGGAAGTCATGCCATTCAAGTCGATGAGATACAAACAAACAACATTGATGAATTTCAAAAGGCATATGAGGTATTATATTATATAATATAGTTAGATAATAGATAATAGATGATTATTCATCATTGAATCCAAACGTGATACAAAAACTCATTGCATTTTAAAAAAATGTATTTTTTCTTCAGGAACACGTGAAATCTGATGCTGAGAAACTTATTGCTGATGTAACTAGTTTATTATCCAACCATATTTGTCGTCAAAAAGAAATGGTTAGTTTTTTTTTTTTTTTAAATGAATTGAAAGAGGGATTGATGGTGGAGTGTACAGGTGGACACACGACTAGCTACAATCAAAGAAACTGTGACTGGAAGCAAGAAAGTTTTGGATGGACAGGTGTCATCGTTTGAGAGGATCACATCAGATGCGAAAAGAAAATGGGAAGAGTTTTCCACACAAGCAGAAAACGACGCCAAAGAAAGTGCTGATTTCGCTGCTGCTAAACACTGTCGCTTTGAATCAGTCCTTCAGAAATGGTAATGAGAAGAAGAAATAAATAATCCAGTTTTGATTTTTATACGTTCTTTTAAAAACCAAATCGCTAACTTTTTTTTTTTTTTTTCTTTTAATAATAATTTCCAGTTTTGATACGACCGAAACGGCTCTACAACATTCTAGAAAAACACAGGATTTGGTTACTGAAATGGGAAAAAAACATGTGGCAGAAGTCAACTCGCGTGTGAAAAGTGGAGTTGAGAGTAATGAACAGCATGATGCTGAGATTAGTTCGTTAAGGGCTACTGCTGAACATGATGTGTTGAAGAACAGCGAGAATATTTCAACGCACTTTCATGGTAAGTAAATCTTTTTTTTTTAATAAATAAATTTGAATGTTTGTTACCATAGTGATTGATGGTGTTCATGTTTTTTTTTTATATATATACACAACACAGGTACATCAGAAGAAGAGAGAGAGGTTGTTTCTTCAATTCTGGAAACAACAAAATCTCAAACCGAAAGTCTTGAAAGCTTACATAAGGATCATGGAACACAGTCTGCCTCTATACAACAAAAGTCTCACGATACTTTCCACCAGAAATACATGGTATGAAATGTGAAATTACAATGATTTTTCTTTTTCTTTTTCTAACATGATGTGGTGATGTTATTATGTACACAGGATTATGAGGCAACAGGAAATACCCCTGTAAGAAGTGATACAGATGTCCCAAGTAAAATGAGCATAGAATCCCTTAGAGCAATGCCAATGGAGAGCTTGATGGAAGAATTCAGGGAAAATCATTCGTTTGAAGGAAAGGATTCCAAGATTTCTCCTGCTACACGCCCACCATTGGCACAAATCAATTGAAATTCCTATTTTTTCATGTACAAAATCTTGTTGTTTCTTTATATGATCAAAATATATCCCTGCTTGGGATTTAATGGGTTTTGTATTACAATCAAATGTGGTAAGAAAATCGGGGGTTTTTGTTTATTTGGGAAGATATTTAATTCCTTTTTTATTATGTTGTAATGGTTTTAGGGAAGAGAGTGGTATTGTTTTACTATTGGATACTGATAGGATACGTTGTTTGTTTCAAAAACTACATTATAGATGATTTCTTGAAATGTTAAGGTGTGAGTTTAAGGAAAATCATGAGATGTTGGTATCAATTTTAATTTGGTTGATTTATAAGGCTCAAGGGAGTGGGCTGCTCTTTGGCCGCACTCATAGGCAGGGAAACACCGCCCCCTATGTGGTCAAACTGCACCTCTTCCAAAAACTGCCACACTTCTCTCTCTCTCTCTTCTCCTTTCTCTACCATAGTTCTTATATGCTATGTGTGGTAAAGAACCACACTTTTTATGGTGTAAATGATGTGTCATTTATGTGGCTTCTATGTGTTAAAGGAGGGAGTCTGGTTCTTGTGACGCCACTCCTTTCCGTCTTAAAGTTCTAGTAAATTCTAAATTATGGATTGATTTGTTAAGGAAAAAGGGTGTAGAAGTTATGTTTTCTAAAGTTTAAGCTAAAACATTTTTTTAGCTCCAACCATACATACACTATAAGTTTTCATTAAAAAGATATTTTAATACCATAAATTCTAATAGAATAACTATAATAGATAAAAAAAAGGAAAAATACTCTTTAAACAATTGAAAACCCAAAAAAAAAAACAGGAATTAATTTTGCAGCGACATTTGTGAAATTAGTGATGTTAATTTGAGAAAATATAATGTCGTAAGATAAGCTAACGTTTACTTTAAAATAAAGGGTTACTGTTGTTATTTGAGCACAACGAAGTTTGGTGATTTTACACATTTAATCATTCATTTTTTTAAACTTATAAAATCTATTTCAATTACACCATTTTTAGCTAGACAACAATGAACCAGGATATTTGCTATATTATGTTATAGTAGATTTTCCATACTTTGTACAAAGAATGGAAGCATGTAAAATATGGATTGACGTGTTAAGGAAAAAGAGTCCAGAAGTTATGTATAGTAAAATTTATGCTAAAGATTTTTTAACTCCATCACAACTTCCAAGTCTACGTATGATTGTGATGGTCGTGGTCAAGAGTCTATGGAGGTTCTTACGTGCTCGAAGACAAAGGACTCGATAATGCTTCGTCGTCCTCAATCCTACATTTCTTTTATTGTGCTGGTGAACTCATTGAGGACAACATTGGGGAAGTTTCACCGGCTAGAAAATGTATAAGGTGACAGCATTGTTATGATTATGTATTTAAATTATAATGTATATATGACATACATAAAAGTAATAACATTGTGGTCAAACGCATCATCGTCATGTTGAGATTGATATCACCAATTTATACATTTATTTAATGTGATATCAAGTACATGTATGTTGTATCTTTATGAAAAATAGGACAAAAGATGCTTAAAATGTTTTCAATTGTTACTTTGCAGATTATTAACGTTGTTGGATGAAAATGAGCTAAAATGGAGCTGAAAGCTGGATTGAATTGAAGATTGCTAAATAGTGCCAGACGTATCACGTCCCTTTATCAAATGTGTCTATCCACGAGGATTACTTGGAGGATACATGAAAATTTCTAGACGTCACATGCCCACTTAATTAATGCGTCGCGTTTGATGGGTCAACAATTTCCTTATAAATAAAGGTGTTATCTTTAACCTATTTATCCATCAACCCTAATACCACACCTTGGTCAACACAAACCTATGAACAACCGTTTTAAGAGTCTAGAAGGCGGCCAAAGTCTTGTTAAACTTATATGGAATAAAGATTTGAAGGATCGAAGAGTAGAAACATTTGGGAATTCGTATGATTTGCTTTACGACCATGTTTAGATATAGATGAGACCTTGAGATTTTGCTTTGATTTTATATATTGGATTTTAATTGTTATTTAATTTATTGTGTCAAGATTGAACAAAGATCTGTATGTGTTAAAGGTTGTTCTATGTTACCTATTGCTGAGTTTATGTGGTTAGAGGTCAATATTTTCTTTAATCATAATAGTTTTACGGACATTAAATCTGTTATGACTAGTGATTGACCAAATCTTAAGGTAGGTCAACAAGGCATAAACTTTCATTCTTTATGATCATCAGGGTTAGAATTTGACCAAGAGGCTTAACAACATTAGGAATCGATGAGTAATGAAGTAATATCCGATGCATGCATAAAAATCAACCATAAATTAAGGTGTAGTCGAGTTTAAGTTAAAAATACATGAAGTCATTTGTTTCTAACAAGTTTATCTTTGTTTTGATTTATGTTTGCTTTATTTGAGTTTAATAATCAATTCTCCCCTCTTTATCATCTGTGTGTTAGTTTAATTTAATTCACTATTGTTTTCACTGAGTTCAAAATCCGTTCTTACCAGCTCTATACTATGATATGATTGGGTCACACTTACCCAATCGTGTTGTTAATTTACAAAATTCTGGGTTTATAATTTAAAAACGTGATTTGTACACATCAAGTATTTGGATTTTGTCCGCGGTTGATTCACATCCCATCATACATCCTCCCAAATCATCCGCTTAAGCCACTCCCGAGCTTACATATGTAGTATAAATCTTCCTTGATGATGTAGAAAAAATCATTCTCGATAGCAAGGGAAACATCTACCAAATCCATATCAAACAAACAAATCAAAAAGTAAAATAAATTAACTTTTATATTTTCAAATATAAAAAACTAAACAATTAATTAAATAAGTATAACAAAATATTTTTTATATTAAATAAAAATTCAAACTGAGATATATTTTCCTTTCGCGATTTTTTTATTTCATTGATGTGGAAATGGTAAAAAGTGCGAGGGACAGAGTTGGTCGTGAGGGAGAGGCTGGTGGTGGAAGGGAGACAGTTATGGGGGAGGTCATTGGTGGAAGGGAGACGGTAGAGTTTAGATGAGGTTGTCGATGAAAGTAAAGATTGTAGTGGGGATGTGTTGAAATATGGGTGTGTGAGATCCTTTTTATTTTATAATTGTATTAAAATGAATGTTTAAGAATATAAAAAACAAATCAAAATGATATAATAATAAATAATTATTTCATGTTTAGGAGAGACCAATTCAACGCAAATTTGAAATACAAGTGGGATCAAATTTATTTTATATGAAGTGATAATTTTATAAACCACATGATACAATCTATAATTTTTACAAAAGTTTGAAAAAAACTACAATTCCCACCTGACTTTACATTATAATGTACGAGTCAAAATTAAGGATGTCAAAACCCCCATGAGGCCCCCGTTAATAAATTATACATAATAATTATATGAATATAACATACAATAATATGATTTTGAGCTTTTAAAATTCAACAAAAAACATGTTTTTAAGTTATTATTATAATGTTTTTAAGATGCCATAATTTTTTGTTTTTAACATGTAAAATTATGTTATAAATAATTCTTTGTTACAAAAAAAAAAAAATTTTTTTAGCCCAAAAAAACAGCCCAAAATCAAGGGGGACGGGGAACGAGGGTGGAGGATGTACTCCCCATCTCGTTTGCCCCCGTTGACATCCTTAGTCAAAATGTTGTTTCCTTCTCGAGGTTGAAGGTTTAAGTAGTGACATATTTGTTATGCAATTTTAGGGGTAACACATTGGAAAGTTTTGCATTATGCTAGAAATTTTCTCAAAAAAAATCTCACTTTTTCCACAAAATTTGAGCATTACGGTCATTCGATGAGTCCAAGTGTCGTTTGGACCTCTTAAAGATGTTGTCATCTATAACAAAAAAGCCATTTAGGTGGTGTTTTTTTTTTTTTTTTTTTTTAAATAATAAAAGTTTTTAAAAAAACGGTTACCATTTTAAATGCTCATAGAAACTCAAAATATGAAACTAAAAACGTTATTTAAATTGGATTGGGCTGCTTACAAATCCAATTTCGACATAGTTGTATTGCTACTTTTTGCTAGCATCTAGCTATAATAAAGTTTGTTTCAAAACTTTGTTAATAAAATTTGTTTCAAATCCTGAAAGATTGCCATTTCAGCCTCGTTATGTTCTCTACCTCAAAAGCCCTCTTCTTCTTCTTGAGGTTGATAGGTGCATAACATCAATTCATGATCTGATTGCTTGTAAGATTCTATAATTTAACAAGTCATGAATACAACAACATTTCATGCATAAAATCAATTTGTTACCTCAAAACATATCCTAAAACCTACAGGTACAAGAGATTCAACTGATGCAGAACAACATTTTTGCACAATGTTTTCCAAAATTTCATTCACCTGTAAATTGTAATTCTAAACATTCAAATGAGTACATACATACATGCATACATATCTTTAATTTAACACATACAAAAAATTATATGTCTTCTTCCCTATCCAGCAACTCAAGGTGAATTCATCTGAAAAGTTGAATTCATAATAACTTCATTTCAGAAACTAATAAAGAAAGAAAGTTTAAGATGAATTCGTAATAAGTTCCTTGTATCTAGAAGAATGTCTTATGCCACTTTTCTCCTTGTTCTCAAGATCAAAAGTAGATGAGCCCTTTTTAACCAAAATATGTGTATAAAGTACATGCATTGTGCAAGATAATCCAACCGATATGTTAAGAGACACATAAATAAAATTTTATTACATGCCAATGCTTTTTAACCAAAATGTGTGCAATAAGTACAATGAAAGTTTCCATCAGGTTTATCCTATAACTAACAGATTACAAGACACATAAAGGAAAAATGGGGCATCTGTTGAATATGAAAAGGATTCAGGAAAAAAAAATTACTTAGGACTTATTAAGTATGCTAAATGTTTATTAACTTTTTGGTAGTTAACAAATTAATTGCAGGAACGCTTACTGTAAATTATAGCTATTTTTATTAGATAGAAAAGATTAAAATCAATAAAAAACCGAAATATAATGTTGCACAGTTTGGATAGAACAGAAACATATATAATGCATGAAAAGCATTACACAAACACCAAATCTTAAACATGAAAAGTTGATAACAAATCCAGAAAAAGCTTTGTCATTCATTCAAAGTACCTGCTGTTTTAACTTAAACCTCAGATATTAATTGATTATGGCGGGAACAATTTTAAGATAGGTTAAAATGATGACAGGTGGCGAAATGGAGATTAGAAAAGAGACATGTGGCAAGGGTAGGATTTGTTTATTATGAGAAAAACAACTTAATGAAATGAATAAAGTTGCTTAAAGGTACATCTTACATCTTTTAGTGTCTCACAATGATTTCATTCAGCATCCGAAAGCCATACCTCTTCTCCCCGTCACAAGTTCTCTACAAAAGAAATTCATTAGCAAAGAAAACTATTAGAGGGAATTTGACATGGTATATAAATAAATCACACTAAAAGAGAACATAACCTTAACTAAATCACAAGTTACTCATATTTCAAAGACACAAACTCAAAAGATTCCTGAATATTTAAAATAAAAATAAAAATGAGACACATTATCTAGAAGAATAATAATAATGGTGTGGTCCTTACCACCACGAGTATGTAGAGATTAGCATACGTTTCTAATCCTCTTTCTATATAAAAATAAGGGTATATAAAGTTTGATAGTACGATTCTAAAAATACTAAAAAAAAAAAAAAAAAAAAAACATGAATACAACAGTACACAAAATCAATTGGATCAATTCCGACACCGACAACAAGTGCTGATGTTAGTTCATGTACCAAACATACGTTTGTATTTTTCTGCGAAGGTGATTGATACATACATAAACATCCAGCTTGATGTTTCTTTTTGAATTTACGTTTTCAATTCCCATAACTAAGGGTGTAAATGAGCCGAGTCAAGCCCGAACATAACCAAGCTCAGCTTGAGCTCGTTTATATTCATCTGGGCTTGAGCTCAAGCTCGGCTCGTTTCAAGCCTAGTTTCAAAGCTCATGCTTGGCTTGTGAGAAAAATAACAAACTCGAGCTCGGCTCATCTCGGCCTGTTAGGCGAGCCTAGGCTCCATTTTAGTTCGTTTATGGTTTTTGAGCACATTTGATTGTTTATAATACATTCAAGTGAATAATCCAACATCAAAACATACATTCTTACATTCCACAGGTTTAATGTCTATAAACTCCCAAATTAAAAAAGCTTAACTTAATTAGGCTCGCGAGCCTAATTGAACTCGGTAACAGAAGCTCAGGCTTGAGCTTGTTTAATAAATGAGCTTTATGTTAAGCTCAAGCTTAGCTTACTTACAATCCACTCATTGCTTTTGGTTCATGTTTTGCTTCACAGGATGCTATAGAAAAGTTAAAACGAAGATCTAGAATAACAATAGAATTAGAATTATTTTTCACCTCCAGTGCAACAACAATGTTGTCGAGCATAGAGTCATTTTCTTTGATGTATGGAATTAAAATCTTGGCCAAAGATCCAAAACTTTCCTCCAAGTCATGCGGATAGCGTAAAAAACAAAATAGTAACTCCCAACAAGTACGTGCAAACGACTGCATTTGCTTTCTTTTTAATGTCATCCTTTTACCTTTAAAAAACAACTTATGTCATTATAAAATCCAAACTGTTATATACATTTTGAGAGGGGGGGGGGGGGGGTACGACTACCTCTTTTACATGCCTTTATGAATGATTCAGATAAAGGATAAAGAACCTCACATGCGAATATATAATATACGGGTAACAATCAAATATTTAAGCAACACTCCTCGTTTGCATCAACCGAGATAGGACACAATGCATGTATTTCATTAGGTCCCATAACCATTACGGCAAACCCGAGACTCTACTCCAGTTGTTTTACATCACAAAGGCAAACAAAAACTAGTAATAGGCGCTTAATAATGCCATATGTAGGGTTAAAGTATTTGAAGCCCTTGCAGCAGTAGCCTCACATGTCAAAAAACCTAAAACACATGCAAAATAATATTATCAAATAACTAACCATATTATATATATATATATATATACATATATATATATATATATACATATATATATATATATATATATATATATATATATATATATATATAATATGATATGATATGATACCTGTTATAGACTCAATGATAAGAAATAATCACCTTTCCATTTGTTTAATATCCTCATAGTCTTTAGGAATGTATGTTTGGATTCAGATTGACTGAATGCAAGTATCTCCTCATTACATCTAAAACATATACCGTTGAAAACTTGGCAGTTATACATTCTTGTAATTTTAATATGACTTAGTGCATATCTTCAAGTTTTGTTAAACATGGGATGAAAATTTTCAATAGATCCAACATGTGAAAGCCTTCACGTGTTATTAACACTTTCTTCAACAATAGAATTTTGGAAAGACTTGAAGACCTTCAAAACACAATCTTGAGCATATTTTCTAACATGCACATTAAGTCTTAACCTTATGATCTTATAGCTATGAAAGGCAGGAGCCATTTCACAGAAATTTCATCATTCTATGTTTTATGAAAAAATATAAACAATCTACTATTACAACCATTTATTATTGTCGCAAATTCACAATATAGCAAAGAGACAATATACATTTTGATGTTTATTATCTACTGGATACTTGATAAACGTCTAAAAATTTAATTTAATAGTCCTTAATCTCCCAAATCACAAAACTCCAACAACACCCTCAAACACTGGATCAATCTCAAAACCTTCAAACTCACAATCAAAACCTACAAACACTCAACCACAATCTCCGTAGCCTCAGCCTCCTTGGACATGGATATAGACTTATCAGAAACCAGAGTCAACACAAACGCCAAAAACGATAACATCCTAGACCAATTAGAGGGTATGAGAACACGAGGAATCATTAAAGGTTGCAGGTTGCATTAAAGAGGGTATAAGAACACGAGGAATCATAAAGGGTGTTAATGATGTTAACAAAGTAATCAAGGGGAGTAACGGGCAACGATTTAGATTTATCCCGATGTATGATAAAATCTAAACCTCTACTCGCCTCTCCCTTACTTCATTAACATCATCCCACAATGTCTACGATGTTATAATTTTTGGCGTTTATGTTGACTCTAGTTTTAAGAAGTCTATATCAATGTCCAAGGTGGTTGAGGTTGCGTAGATTGTAGTTAAGTCTATATCAATGTCCATGGCGGCTGAGGTTGCGAAGATTGTGGTTAAGTGTTTGTAGGTTTCAATTGTGAGTTTAAGGGTTTTGAAATTGGTCAAGTGTTTGAGGTGTTTCTGGAGTTTTGTGATTTGAGAGATTAGGAGACTGTTAAATTAGGTTTTCAGACACTTATCAAGTATTCAATAGATAATAAAGATCAAAAGGTATATTGTCTCTTTGCTATATTATGAATTCTGAAAATAATCAATGGTTATAATAATAGATTGCTTATCTTTTTCCATAAAACATAGGAGGATTAAATTTATGTGAAATGGCTCCTGCCTTTTATACGTATAAGATCATAAGGTTAAGGTTAAGACTTAATGCCAAATGTACAGGTTAAAAAATATGCTCAAGATCATATTTTGAAGGTTAAGTCTTTTCAAGCTTCTTTTCTCAAACAAAGTGCAACCAAGTTGGTGTTAGATACATTTAAAAACTAGATGTTGGCAGTTGAGAAAGTTGGTTCAACATAAGCAAGATCAGCAGATGGATCTAAAGATGAGGAATGATCAAAATGAACACTAAAAGGCTCTTCACATGTTGGATCTAATGAAATTTTTTATTCCTTGTCTAACAAAACCCGAAGACATGCAAGAAGTCATATTAGAATTACAAAAGTGTATAACTACCAAGTTCTCAACAGTGTATGTTTTAGATGTAACGGAGGAGATAGTTGCATTCATTGAATCTGAATTCAAACATACATTCGAAAAGACCGTGAAGATATTAAACAAATGGAAAAATGATTATTCCTTAGTCATTGAGTTTATAACAGGTAGACATATATATGATATATTTTTTCTTGATATGATTAGTTATATAATTATAATATTTTGCATGTACTTTTAGGTATTTTAACAAGTGAGGCTCTACAAGGGCTTCAAATACTTCAAAGGAAATGTTTACCGTGTACTTTTTAGTGAAGTGGTACTTAATGATGAATCTGAGCAATAAAGTGAAGTGAGATCCTTATGCGATTCACTTTTAGAAGTTCTTACCTATCCAAATGAACATTCTGTGAGTGTTATCTCTTCCTTATATCTCTATGTGAATCATTCAGAAATGCATGTAAAAGTGGTAGTGATACCCCCCTTAAAATGTATATAACTGTTTGGATTTTATTATGACAAAAGTTTTTTTCAAGATAAAAAGATGACATTAAAAAAAGAAAAAAGCAAAGGCAGTCTTTTGCACGTACTTGTTGGGAGTTACTACTTTCTTTTTGATGCTATCCGCATGACTTGGAGGAAAGTTTGGATCCTTGGCCAAGATTTTAATTCAATACATCAAAGAAAATGGCTCTATGCTTGAGAGCATTGTCGTTGCACTGCAGGTATATTTTTTCCTTTTTCTGTACATTTTGTGAAACAAAACATAAACCTAAGTTTGAGTTTCCCTGTCAGTGATGGAACTTCCAAAGTTATCGATATGGGAATCAAAAATGAAAATGAAGAGATAAACATTAAGGTTATGGTATCATGGTCAAAGGCATAATTGAAAGCTTTTATCGAAGTTTTCTTTCAACTGTTGCCTGAGAAGCGTTCTTTTCTAAAGGTCAATCATAATTTTGTCAATTCACCAAATTTTATTTATTTATTCCATGGTTTCTAATTTCGTATATAATACACATTCATAGGAAACAATTGAATGCTTAGCAAATATCGGTGAATTTCCAACATCAAAAGCAATTTTCATTTCATTACTTGAAAAAGTGAAGCCAGGTGTTTTTGTATATCAAGTACCTTCATAAAAAAATGCAAACATGTGTGTGGTGCATGAACTAGCATTAACACTTGTTGGTGATGTTGGAATAGATCCAATTGATTTTATATACTATTGTATTGAGGATTGTTTGAAGGTTTTTTTTTGATATTTTTAATACTTTTAGAATCATACTATCAAACCTTATATGTCCTTATTTTTATATAGGAAGAGAATGATAGCGTATATTAATCTTTACATACTCTTGGTGATAAGTACAACACCATTACTATTACTCTTTTAGACAATGTGTCTCATTTTTATTTTTGTTTTAAATATTCAGGAATCTTTTGAGTTCATGTCTTTGAAATTTGAGCAACTTGGGGATTTATTACTTGATCTAATGTCTATTTGCTTTGACTTTTTGTTTGTATCTCGTTGACTTGAATGACATGACTTCCTAGATCTTTTGATTTTTCCATTAACTTATCAAAGAACTCATTGATGAAGTTGGATATATTCCTTGTATGTCCAAAGACTGACATTAAGTCTCCATAAAATTTTAAAGAAAAATAGATAATATAAGATAATAATAAATAAAATCTCATAATAAATAAATAAATAAAAAAAGACCTGTCGAAGCTGTCTAACAAAATGTAGCATTTCACATTGTTGAGTTGATAAAGAGCCATGAAATTCATCAAAAATAGAAAGGTCTTCAGATGCTTCTTTAACTATTACCTGATTCAGACAAAACAAGTGTGGTCAACAGTCAATTAGTTGACTTCTTAGTTCTTAACCATATTATGGATTTAAAATATTGATTTAAAGTACTTACTTTTTCATTAGAATAAGCATTAGATGAAATCAAAGATAAAACCTCCTCTAAGTTTGCATTAGAGTTTGCTTTATGTAAAGCCACAACATTTTGCAATGCCTCAAGGTGAGAAACATACAACGGTTTTGAAGCACAAACTTTCTTTTTCAAGTCATTCACAGCCTAAAAACATAAAAAAAAGTTTATAAGAAATCAAAAGTCAAAAGTCAAAGCAACATTCTTTTTAGAGTCAACATTTAACCTTATCGTTAATGTTAATGAAGGCATGACAAAACTTTTAATGCATGGAAGTTGTTGATTTTGCTGAGATGATGATGTGGCAACCACGTTGCAAAGAGATTTAATGTCTTGTGTGAGTTCAGATCAAACTTATTCATAACATAACTATTATCAGCATTCAGTTTGTCTTCTCTTGCTGCATTAGTTTTTTTTTTTTTAAAGTACAAATAAATCAAAGGAGAATGCTTTAAAATTAAAAAAAAGAGAGTGCTTACCAATCTTCATATACAATGATGCATTGTCCTTAAGGGATTTTTCCAAGTCAGACCGAAGAACACAAGCTTGATGAGTCAATGCATTTTTTATTTACAATGTTTATTACTCATTAGTATTTTATATAAAGAAAGAATCAAAAAAATTTGACATTGAGCAAATCAAGATATACCTGCTTTTTTCTGTTCACTTATGATAAAATCACGTTCCTTGATAACATATTCACATTTCTTTAATTCTTATTGAGTATTAGCTAGTGCCTTACTAGTTTGATTTAAATCATTCTGCAGAATAATTAATAGAGACAATTATATATATTTAGTAATAATATATGAAATCCAACAACAATGTAAACCAATTAGTAGCGTTTTACCTGGGTGGAATTGAGCTTTTTACTCAAATCTGAGCATTCTGCGGTGTGTTTAGTTGGATAGATGATAGAACGTTGGAAGGAAATGAGAAGCAGCGGGATCGATCGAGTTTTTGAAAATTTTGAGGGCCAATCTCCTGCATGCGGTCTCACTATTAACGGTTGATGAAGTGCTGATCCAACGATCAATATATGGCCAAGGGTTCAAGATCCAGATCAAGGCAAGGCACGAAGTTTCCCCTTATTAACGCTATTCAATATTCATGATTTGAGCTGAGGAGATATTATTACTTTTCAAAAGTTTAAATATATATTTATTACGATTGAAATATTGTAATTTTTACAAAGTGGATGTATAGCTTTATTAATTTTAACTTTAATTAATTAATAAGAGAAAACCTTGGTATAGCCGTATAGGCAAGCGTTTCGCACCCAATCTCGATGTAAGGTTCGGAGTTGGGCTTTAGCTTGGTTTGGTGTGGGCTTTGGGCCAAAAAGTTTCAAACTTTTATGAAAGGTCCAAAATCAATAGTTTTTTTTTTTTTTTTTTTTTTTTTTTTTTTGGGTTCCTCGTACACTTGAAAAGACGATTTTACCCTTTTCATTTCTTTTTCTATTTTCTTTATTTATTGTGGTATTCAAATAATTAAAAACAAAAAAACTAAACTCTCTCTCTCTCTCTCTCTCTCTCTCTTCTCTCTCTCTCTCTCTCTCTCTCTCTCTCTCTCTCTCTCTCTCTCTCTCTCTCCTTATCAAAGTCAACTAGGTAAATGAAAAAACCTTTCGAACCCATTCATCACAAACTCCACCTTATATCCCCTACTACTTAGATTAATGAAACACCATCCAAGCACCCATCACCACAACCTCCCTATCGTTATTGGAGTTGTGCCACCGGGAACCACCCAACTCCATCCCCTTCTTCCTTGTATTATAGACCAACAGTCCCCACCACCTTATTTCGACGGTTTCAACCACCATCTTCTTCTTGCCTTCCCTCTAGTTGAGCTCATCGGAAACGAAGCAAAAAAAGTCGTCGGAGCAGCCCCTTCCACCATGTTGTCGTTAATGTGAACCACCGTCGTCTTTAGTTGCTGTTTTCGTCAATCACATCTCCAACCAGCCTCGTCACCCTTACGACCCCTGTAAGTCTAATTCTCCACCTCGTTATTATTGTTCTCCTATTCGATCAATCAAGATGATCGATTGTTTAGTTCATTCCTTACCTGCGACATCTAACAGACAAGGGATCGAGGACGATGATACAAGAGCCCTAATAGTCGATGTTTTTTTTTTTTTTTTTTTTTTGGGGGGGGGGGGGAATAGAGGTAGTGATAGTCAGAAGCAAAACACACACACACACACATAGTTGTTATATGAAAACCCCATCTAGATTTGGAAGATAGAAGGAGAAAAGTCAGAGGGAAGGAAGCAAAATCGGATCACCCAGAAGTATCTGAATGGAGGACCATCAATGAGTCTATATGAATTTGGGGGAAATCGAAATAGGGTAAATTTGTAGCCATGTTTTTCTCAATCTTATTTGCAAATGCATAAGGACAAAAAAGAAGAATGAAGAAGTAGAAACAGAGTCAAAGAGGGGGTATGGTGGAGAGTAGATGGGTGGGTGGGTGTTTTGTGTGTGTGTGAGAGAGGTTTAGTTTTTTATTTTTAATTATTTATATGCAAAAATAAATAAAGAAAATAGAAAAAGAAATGAAAAATGATAAAATCGTTTTTTCAAATGTATCAGAGATCAAAAACTCAGAAAAACTTTAATTTTTGACATTCCATATAAATTAAAAACTTTTTAGATCCGATCCAAAGATTTTTAAAAACCACAACTAAATTTACAAATTTGCAGTCTTGTCGCTTATAAACTAGCAATGTTGAGGAAATATCATTACTTTTTCAAAATTTTAAATATATATTTATTACGTTTGAAGTTTGAAATATTGTGCTTTTTAAAAAGTAGATATAGGCACATAGCTTTATTAATTTTAATTTAATTAATTAATATAACTAGTTTAGAAATAACACTGGTATAGTCTCATAGCTGTATGGGTGAGTGTACAGCCCAATCCCGATGTGAGGTTTGGAGTTGGGCTTTAGCTTGGTATGGTATGGGCTTTAGGCCCAAAAATACGATTCAGGGAATTGTTTCAGTACATTTCTCTTTTCTAGGCCTGGAAGGACAAGAGGACAAAAGAAATTATTATAACGGCCCAATAAAATTGAACCCGTTTTTCTATAACTAATTTTTTTTAAACGGTTTTAGTTATAACCAAACCACCACTTTGATATAAAATTTTCTTAAAACTAAAACTGATTTTTCTAATAAAACCGTACTAAACCGATTTTAAATCGGAAAGAAAAAACGATTTTCTAACAAAATTTTATTTTTAAAAAGATTGTAAAACCGAACCAATCACAACCGAAACCGGATTTTCTATAACTGGAACCGGTTTAAAACCGGTGTGTGCACACCTCCAAGCTCATTCACACAATGGTGTCACGGGATGACTCTTTTAGGCTAGTCAATATTGTATACCACTTAGTGCTTCTCCGACTAAGTCAGGCTAACTTCGTCGATCTAGATGTACTAACGAACTTAGGAAGCAAGAGATGCGATAAGGAATGCTATGAAGTACGAAAGAAATCTTCTATTATGTAACTCAACTTCTTTACAAGACAACTTCTTGATGGTTTGGGCAAATGACTCATTCTCTCTATTTATAGGAACCTTACACGTCTTCAAATGGAAGTTTCTAGATCCTTATCATTCTTGACTAATCTAGACTCTTCCTGTTATATACATAGATTTTACAAGACTCTAGAATATGGTACACTTGTCTACGATGCTCTAGAAATCTCTAGGTCGTCCGCACATTATCCAAATCGTTCTTGTATGATCTAGTGTGTTCTAGATCGTTTCAAAGTCTTCCGGGTTGTTCTAGCTTCGTCTAGTGTTTTCTTGATTATTCCGGATAGTTCTCATTTATTTCACGGACATCTATAATATACTAGTATCTTCCAGGGTCCCGTAGAGCATTCTTGATATCTCCGGAGACTTCCCGAGTATACTTGATCGTTCCAAAGTTCTCTAGACGATCGTGGAATTTTGCAGAAACTTGGTCCGTGGCAATGGTCTCTAAAGTTTTTTGGTGTAAATGGAAGGCCCAAGACGGTTTTTTAAGGGAATTTGAAAAAATCTGATGTTGAGAAACTTATTGCCAATGTAACTATTTATTATCGAACCATATTTGTCATTAAAAAGAAATGATTAGTTTGATTTTCCCTTTTTTATTTGCTTTTTTTTTTTTCTGTGAATTGAAAGAGGAATTGATGGTGGAGTGTACAGGTAGACACACGACTAACTACAATCAAAGAAACTGTGACTGGAAGCAAGAAGATTATGGATGGACATCGTTTGAGAGGATCCCATCATATTAAAAAAGAAAATGGCAAGAGTTTTCCACACAACCAGAAAATGATGTAAAGAAAGTGTTGATTTTGTTGCTTCTAAACATTGTCGCCTTGAGTCCGTCCTTCAGAAATGGTAATGAAAAGAAATAAATAATCCAGTTTTGATTTTTATACGTTATTTTAAAAATCAAATCACTAACTTTTTTTCCATAATAATTTCCAATTTTGATACGACTGAATCAACTCTACAACATTCTAGAAAAACACGGGATTCAGTTGTTGGAAGGGAAAAAAAACATCTGTCAGAAGTCAACTTCCTAATCAAAAGTGGATTTGAGAGTAATGAACAACATGATGTTGATATTAGTTCTTTAAGGGACACGGTGGAACATGATGTCTCGAAGAATAGCGAGAATATTTCAAAACACTTTCATGGTAAGTAAATCTTTGTCTTTATAAATAAACTAGACGAATTCCTGTGCGTTGCGCAGAAACACCTATATAGTTGAAGTTTTTATAAATATATATATTTTTAAAATATAACAATAATGTTGTTGTTAAATTTGATATAATAATCTATATACTAAATTAATATAATATATTGATTATTTTGAATTATATGATAATATATACATCTATTATAATTGGATAATCCCAATCGCTTGAATGATTTTTATACGTGAGTTATACATAAATAAAATTAAATATAATATATGGTTTAATGTTATTTATAGTTGTTATTGTTAATTATTTTTTTAAAACTTATTTGCATAATGTTTTAAATTCTATCATTATAATTATTTTAAACTTCAAACATTGTTTTTTGATTTTAAAGGTAATAATATAATCATTTATATAGAGGTATTTTTAACTATTGTTATTGTAATTTATTTTAAGCTACTTATTTGAAAACTTTGAACAATTATAAAAATATCTTTAGAAAATATTTTAGTTAAACTGATATTACAATTTAGTTTTTGCATTTATCACTACAATTTATCACTTTAACTATTTACATAATATTCTTTAGTCTTTTAAGTGGAAATGAAATGTATATTTAAGTTGACATTTTAATGTTATACTTAAATTAAAAATTTAAGTATTTTGTCCAAACTGTTCAAAAGTTATAGTTTTAAACTAATAATTTTTTACACACAACAACATATTAAATCTAACAAATTAAGTATAATATCTTAAAATTTAAAGACATAACTTTATAAGTAGAAGTAAAGATATTATTTTAAAATTGAAATTTAGTATATTTATGATTACACTTTATGTTTGATATTTATTTACCCTTATTAACCAACTTATAATCATTATTAGAAAGACACTACAATTAATCAGTTTTAACTATTTACAAAATATTATTTGGGTTGTTTAAGTTAAACTAAAATATAGTCAAATTGACCTTGTAATGTTATATTCAAATTAATAATTTAAATATTTTATACAAATTGTTCCAAAATTGTATTTGTAAAATGATAGTGGTATATATATCCAAGAATATATTAAAAGTAATATATTAAGTATAATATGTTAAAAGTTAACAAAACATAACTTTATAAGTAGAAGTAGATATATTATTTTAATATTAAAATATAGTTTATATATGATTACACTTTAGGGTTAATATTTATTTAACTTTATTAACCAACTTATAATTATTATTAGAAAGAAATTAAAAAGTCATGGGAATTCCAAATGAATGTGGCGAAAAGAAAAATCAATGGGAGTTTCAAATGAATCTGATGAATGCAAAAATGCTTTCTTTATAATATAGTATGATGATTTGACTATTTGTTACCATAGTGATTGTTGGTGTTTATGTTTTTATATATACACAACACAGGTACATCAGAAGAAGAGAGCGGTTGTTTCTTTAATTTGGAAACAACGAAATCTCAAACCAAAAATCTTGAAAACTTACATCAGGATCATGGAACACAATATGCTTCTATACAACAAAAGACTCATAATATGTTAGGTCATAAATTATGGTTTATACTTTGGTTTTCATAAGATATTAGAGTTCTTGGTCTAGGACCGAAAACACCATGTTTTGGTGTTGTTTGGACCAAAATCACATGTGATTTTGGTTAGACTTTATATTGTTTTGTTTGGGTTTTGGGCTTGGGCTTTGTTATTAGGTCTAGGTATAAATAGTGTTATTTTAGCCTAGATAGTAATGTGGGACGTTTTTGGGGGCTTCCATAAGCCAAGAACGATATCTAGAGAGAAACAAAGAGAAAACAGTGTGAAATTGTGAATCTTGTGTACCGTACGATTAATCAATATATCGTGTGCATTGAAAATTAATTATCTTGTTCTTATTCATCTTATATTTTGCATTATACACTTTGATTGGGATTCCGCACCATCAAAGTGAATTCGATTGATATTTAGGAGAATTCAAGACTTACATTTGGTATCAAAGCTATGTTCTCAAAATTATATGAATATTGTTAAATTTCTTTGTGATCAAATTGATATATTACATAGAGACAATGAGAACCTTAAATATGAACGATATACTATCATAAAGGAACAAAATCCCTTAAAAAATCAATGAGAAACCAAAATCAAAGACTTTAGAAAACTTCAAGCTGAATATAGCGATAAATGTGAAAATTATGATTATGCTCAACGAAAGATTGTCACTCTAACTGCCGAGCTTAACACATTGAAAAATAAGTTTGAAAATGCAAATTTTAATTTTAAAAAATTTGATGTGTCAGGTAAAAAGGTTGATACATTGATTGAAAAACAATTAAATTTTAAAGATAATCACAATAAGGGTCTAGGACATCACAATGTTTCACCTCCCTTCAATGATAACTATACTCCCGCCCCTTGAAACCAAAGAAGTAGAGACACCTGCTCAATATGGCCATCCTCCTGTCCCGACTTCAATTAAGTCTGAACAATCTAGCCCAACTGAGAATATTGAGGTGAATGATACTAATGCTTCTACCTCATTTGGAGAGCAGGTCACATTGCAATATGGGCATGAGCAGAATAGAAATAACTTTTGTTCTGCTGAAAATGATTCAAAAACTTGTGATAAGGTGAGTGATTCTAATGGTTCTACTTCACGTGCAAATAAAGAAGCAGTGCACGATGGGAGTAAGTAAAATAAAATCAATTTTGAGTATGCTAAAAGTGTTTCAAAATCTTGTGATGCTGATACTCCCACCGTAGAAGAACCCAAGCCACAAAAGTCTATTAAACAGTCTAATAAATGTTATTGTGATTGTACTTGTGGAAGTTATTTGAAACGAACTTTAGTCATACAAGGACCAAGGCACAATCTAATTTATATGAAAAGACAGACTTGCTTTAACTATGGGACTCCCGGTCACATTGCCAGAAATTGTCCACATCGTGTATATGTTCCTTACCATGCACAAGGTTGACAGAACGTGCCTAGAGGGAGATCCTCCAAAAGAAACCCTTTGAGGTCACGTTCAAATAATGGTGAATAGAATGTAAAAAAGGAAAAGAATCAAACTCCGGAGGACAAGAAGGAAATGTTTGACAAGAAGCCAAATTCAAGAGATGGTTCTATTAGACAAAGATCGGTTAGGTCGAAGTCATCTTAGCGATCGGTATTAAGTTCTAAATCAAGTGATAAGGCATCCATCTGATCAAACAAGAAATGGGTTAAACTCGATTACAAATGGGTACCAAAGGTTCATATTCCCAAGTCATCTAATGATTCTAACATTTCTTCATCTTCTGTGTCTGATAAACAGGATATGTCATGGGAGAGAGTACCTTGTGTAGATGATAAAGGTCAACCCAACTTCAAAATGGATTGGATTCCAAAAGCTAACTAATCCCGCACTCTATGTCGGAGCAACTATGAAGGAACATCATCAGACTTCTGTTTGTTGATAGTGGTTGTTCCAGGCACATGATAGGAGACATCTCTCATATGTACGACATTTAGAATCTTAATTGAGAGTACGTGTCCTTTGTATGAAGGAAGAAGGAAAGGACCACAAATGGGGATCTCATTTAATGGCGTGATGAATATTGAATATTTTAACTTCGTTCCGGAATTGAAACACAGCTGAGGCTGAACATGTTGTTGCATCTGCATGGTGTTCTCAGATCATTTGGATGTAACTTTAATTGGTTAATTATAGTTTGAGTTTTCTTCTCGATACTTCTAAGTTTTTCTTAAAATGATTCATTTTGAAGACAATTTTTTAATTTGCGCATTTATTTTGTTTCCTTTCTTCACATGAACAAATTAAGGGGGGGGGGGGGGGGGGGGGAATCAAATTTAAAAAAAAATATAGATAAAATCAAAAATAAAAATATATGTTTTCTTTGTTAAGTGTTTTTGGGAAGTGATATGAGATTTAGTGATAAAAGGCAAGTTAAATTGCTTGACAACATTTGATCCTAAAAGTTTCTGTTTTGTACATTTTGTATTTTATTTCTGTTTTTGTTAAATTTGTTTATATTTTCTTATATGCACAAATTTAGGGGGAGAATTAAAAAAAATCATAAAATTTCAAAAATAGAAAAATATCTTTTATTTCTTTTTCAGAAAATCAAAAATCCAATAACATTGTTTTGAGTGTATTTTAATTTTAATTTTTATTCTTAGTTGCTTTATTTGTGTGCTAAGTTTACTTTTATTTTGTTTTGCTTCAAAATTACTTTTGTTTTGAAAGTGAATTCAGAAGAAGATGAGACTCAAGGAGACTGTATCGAAATATTATGAGCAAGGAGAAGAAACTTGAAAAAGGAAAGGAATTAACGGAGGATTCAAATGTAAATGATAGACTCTTCCATATTGAGACATATACCAGTCTTAATAGGAGTCTTCACATCAAATGTTAATGATCAAAGGACATTTTCACCATTACTAATGTGAAACACCTAACCATTCTTCACCCATATCTAAACTTTATCCATTAAATCACTTCCACGTATCAGTACCCCTTGAGGTTCGAGTATAAAACAACTCGGCTGATGGTTACCAAAAATTATGTGTTTATGATATTGGAAGCCATTATCATCATGATTCTAAGTGAAACCCAAATCCGAATCCATTCATTTACGAATTGATGGTGAACATTTTAATGTTCTAGATATTTTCACCCATGAAATTGACGGATAATGGCTCATACTTGGTGTGAAACTGTACAAAATGTCAGTTAGGTTGTTTCTTTGTAAAACTATCGTATTTAAGGAATTGGAAGTTTGAAACTGTACAGATTGTCAAATTGGTATTGTCAGCTTTCTCTACTTAAGAACTATCACGACACCAGGGCGATTCACCCAATAGGGAAACATATATCACTAAATGTCTCGCCAAGGGCCAAGTTAACTTGTTAGCTTGAAAAACTGTATTGAGATCTATGATTTAGGATATAAAGGAGCTAACATAAAAACTAGTCATGAGTAGTTCTCCAATACTCAACAAATCGCAGTGCGTTCCTCCGAGTTCACACAAATATTGCAAGAATTCTCCATCTGAGCCAAGGCTGGGTCCTTGAACAACTGTGGTGAGAAAGGTCTTTATGATTCTCTGATCCACAGGGACTTTTTAGTCATGTACTTTTCAAGGCGCAACGGTGATCGTTAAAGAATATTCATTCGAAGGAACTAGAAGTGAAGATTATTTTTCAACATTCATTCTTTCTATTGGATAAGGTGTCTAAGTCCATAAATTATTTGGTATATACTTGACCCGACCCGGCATGGTCCATTTGGGTTGCACTTCACTCGAACTATTTATATGGATAATATTTATGAGAATAATATGTTTATGATTTATTAATATATTATAAGTTATAATATATTAATATGAAATCAGATTATTTAATTAGTATTGATCTTAAATTAATTATGAATTAATTTAGTGATAAAAAAGGTGACTAATTAAACATGGACTATTATATTTATATAGTGTGGGCTAACACTCATTAGGAAATGGGCTAAGCTTGCATGGGAGTCCATGGATGATCCATGGAGGTTTTAACCCATGGATCCATGGAAAAGGAAAAGACATGGGTTATTAGGGTTTACCCTAATCATCTACACTATATAAAGATGCTTGTGATGCTTAAAATGACACTAAGTGTGTGTGCATAAGAGTGGCTAATTTCTAGAGCAAAGACATACCCTCTCACAAAGTTTTCCAATTTTGTGGTGTTTTTTGATTTCCATTTGAGGCATTCACATTATTGGTGCTTGGCCCTCAAACTCCAAAGGAATCAACTCACAACAAAAGGTATGGAATTCTTCTAGTTCTTTTATGTTTAAAAGCACCCCATGCCATGCTAGATAGGTTATGAACCTTGGAAAAATAATTTTGCATGTATCATAGCCAAACATAGATCCAAGGTTTCTAGGGTTTCATGAACACCTTAGGAGTGTTAGTTTGCTCAAAACCCAACACTTCAACTCCAGAAGCAAAGTGAAGGTGTACTTGATGTTTTGTGACAGATTGGATTGAAGCCTCCTCAGTTAATTTGCTGCTATCTATGAATCTGCTGATGTGATCTAAAAGAATCGATCTCTCTATTATTTTCTCTGAAGATTCTTAAAGCTGAAAGTGATGATTTTCAAGAATCCTTACAAGAAGACTCCACACCCAATGTGCGGTCAAAGTCAAATTTTTGAAGAAATATCGAACTGTTCAAGATGAAGTCATTCATGCAGTAATTCAAATGTCCATCTTGAAGTTATGAAGAAATCAAATATAAAAGCTTGAAGCCAAGCACAAAGCGAATATTGATAAGAAAAGAAAGCAATAAACCAAGGGGAGATTGTTAGGTCATAAATTGTGGTTTATACTTTGCTTTTCATAAGATATTAGAGTTCTCAATCTAGGACCGAAAACACCATATTTTGGTGTTGTTTGGACCAAAATCACATGTGATTTTGGTTAGGCTTTATATTGTTTTGTTAGGGTTTTGGGTTTAGGCTTTGTTATTAGTTCGAGGTATAAATAGTTTTATTTTAGCCTAGATAGTAGTGTGGGATGTTTTTGGGGGCTGCCATAAGCCAAGAACGAGATCTAGAGGGAAACAGAGAAAAAACAGTGTGAAATTGTGAATCTTGTGTACCGGACGATTAATCAATATATCATGCGCATTGAAGATTAATCAAATTTATGACTCCCGCCATTAAAATGGTGGTTGCCACCTTCTGCCGCCATGGACCGCCGCCAACCACCACTACCCAAGGTGGTAGTGGGTGGTGCCCGATTTATTAAATATTTAATTAGTTAAATATCTAACTTTTGTCAGAGTGGCATGAGTTTGGGGGTTGGATACCCTAGTTAGGGGTTTAGAAAACCCTAATATCAAGAAAAACCCTAGTTTTGGAGTTTTGTCGGGACCTGTGTTAAAACTGTTAATTGAACATTAAATAATACTTAATAATGCCTTACAAGTAACTAAATGCAATATTGGACTTAATGTATTAAGTCCTTAAGGGTTTAAGTGTGGAACTGTAACCCTAGTTATAATTTTATGTGGAAAACCCTAGAATCGGGAAGCTCTATTTCGGACAATGATCGGGCGTGTATTTGGGCAATTAATTAGATTATTGTTACACTTGAGAATGACGAAGTCAAACTTTAATCAGCCCTACCCTTAGGTGATTAAGTCCTTGATGGGTTAAGTGTTTTTACTTAACCCTAATTGACATTTTATGTGAAACCCTAATCGTCATTTCATGTTGGGTAGTAATTGTTGCAAGTGACTATGACCTGTGATTGGGTATTGACTCGAGTATCTTCCTGTAGGTGTTTGGAAGTGAGTTGAAGCTGGTAGAGTTCTTTGTTACTACTATGGTTACCTATGCACATATTGAGGTAAGTTTCCCCTCACTGTACCCATGGGTCGAAGGCACCAATGTCAGCTTACTAGTTTCAGTTATCTGTTAGTAGAGGGATGCCTTAGGGACTGTATATAGCCATATAGGATAGACTGAGGACTCTTGATCTAATCTCTCTTACCTGTTCCTTGTTTGGTTGTGGTTTTAGAGTTGGATCACCTGTCCAGGTGACTATCTCACCTATGATTATATATGGTCATGCATTCTTTGGATTGTTTATATTTAGCATGCTGCTATGATGTAGTGATCTGTTAGATCTGTGTTCTGGTATTGAGTATGCTGCTATGTTGTACTGATCTGTTCGATCTGTGTTCTGGTATCGAGTATGTTGCTATGTTGTAGTGATAAGTTAGATATGTGTTATGGTATCAAGTATGCTTCTATGTTGTAGTGATATGTTAGATCTGTGTTCCGGTATAGAGTATGTTGCTATGCTATAATGATTGGTTAGATATGCCTCCTGGTATTTAGTACATTGCCTTGATGTAACAATCTGTAGGACTGTATGTTATCTGTGCTTGTTGGTTATCATCTATGGAGTGCCCTTAGGGAATGTTTGTGGTCATGTAGGATAGCCTAAGAACTCTTGATGTAACACCCGGAAACTAAAAGGCCAAATAAGGAAAGAAAGTCTCCAAATAGGAAGGAAACTCATTGAGTTCAAGGGTGAGAACTCGACGAGTAGGAATGTTGTCATCCGTGTTTTTGTAACACCAACTCGACGAGTTGGATGGGATCTACTCGACGAGTTGGATTGGGTTTGAGAAACCCTAAATCCAAGATTTTACACCATATTTAAACACTTTATGACTTAGGGTTTGGCCTCATTTCCAGCCTCCAAGTCCCAAACCATAATCCACAAAACCCTAGTGCCTTGTATGAGCTTGTGACTTGTTTTGAGTGAAGATTATGTGTGTTTGAAGCTTATTGAAGAAGGAGGAGCTTGAAGATTCAGGAGGGAGCTAGTAGATACAGAAACAACATCTCATTCTCTTCATTTTATGGTAAGCAAATCTCAACCTTGCTTAGTAGCTTGATAAATCTCCTTCTTTCCACTTTATGGGGTTTTTGGTCCAAGAATCTTAGTCCTTGGGAAATGGACATCCCAAGTTAGTACACCATCAGATCTGGAACCATGGAGGGGTTTCATGGCATAAAGGTGCAAACTTTATGGCCATTGAAGCCCCATGCAAGTTGTAGGATGCTATTTTGGGCTTTAAGCTCCAAAAGGCCATGCATGAAGGAAAAAGGTGAAAGCTTTATGTGTTTTGTAGTGTCTAGAGTCCAAATCTCAAATTATATGCCTTGATTTAGAGTATTGATGGCTTGTGGACCAAGATCTAGGTCCTAATGAGTTAGGGTTTAAGCTAAACCCATTAAGGAAAGGTATTAACATGTAAAGTTAGAAAGTTTACCCTTAAAAGGACATTTTCAATGTATATGAGAAGTATGAAGCTTAGATATGAAGAGTAGGGGCTTACTCAATTAAGATGTCCCAAACAGACAAAGGAACTCGACGATTCCAGAAAGGGACTTGACGAGTTGAGACGATTTGTCCCGATGCGCCCTTGGCATTCTAAAAAACATAACCATACACAAGGTATACATCGATATGGGCAGCTCGGCAGACATAATCTACGAGGATTATTTCCATCTCCTCCGTGATAGGTGGAAGGATAACCTGGAACCCACGACAGGAAGGTTAGTAGGTTTCACGAGACACAGTTTGTGGCTACTGGGTACGATCCACTTACCTCTCACACTAACCAAGAACAACAAACAACGAAGGAAAACGGTCTTGATCGACTTCATTGTAATTCGACATTCAGCATAACACAACATCATCCTAGGGAGGACGGCTCTGCTCAAGGTGGGTGTGATCCCATCAACAATGCATGGGATCGTTAAGTTCAACACCACTGAGGGCCCGACCATAGTCCTCGCCACACCACCAAAAGAATTGCAGTGCTTTACGGTCATGCAACCGACGGATATAATAAGGGAAACCAAGAAGGCACAAGTTGAAACAACAAACGGAAAGGAAGGGATTAATGAAGAATACCCTGACCAGCTAGTCAACATTGGCTACAACCTCCTAGGACGCACCAGACAAGTGCTCATCGACCTACTCAAACAACACAAACACATGTTTGCATGGACTCCCATAGACATGGTTGGTGTGGGCAGGAACGTCATAGAGCACAAAATTATAATCAAGCCAGGCACAAAGAATTCAAACAGAAGAAGAGAGTTCAAGGGGAGATCGCAACATGGCAATTAACGCGGAAGTAGCTAAGCTAGAAAAGGCGGGGATCCTGAGAGAAGCAGTCTTCCCCACTTGGATTGCTAACCCCATCATGGTACGGAAACATGACGGGTCATGGCACATATGCATTGACTACTCCGATCTAAACAAGGCATGCCCCAAAGACTGCTACCTCCTAGCGCAGATCGAACAGAAGGTGGAGTCATTGCAAGGTTTTAGACTGAAGTGCTTCCTAGATGCGTACAAAGGCTACCATCAGACCCTGATGAGCAGGGAAGATGCGGAAAAATGGCTTTCTATACTGACCATGTCACTTTCTGCTAAACGCAGGAGCAACATATCAGTGGCTGGTTGATTCGATATTATCCAACCAAATCGGAAGAAACATCGAGGTGTACGTTGAAGACATGGTCATCAAAAGCCCGGATGAAGCAAGAATGCTACAAGACATCGAAGAAACTTTCAGAACACTAGAAAAAGTAAAGATGAAACTAAACCCAGGTAAATGCACCTTTGGGGTGGAGGAAGGGAAATTCTTAGGATATTATGTTACTAGCAAGGCATACAGCCTAGCCCGGTCAAGGTAGATGAATTCATGGAAACCCCACCCCCAAACACTTTGAGAGATGCGCAGGGTCTAAACGGGAAAATCACCATGCTTAGTAGATTTATCTTGAAGTCAGCTGACAAAGTCATGCTGCTTTTTCACATACTGAAGGGATGTATAGAGAAAATCAATTTTCAATGGACAACAGCGGCAAAACGGCCCTCCAGAAGATCAAAGAAGCCCTTCATAAGTTGCCATGTTGGCTAGTCCTATTCCAGGCGAGATACTGTAGGTATACCTTTCAACCTCGAGCGAAGCCATTTCATCCATGTTAGTTGTAGAAAGGGAAGGGGAACAAAAGCCAGTGTATTTTGTCAGCCGAGCACTGCAATGCCCCGAGCTCAATGACCCCACACTAGAAAAACTGGTACTCGCACTCATCTATGTTGCATGACGGTTGAGACGATATTTCCAGGCGCATCTAATTGAAGTCCTGACAAACTGCCCAATCAAGCAAATATTGCTCAAGGCAGAAACGCTAGGGCGACTTGCGAAATGGGCAATTGAGCTGGGGGAGCACGACATCAATTATCGCCCATGGAGAAGTATCAAGGGGCAAGCGTTGGCAGATTTTTTGCTTGAAATTCCCAGGGGAGGAGGTATGGCTCAAGAAGGAATTATGACGTAAAGGAAGTCCCGACAGACTGTCGAAGGTGGACGTTGTACACTGAAGGGGCATCCAACAAGGAAGGCTGAGGCGCATCCCTAATCTTGACCAGCCCAGATGGAGAAGAGGTCACATACGCTCTTCATTTCGATTTCCACAACTCAAACAATGAGGCGGGATATGAAGCTTTACTCGTTGGATTACATCTGGCTAACCAGATGGGGGCAGAGGCTGTAACGGCGTTGACAGATTCACGGCTGGCCGCCAATCAGATTAATGGGAACTTTAAGGAAAGAGACAAGAGAATGGAGAGATACGTCAAGATAGTAAAGTAGTTCACCAAATCCTTCAAGGAGTTCACGGTCAAACAAATACCAAGAAGTGAGAATAGGAGGGCGGACGCCCTGAGTAAGCTAGCATCAACATGCTTTGACCACTTGTCGAAGAAAGTCCTGGTCGAAATGCTCAAGGAAAGAAGCGTAGAGAAACAACAAGTAAGTACTCTCACAACAGTTGGACCCACGTGGATGACCCCGCTGGTTGAATACCTACAACAAGGTGTTCTGCCAAATAGTCACGAGGAGGCCAGAAGGTTGCGTATAAAGGCACCCTCTTACACGCTGGTAAACGAGGAGCTATACCGGAAAGGGTTTATGACCCCCTGTTTAAGATACGTGGACGAGGCTAAAGGAAAAGAAGCGCTCCGGGAGGAGCATGCGGTCCAGGTGGGCGCACATGCAGGCGCGCAAGCCCTAACATGAAAGGTACTTCGAATGCTAATCTATTGGCCCACCACATACCAAGGCGCGATGGAGTTAACAAAGAGGTGCAAGGAATGTCAAGCATACTCCCCAGTCCAAACGAACCATATGGCTCCCCTGTCTAGCAAATCTAGCCCCTGACCGTTCTATCAATGGGGAATAGACATCGTGGGGCCATTCCTGGAGGCCCTAGGAAGGTTAAAATACATGGTGGTCGCGGTAGATTATTTCACGAAATGGATCGAGGCAGAACCATTAGCATGCATATCTGGTAGACAGATGATCAAATTTGTATGGAAAAACATTACGACTAGGTTCGGCACACCTAAAACACTTGTTAGCGATAACGGCCTGCAATTCACCAAGAACCCATTCAGGGAATGGTGCGCCAACAAAGGAATTAACCAACGGTTCACGTCGGTAGCGCATCCACCTTCAAATGGGCAGACACAAGTATCCAACCGAACAATCATAAACGGGTTCAAAAAACAGCTAGGGAAGGCCAAAGGAAATTGGGCTGATGAGTTATTGGCGGTTCTATGGTCATACAGAACAACACCACGGACAAGCACACGGGAGACACCGTTCAGCCTGACGTATGGCGTGGAGGCGATGCTCCCAATGGATGTAACAATAAGCACATTGAGGACGGTTCATACCGAGGAAAAGGCCAACTCTCAGGACCTGAGGTTAAACTTGGACCTCCTCGAAGAAAGACGGGAAAGATTAGACGCGCGATAGACCGCTTACAAGCACAAAATTGAAAGATACTATAACCAAAGAGTTAAAGAAAAAACATTCTAGTAGGAGAATAAGTGCTGAGAATAAATGAGGCGAGCCGAGCCCAGCCACAGGGTAAACTAGGTCCTGTGTGGGAAGGACCATACAAAATCGTCGAAGCAAATCGGAATGGGGCATATGCCCTGGAAACAATGGAGGGAAGGAAAATAATAAGAACTTGGAATGCGAGGAATTTAAGAAAATTCTACTTTTGAACAGGCCCAACACACCAGAAGAACGACGCCAGAAAATGGAGATATCTGGCCAAATAAGCCTTGCTTAGTGCTCGAGGTGGCACTTCAAATGATCAAAAGCACAACACTTGTAACGCTCAGATGCTTAGTGTGTTAAAAAGGCAAAGTTTATTATCCAACACCTTGGAAATTTCGTACTTAGTGTACCGAATCCAAATACTTAGCATATTAAATTTCGTACTTAGTGTACCGAACCCAAATACTTAGCGTATTAAATTTCATACTTAGTGTACCGAATCCAAATACTTAGTATATTAAATTTCGTACTTAGTGTACCAAATCCAAATACTTAGTGTGTTAAATTTCATATTTAGCGTATTAAATTTCGTGCGGTATTAGAACTTCTTCGAAAGGAGAAACTATATGATAAATTCTCGAAATGTGAATTTTGGCTTCGCCAAGTTCAATTTCTCGGCCATGTGATTTCTGGTGACAGTGTATCCGTAGATCCCACCAAAATCGAAGCCATTCATAATTGGGAAGCACCTCGTAATGCTTCTGAAATTCGTAGTTTCTTGGGTCTCGCGGGATATTACCGAAGATTCATTAAAGACTTTTCTCGTATAGCTGTACCTCTTACTAGTCTTACATGAAAGAAAACAAAGTTCGAATTGGGTGAAGCCCAAGAAAAAGCTTTCTCAACTCTAAAAGATCTTTTGACTCATGCTCTAATCTTATCACTTCCAGAAGGTGATAATGATTTCTCCGTGTATAGCGATGCTTCTAGGTTGGGACTCGGATGTGTGTTGATGTAGCATGGTAAAGTTATAGCCTATGACTCAATACAACTGAAAGAGTATGAAAAGAATTATCCCACCCATGATCTAGAACTCGCTGCAGTGGTATTTTCCCTAAAACTTTGGAGACATTATCTTTTTGGTACAAAATGCCAATTGTTTACCGACCACAAAAGTCTCAAGTACATATTCAGTCAGCAAAATTTGAATATGAGACAACAACGAGCCATGGAACTGATCAAAGATTATGACAGTAAAATCCTGTATCATCCTGGAAAAGCCAATGTAGTTGCCGATACACTTAACAGGAAAGTTTATCGTAATAGTATGTGTTATACTATTACTCACACTACAGTGAAGTTCACTATTCTTAATGAACTAGATAAATGGAAAGAAGAGGCCTTAAAGCTACAAGATGTGAAGAAAGAAGGGATGATACATTATACTGATGTTTTACTTGATGATCCACGAGGACTGAAGGTATTTAAGAATCAACTATGGATTCCAAAGATCGGTGGATTAAGACAGAATATTTTAGATGAAGCCCATAAGTCTAAACTGTCAATACATCCTGGTACAAGTAAAATGTACTATGATGTAAGAGCTGATTATTGGTGGAATGGATTAAAAAGAGACATTGGAAGATATGTGTAAGAGTGTCTAGTATGCTTACAAGTCAAAGCAGAACACCAAAAGAGTTACGGAACTCTAGAAAGTGTTAGTGTTCCTGTGTGGAAATGGGAAGAACTGTCCATGGATTTTATTACCAAATTGCCAAAGATTGCTAGGCAGCATGATAGCATTTGGGGAATCGTCGACCGCCTGACTAAAAGCGCCCATTTTCTCGCCATGTGTGAAACAGATCCAGTGGAGAAATACACACAAGTATACTTGGATGAAATTGTTGCGAGACATGGTGTTCCATTAAAGATCATTTCCGATCGTGATACTCACTTCACTTCTCACTTTTTGGCGAGTATGCAACGTGAATTGGGATCTCGAGTTGCTCTCAGCACAACTTATCATCCCCAGATAGATGGTCAGACGGAGAGAACAATCCAAACAGTAGAAGATATGCTTCATGCATGCATTTTGGAGTTCGGTGGTAACTAGGACAGGTACTTACCTCTTGTCAAATTTTCATATAATAACAGTTACCACGCTTCAATCAAAATGCCACCATATAAAGCACTATATGGTCGGAAATGCCGTACTCCATTATGTTGGCGTGATATAGGACAGAAAATCCTTGGAGGCCCTGAAATGATTCAAGACACCACTGAAAAGATTTAAATTGTACGAGAAAGAATGAAAGCGGCCCAGGATTGACAGAAGTCCTACGCAGAAAAGAGGAGACGACCCATAGAATTCCAGGTGGGTGATTTTGTAATGCTGAAGGTATCTCGATGGAAAGACATTATGCAATTTGGGAAGAAAGGAAAGCTAAGTCCTAGATTTGTTGGTCCTTTCAAAATCACTCAGAGGATTGGTAAACAAGCATACCGCTTGGAATTACTAGAAGATTTGGCAGGTATTCATGATGTGTTTCATTTGAGTTATCTGCATAATTGTTTAAGCATATATGATGAAGCGGTTCCATTATCTAAAGTGAAACTGGATAATAATTTAAAATATGTAAAAGACCCTGAAGAGATCATAAACAAAAGAACGACTAATCTACGTAATAAAGAAGTAGAGTTGGTGCTTGTCAAGTGTAAACACCATCGAGGCCCAAATTATACTTAGGAAAATAAGAATGAGATAAAAGCGAAATATCCTCATTTGTTTCAATCAATGTAATTTCGGAGACGAAATCCTCAAAAGGAGGATGTATTTGTAACATACACGTTTTGAAATCGTGTTTAATAATGAATAATATAATGAAATATTATGTGATATTGAGTATTGAGTTCTAACATATACTTTTTACTAGAAATGACGTAAAACTATGTTTAGAATCACTCGGAAAATATTGGAAGTCTTATGAGATTCCAATCAAAAGGAAAATATTGAAATTTAACGAAAATATAGAATTTAAAATAAGTAGAATTTTATTATTAAAAGTTGTAAAGAATCTCGTTAGAAACATTTAGGCAAAAACCTCATCGAAATTCGAGTTATAACGAAAAAGTTATGACCAATCAAAGATCCGCGACAAAATCGCCATGACATCGAATGACATAAAAAGTGAGTTTTTGATAAACTGCTTTTTAGCCTTGGTGATCTAAATGAAAGTCGTAGTATTTGTTAAACCGAGAATTTTCTTAAAAAGAACGTCCAAATCTGACTTCGTATGAGGAAGTTGTGATTTTTCTAAGTTTCGGAATAGCAATAGACAACTAAAAACTCGAAATAAAGATCGAATGATTTTTTAGCCGACGTAACCTAAATGATAATCGAAGGTCTTGTCAATGGTAGTACAACGGTAAAAATACTGACGAAAACAGACGTCGGATGAAGAAGTTATGAATTTTTAACGGATTTTCCTGTTCTGGTCTGTTAAAAATAATAATATTAAAAATAAAGTCAAAGTTAGCCAACGAAGTCTAAACAAAAGTTGTAGATTATGATTTCACCTACGTGTGCATATAAAGAACGTAAAAAACAGAGCTCGTATGCAAAAGTTATGGATTTTTGAAGTTTGGGGCACAAAATCCGAGAAAATCACAATTTTCGAGAAATTTCGCATGGATAAGGTTCAACCACATCACCCTTACGTGCGAGCTCCCCCCGTGTCCGATGGCAATGACTCATTCGAAGTAGGAGTCGACGCGTGTCACACCCTCCTCGAACCAAAGGCTCGGCCAACCAAAAGCCACCACCTGTTTTCCCCGTGTCTCGGTCTCGCATCAGCCGCGTGTGCAGCCCTCACATCCGATGTGTGTCTAGGCTTCGCTGCTGATGTGTGTTTCTCCTTCCCTCCGGCCGAAGATTCGAGGCTCGCACCTATATATAGGAGGTGCGAGACCTCTCGGGTAACTTTGGAAATTTCACATTTTTCACCCATAACTCATATTTTTACTATTACAACTTCCCCCGAAGTGCCGTGATCATTCCCAACACCCGAAACACATCCCAAAGTGCCTGAAGAGCCTGATAAATTTATCTTTTCGGTTTGAAGCTCAACCCTCGCAGGGCCCGGTTTTCAATAAAGCTCACGGTTTCAGCAAAGAAAGCTATCTATTATAACGAAGTGCTGCACAAATTACTATTTTAACCCCCGATTAATTCACAGTGAGTTCATGTTAGGTGCATTTCATGTACCCATTTTGTAGCTTTATTTCATAAAAGTACATTGCATATAGGCTTAAACTCATGCATTTTGCATGTTTTTCGGGATTTTTCATGAGGCAATTTCATTCAAATATTTTTGTGATATTTCAGGGACTTTTGGAGGTAGGATCTTGTTGGAGGAGGTAAATAAAAGTTACGGACAAAATTTCAGGACTTGCGGAGCACCGAGGAGCAAGATATCAAAGAAAAGAACATTTTGGCTTTACAGAGATTTACACGGCCGTGTAAATGCAAGCCTTGCGTTTACGCGGGCCGTGTAAACATAGATTTATGTGCAGTATACTTTTGCGTTTACGCGGGCCGTGTAAATGACAGTGTTAATTTACGCGGGCCGTGTAAACGTAAATGCGAGTTTTAAAGCAGTTTTTCACCATTTTTAAAGGGAGGAACCGACTTTTTACTTTAGGGGGTCGACTTTTGGAGTAGAGAAGGCGAATTTCTTGAGGATTTTGAAGTTGATTAACACTTGGGAACATTTGATTTCATTTTGTAAGAACTTTAATTTCATTTTCTAGATTTGTGATCTTGTTCTAGCCATGAGTGGCTAGAACCCTAAATTCTCCAACTTTATGTCTTGACATTTGGATGTGATTTCAATCATATGACTTGATGTTTGCTTTCAATTTTCTATCTAGTGAATTTGATTTTTGTCTCAATCGAATGTTTGATTCTAATTGTGATTCTTATTGGCCATTTGAATTAGGGTTAGATCATTCAAGTTATCTAATTGCAAAATCCGTAATTGTTTTGTAAATTGGACTAGGTAACAAGCACTAATCTGATTTCTATTGAATGAAATTAGTGTAAATCTATTCACACATTCTTTTGCTCTCGAGCTTATGAGGAGTATTGAGTATTGTTGGGAACATTCACATAAAGTTTAATGCAATCTTTCAACCTAATTCTATGAGCTTGTTTAGATTAGATTGGTAAGGTTAGGATTAATCAAAGAGCTTGTTTTTGGTTAATTATTGTGGTGAACGGGAAGTGTTAGAGCTTGTTAACACTTTCAAGTACCAACTTAGATAGAATTAAACAAATATCTTTTCATCCATGGAATCACATTGCTAATTTGTCTTGCATAGAGTTGGAGTTCTCACAAATTCTGAATTTGTTTCATTTAATTGATCATTTACTTAGTGCTTTATTCTTTTGTTTAAATCATTGCATACCAACCCCCCATTTATGTGATCATTATTGTACCTTCCGCAAAAAGGTATAAACATTTGTTCCGTGTCTCTGTGGATCGACCCTACTTACCTTGTATTACATTTCTAGTACAAAGTAGTAGTGTTTAAGGAGTTATTTTACCCCTTTATTTGTTGGGTTTGACACGCTTAACAGTTCAATATAGGGACAACTGTATGTTACGTATTTTATGTTCGATGTGCTTTCCCATGTTATTATGATAATGAGCTATACCTTAGGCCACGAAGTGTATGACATAAGCATCACTTGGGTACTGATATGTAGCCTTTGGCCATGAAGTGTGTGACATAAGCATCACTTTGGCATAGCAGAATACAAAGACATGGCTGAAAGCCTATGTATTCTAGTGAAATGATATTCTGAATTTATATTTTTATGCCACTTGGGTTAAAGTCTTATTGATGTATATCAAGTGTTGGGAAATTGTTATGTCTCATTGATTTCAAATCTTTGAATCTGATTATTTGTTGTTATGGAAAGCCTATCATATAATACTTATTTGCCTTTCTTGTTCCTTGTCCCTCTTTGCTTCTGTCATATTGATATGTATATGGCATAATGTTATATTGTAAATGTTATTGAACTCACCAAGCATCACCCGCTTATCCCTCTCAAGGTTTAAACTATTACAGGTGATAAACATCCAATATAGTTTTGTACCGGTAGAAGATGTAGAATAGATAATATTATAACTTTTGTATTGTATTCCTGGGAAAGTATGTTACATATATAAAATTTTGTAAGAATCTTAATAGTCGGTTTGTATCCAGTCTATGTAAATAAACTATCAATGTAAAATATTGTTTTATGAATATGCATGTAGCATGTTTTGGGAGTAATATATTGTGAAGTATGAAAGTTTGGGTCTTTCAGAAATATGATGTAGTTTTAGAAAGAATGGAGTATCTTTCACCTTACCCATATATCACAAAATATGAATTCCCAGAAATGCCCCTGCAGGCATGTGTGTCGCCCGCGTGCTGTTGTGCGGGTGGATTGCGCAAGTGGTGCCTGAAATGGGCTCTTTTGTGATTTGGGTCTCAAATGAATTAGCTCACGTACTCGTCCAATCAGCTTATATTCCATAATTATTCAAGTTTTTTTCAATTTAAGCCTAATTTGTTTTCTCCAAATCACTCATAGTTCACGTACTCGTCCGATCAATAAATTTCGAATGCTTAAATATTCTCCCATCTTCATTTAATTTAAAGACCATCTTCTTTAAGTTTCCATAATAAATAAGCCCAAGAATTGCATCATCTCCATAAGCATTCTAACCCAAGATTCTTTATCGTCCTCCAAGTCCATTTGCTTCCCAAAGGTCCTAAACATTCCCGCTCCGCTAGTCTTCTTAAAACCTACAATTATGCTCATGAAACTAGTAAGTACCTGAAATAGTCATAAAATAATAAAAAGGAAAATATGCATGATGATTAGCTAAATTATGATTGAAATATACTAAAATAAACTATAAAAAGAAGTAAATAAAATAAACAGTCACAGGGCCACCCATGCCTGAACCAGATCCTCTGGTCATCAACATGTTGAAAATATACAAAAAATGGGTCAAAAGTTGAATTTATGGCACTAATACACTATACATTTAGCTATCTACTCCTTAGAATCCAAAGACTTACCTTGACACTCGTGCAGCTCACGTGCTTCTGGTAGTATAATCCTATATTACTTTTCACACCTATCCGTATTTGTCTCAAGAATCATCTCAAATTCTAATTCACTAAACTCAACTATGACTAGGAGTACTAACACACACTTATACACTCTGAAGAGCTGTCTATTAAATCTTACTTTCTCATTATATGAATCTCTTAGCCACACTTCTATGATGCAAGGAACCTCCACTATCACTGTTGGTTGCATTGTGCATACTAATCATACACCATATAGGCTCCCATAATCATTCAACTATATGATTCTACCCAAAGCCCACAACCAAACAATGAACAAAAAGTAAGGCTAAATTAAGCATTCTAATGCTATAAAATCCTAATTATGTACAAATATGGGGCATACACTAGACTATCAACAACAATAATGTCAGTCCCAAATAGCACCACTAAGCAATCCCCTAGGCGACAAACATCATAATAGTCAGACAATTCTATCATGCAATTCCTGAGGATCCTTAGCCTATTCACTAGCATGCAGTTCTAGGAATTTATATATCCACAAATAACAAGTATGTATATTTTAGGGGGTCGCTTTCCTTAGAGCTCTGGCCGATTGTACACGTCACATCCTCTTCCTTCTTCTTAAGGTTATTTTAAGAAAACAAATGTAAATTTTTCACAGGTCTTTAGTTTGAGTTTGGAATCACACGAGAGTTCATCCAAATCTCTTAAGGCTTAAACCAGGGCTTTGATACCAACTTGTACCGTCCCAAAAACCAAGGTAAAATTTTTCAAATTTCAAACAGAATTCAAAACCATTTCATAAAATCCATACATAGTAAAAATAGTAGTTTCACAAAGTGGAATCAAAATTAAAGTGTCAAATCATATCATCTCTCAAATCCTAGAGTCTACTGGATAATATGTATAATCATCCCTTTGTGTTCCCCAATCCTCAGAAGTACCTGAAACATATAAATCCACAACTGTAAGCTAAAGCTTAATGAGTTCCCCAAAGTATTACATACACCACAATACAATTAACAAATAAGACAACTATGGTTATCAACAACTTAATTACATCGATTTGGGTTATTAGGAACCCTGAGCTATCAACTCACATACAACAAGTTAGGTTATCAGCAACCTCGAGCTATCAGCAACCCACATACAACATACCATAAAAGTAACATAGTGAGAAAACTCACATTGCAGACAAAACAGAAACCTATACAACTCACAACATATGAAGGCAGGCACAACGACCACCTAGACATGCCAATATATGAAAGTTTAAAGGGTAGAAAATGATGATGTTTAAATTTGAGGGAATAAAAATGATATTTTACAAAATAAATTGATCGAAAGTGATGTTCTATAAAGTAGGGGTCGAGAGTGTCAACATACAAAAATGTAAGTTTCAAATTTATCAACAAAAGAAACTTTTATGACCAAAGTCTGAAATAAAAAACTTTTATGGTTAAAAGCATGAAACCACAAAAACTATAGTCTAGAGAGCAAATATGCCAAAAATTTAAATTTTTGTGGCTAAAGTATGAAATAAGAAACATGTGGCCAAAGTATGAAAATATAAAATATACTATTCATATGGACTTTTGTTTTAATATATAGTATAAATATAAATGTATTAAGATAAATGTGTGAGAATAAAAAAAATAAAAAAATAAGATGGTATACTAGTAATTTTAAGTTTGGTATAGTCCAAATCTATTAAAAAAAACTTTTTTTTTGATATTCATTGCAAATTTGGAACACAAGGATCAAATTTGTATTTTTCTCTTACTATTATGAATTATTTTTATTTATATATTTTTATAGTAATAAAAATTTTAAAACATTTTGAATCTCAAGTTAAACTATTTTTATCGTTAAAAGACAACTAATTCTTTTTTACTATAGTTCTAAGTTTAGATTTTATGAGTTTTAATTTTTATTATACAAATAATCTTTTAGATGATATAAAATCCATTTGTAACTATCTACAACACATATAACATATAACATAGAATATAAATGATATGAAACATGCCATATTCTACATTATTTAAAGATATACTTTTATTTAATTAAAATTTATCTCAATAAAATGATATATTTTCTTTGTTTATTAGTTAATTTTTTTTAATTGAAACACACCTAATTATTTATTTGTAATTTATGAGTTGACTTGAGAAAACCTTCTCCTACAACAATCGTCGCAGATAGAAACGATAAAAGTTGGTTATTTAAAATTAGGATTATCTAATATGTACCATAAGGTACATATAAAAAGTATTAATTAATCATAATTATTATCATAATTAAATGTTAAACACATTAATTATAAGCAATATTACCATAATTAAATATAAAATTCATTAATAATCTTCATAATTAATGCATTTCACATTTAATTATGGTAATAATTATGATTAATATGTGCCCTTAGGATATATATTAGAAAATAAATGAAAACTTATTACCTTAAATAGAAATTTTTGAAGTTTAATCATTTTATATAACATATGCATCACACCTCTATAATATTTATTATTATTATTGTCAAATCACAAATTAACCAAACACCTCCATTAGTTATTTAAAGTTAAACTCTTCCTTAACGCATATATCCCCGACCCAACCCTACAAGCTCAAATAATATATACACGCGTAACACGCCTGTGTGAAAGGACCATTCAAAGGTCACCTTTATAAGTTTATAAATAATCAAATGTCTCTAAAAAAGTTAATGAACGATATCTTCTCTTAACGATTAAAGTTTGAATAATTCGAACGCTAAATTATTTAGATTTATTAAAAAAGCGGATGCCATTTCGTATCGAAAGTGTTAACAGTACTCGGAAACTATCATTCCAATCTTCTAGAAGCTCATGCATAGCCTAAAATCTAAATCATATCCTTTTATCATATAAATTGTTTTCGCACCCATGAGTGTTTGGACGGAGCCAATATTCTCTAATAAGGGGTTTACATCTATATTTTCTCTTTCGCAAATTTATTAGTCCTTAACATAATTGACAACTCAAAATTAAAGACAATGATATTAACAAGTAAGTTGATAATTAAGTCATGGATCCGAATAAAAATATAAAATCAACAACCTAAGAGGCTAAAAAAGTTAATATCTTAGAAAGATTAAGTAAAGTTTGAAATTTCAAATTATGCCTAATTTCTATTGTCGCGACGTCACATAGATGATGTCACGACGTGATGATGGAGGATTCCGCAATTATCTTGTCCTAATGAGTTCACGACGTGACCAAAGAGGGTTCATGTCATGATGCATGTTGATTAAGTTGTCCGTGACTGAGTTAGCTGAGTTTGCGCATGACCGAGTTTGGAATCGGGTTGAGTGTGTTCTCATGACGTGACCAAGGGTTGGTCACGACTTAAGGATCAATTGTTGGTATTGTTGGCTGTTGACTTTGATTTTGACTGTGAAGTTTTTGGCATAGGTGACTTTAGGTTAAATTGTTGGATTTAGGGTATAAGTTAAGGCTGGACCTTGTATGTTTTGATAGGTGTGTTGTAGCACCGATTGTATGGCATTAAGCTGTGGTTTTTCTAATCTCGTGATTCGGGTGAGTCTTATCACTATATTGTGTATGATTCTAGTTGTCTTTGTGACCCTTGCATTTTGTGTTGGGTTGGGCCCATTGGTATGCACATTGGACAAGGCCCATTTGCATGTTGGGGCCGTTGATATGTTAGGTTGGGCCTATTTGTATATTGAGATAGGCCCATTGATATATGGGGTTAAGCCTATTTATATGATGGGTTTGGCCTGTTAGTATGGGTTGGGCCCAATGTGCGGGTTGAACCCATTGATATGTATGCTATGCGGTATTTTGGGGAACTCACTAAGCTTTGTGCTTACGGTTTTGTGGTTTAAACATTTTCAGGTACTTCTAGTTTCAAAGGGAATGACTCAGCTAAACTGCACCGCATCCCCTGATGACTTTTTTTTTTTTTTTTTTGCATTGATTACTTTTGAGATACTCGGATGTTTGTAAATACATTTTTACTTTGTTTGGTTTTGGAACAATTGGTTGTATGACTTGATGTTTTAAAATGAAAAATTTTATTGATATTTTTGGGATGTTACAATATGGATAGGTTTTTTTTTCATAAATTTAAATATATCAGAAAAATATGGTAAAACCTGTTAAAGAAGGACATAATGTAACATTCCAAAATTTTCAACAAATTTAAACTTTTCAAAACAACTCATTTACTGATAAAAGTGTTTACAACAACATTGTCTCCAAAACGTGATTTAAAATCAGAGACTCCCAAGATCCAATCTGTGGTAAAACCAAGGATGTGTACGGTCACGCCTTTGCCATGCCACAAATCATCTAAAGAACCTGAAACCATAAACAAAATTATAAGGACAAAGCTTAGTGATTTCCCCCAAAATACCAACACACAAACAAATAGCACATATACAACAAAAACATATAATGGGTCCACAACTAAAAGACTAGATTACCTTTGAGCCTACAACATGAGTCTGGCTTATCTATCAAGCCTTGTATGGACAAAAGTGTCGTACGCCGTCTTGTTGGCTTGAAGTTGGAGAGAAACAGTTTATGGGCCTCGAGATAGTCCAGGAGACTGCTGAGAAGTTGAAGGTGATTAGGGAAAGAATGTTAGCAGCCCAGGATCGTCAGAAGAGCTATGCTGACAAGAAAAGACGACCGATAACCTTTGAAGTTGGGGATTTGGTTTTGCTATAAGTTTCACCTTGGAAGGGACTTATACGATTTGGGAAACGAGGAAAGTTGAGTCCAAGGTTTATTGGACCGTTCAAAGTTCTTCAGAAGATAGGGAACCAAGCTTACAAGCTCGAATTACTCGAAGAACTCGATGGTATTCATAACACCTTCCATGTGTGTTATTTAAGGAAGTTCACGGGAGAAGTTCCTGACGTAATTCCAATCTCAGAGTTAAGAATGGATGAGAATAAGAGGCTAATCGAAGAGCCCGAGGCAATTGTTAACCGTAAGACTAAGAAGCTACGAAGCAAGATGGTCGACTTAGTGCTAGTCCGATGGAAACATTCGAATGGGCCGAATCTCACTTGGGAAACAGAGAGTGGCATAATGAGTCGCTACCCTCATCTGTTTGCTGATGCATGATTTCGGGACGGAATCATCCTAAGGGGGAGAGAATTGCAATGCCCGGGTTTCGGGGCTAAGCATTTTTAGACGATGTAATAGTCTAGGTCAACTATTGTAACTCTTTTTGATGTAATAAAGATGAAATATTTTAATTCTATGTGAATTATGTGTATTTGTGTGCTTATTACTTTATTATAAATATATATTTAATAAAGAATAAAAATAAGCGTCAAAATTAAAGTGTGAGATAAGTCCAATATCTCTACATAAAGTCGTAGTGGTCGAAACAAGGATTCCGGGGATATAAAGAACGCCAAAATTCGAGTTATAACGAAGAAGTTATGGCCCGCCGAAGTTTTACGGCAAAACCGGCACGACACCGGGAGGCGTAAATAGTGAATTTGCGATGGAGGACTTTTTAGCCTGTGACAACCCGAAATTTCCATTGTGTACAAACTATATCACTTCAATAGAAGTTATAGCAGTCACAGTTAATTTTCAGACTTTTTCGCGTAAGTTTGAGTAATTCAGGGTTTACACTTCAGGAAATATCAGGAGAGTGGGTGCACTAGGGTTTTGTGCAACACTGTTATTCCAACACTCTATTTTATTAGAGATCATTTCAGGAATAAAAATATTTCTGCCAAAAATATCTCAGGACTATAAATAGAATTCTGAACCAAATTCATTTATTATTCACATTTCCAACTAGAGAAAAGCCATTTTCTCTCTCACGGATCTTCGGGTTTTTATCCCAAAACGTGAGTAACTCTTTCTAGTAGTGTTAGAAAGCTTATTATGTGCTTATAACATGATTTAGATGGCTAAATCATTAGATCTAGGAGTTTACTCCCCAAGGTGTTCTTGGGCGGTAAACTCCCGAAACAAAGCCGAGACCGACCCTTGTGTTATGCAATTGCCTTAGACTCATATGTATGTGTGTTAGGGACAAGAAAACAACCAAGAATCACCCAAGTTTGGGAGTTCACGGCCCAAGAGTTCCTTAGGCTGTAAACTCCCTTTTCAAACTCAAAATGGTGTTTTAAGGCACCTAAAGCTTTAAGACTTTTATCAAGACTTGTTCCCATTTAATCTAAGGCCTTAAGCACATCAAAATCACTTATCAAAGTGAGTTTACGGCCAAGACTTTGTTCTTGGGCCGTAAACATGAAAGAATGGCACCAAAGTGTGCCTAATGTCTTCATATGCTTGGAATAAAAGCCTAGAACTTATACCACCTATTCTTGAGACTTGAAAACAACAAGAACACCATTCCAAGGGAGTTTACGGCCGTAAACTCCAAAGGAAATGGCCTTAGGGCCGTAAACTCCTAAATGGAGTGTTTCTAGACCTTAAACCCTTTCAAGAATTGAACCACCAAGTTGGAATAATTCTAGAAATCATTTGGGACTTCAAAACACACAAATACCCCATGGTTGGGAGTTTACGGCCGTAAACTCAAGAGTTTACAACCGTAAACTCTAAGTGTGATGGTATATGGGGAGTAAACTCATATATAGGGTCCTTTGGAACCCTAAACACAAGTGCCTTGTCCCACAATAGCTTAGATGCAATCCTTAGGGCTTAAAACACTTATATAAAGTGTTTATTATGTCTAGGATGTCTTAAACTTTATCAATTAGTGATTTAAGACTAATTGAATGCATATATGTGTGATTATATGTTCATTAGGATCGTAGTGTGTGTACAAGTCCTCGCTTGACACCTAGCAATCCTATACCGTTCAGTTCATCCCAATCACCAACTACAGGTGAGTTCATACCCCTAATCAATGTTTTAAATGATTTTAAATGCTTTAAAGGGGGGGGGGGGGATACAAGTAGAAACAAACATGTTATTAAATCATTGATATGTATTTTATAACTGTGTTTGTCATTCAACAGATTTCACATACTACAAAATGTGATGCATGAAATGGTTTTAAATCTTAAAAATACGTTGTTATCAAATGTTTTACTTTTTGAAATGTTTATTAAAATGACATCAAGTCATTGTTAATTATTGTTCAAAACCCATAAGATGTCTTACAAAACCATTTTTACATTCTTGAACTAAACTATGCATATACACTTATATTCTTATATATGTATTGATGTTATAGTTTACATCTTTCATTTTCATCCCACACCCTTGAGTAGTAAGAGTGTATAAACCTACATGATCAACCAATTATAGTTCAGTAAATTATCATAGGGATAATTTGAAGATATCAAACATTACTCCTATTACAAGGAATCACACAAGAATCAGTTCATTCATGAGTCTATACTAGTACATTACCTGATACATGAGTACATATACATATACTTACCTGTTACATGAACACACTTACATGAATATCATACAGGAACACTGTTACATAGGTGCATTATCCTGTATTCACTTACTTGGATACTTGTACTTAGAACTACGAGGATAATTTATTAGTACTTTCTGTGTAAATTATCTTTCCTATCCCGGTTCAATGGGATATCTAGGCGGGACTAACCATTCCGAACCCCACTGATTAGCACCAGTGGTCGATGACCATCTACGGAGGTATAAGGTTACTACTTATACTAGGAAGATCGATAATCGGGGCTAACCCCTCCACCCACCTGCTGCTGCTACAGAGGACAAGTGGACAATCTTCGATTGTTCATAAGGTTATACCTTTCGCTTATCACGATGATGTGTTACTCCTAGTACCCAGTGATGACACTTACATTAATACTTTTCTGGACAATCTTCGGATGTTCATTAGGTTACATATTTCGCTTAATGCGATGTTGTGTTAGTCCTAGTACCTTTTCCTGTTTACTTTATTTTGTGATACTTTCACATAAACGATGAGCTAGACTAAGTACTTTAGTACTAAACAATTAAAGGAAAAACTATCATTTTACTTACAAAACATTCGGGTCTTGGTAGAAGACTACATCTCAAACTGATAGAAAATAAGGGATTTTCTAGGGTTTTTCATACTTACATCAACATTTTCATTTAAATGTTTACATGACTTTTAAAATAGCTTTTAGCAAGCAAGGCAATGATACTTATATACTTATGAATTCACCAGCTTTAAAGCTGATACTCTCTTTCAAAATAACTTGTATTCTCAGATCATCAGTAGACAGGTACGGAGGCCAGGTTTTGAGAAGATAGAGCGGACAAGTCTCGTCTTTTATTTTGATTCTATATTTTTGGTATCTTACTACAATGAAAGAACACACATGTATTAAAACTTTACTTATAATGTAATGGATGATGTTGTTGCTTGTTTATTATATTACACTGTTGTGATACTGTACATGACGTCCTCCACCCCTGAACGTTTCCGCCGTTCATGGTTTTGGGGTGTGACATAGCCTTAGTGATCTAAATGAAAGTCATAGAATATGTTAAACCGAGAAAATCCATAAAAAGAACGCCCAAATCTGACTTTGTATGAAAAAGTTGTGATTTTTCTAAGATTCGGCTTAGCAGTGCACGACCCGAAACTCGAATTTTAGTTCGAGCGGTTTTTGGCTTACGCGACCTAAATGAGAGTTGAAGATCTCATTAATAGGAACTCAACGGTAAAAAGACAGACGAAAACGGAGTCCGTATGAAGGAGTTATGAATCCTTCGCGGCCATTTAACAGTCTAAACGCCTCCTACTGTTAAATTTGAGATCGGTCGAGAATTAGCCGACGGAGTCTAAACGAAAGTTGTATATCTTGATTTTACATATGCGTAAAAAAAAAGAACGTCGAAAACGGAGCTCGTATGCGAGAGTTATGACTTTTCTAAGTTTGAAGGCTGATACGTGACAGGGGGTGATGTGGCACCACCAGAATTGGACACGTGGCATCACCAGAAGGCCACCACATGCACCAACTCGGCGAGTAGGTCCCCCTACTCGGCGAGTCCATCAGATATTTTCACTATAAATAGAGGTGTCGGGTTAGCCTCTTCTTCACACCTCTCAAACCTTCTATCTCTCTCTATACACTCTCTCTAAGCTCCCTAACCCCCCTAAAAGCCTAGGTAAACCCCCTAGCACCCGAAGGAAGCCCCGAGGCTCCCGGAGTCCCGAGAAAAAGGAGTCTTTCGGTTATGAAATGCTGCTCCAATTAAGTTCCGGTTTTCGATAAAATTCGTTGTAAGTGTGCTACGCTTACGGAATTTTTAATATAGCTTACAAATAATTATAGGAATGTTATTAGGTCCTTAAAATAATTATTTGGGCTATTATTATGAGTTATATTGAGTGTTATTAACGCTTATATAATAATAATAATAGTCAGACAATTAATTTGTCGCGGTTATCGTTAGACTAAACCCTAGTGGTATCGATACTAGGTTTTATCGAAGGAAAATCGTTTTGAGAGTATCGAAGCGCTGTCCAAGTGCTGAGCCACCACCTTTCAGGTGAGTGCATAGTTACTTTCAGCTTACACATAGATATGAAGTATTTTATATAAATTACGTGCTATGTGTGTGCATATTATCTGAATACTTGCTATCTATGCTGGATGAACGTTTTTATACATGTTTTCAATGATTTAAACTGTATATGTATTTTATATCTAAGAAAATGCTGGGGTAAAACATGGGTAGATGTAATATGTGATGTGTGATAAAATGATGAGAGGCCTCGATGTTGTTGTTGTTGATCCAGTCATCTAGCGGAGTATAGATGACGACCACATACTCTTCTAGACAGTCCAGTGGAACACTAGCAGGCTCGCAACCTGTAGGTGTTTGTGAACGATGTGTTCGCCGGTGTACTCCATCCCCCACATGGTTGCCTTTAGGACATTTATTGCTGAGGAACCCCCTTAGCAGTAATGTCCATCCCGATGATGATCCTTAAGATAGGTCCCTTATGATAGGTGTTTAGGGACGTAATGTGAGGATAACGGGAATGGGTAATCGGGTTATTGTTGATTGATGGAATTAATAAACTTATTTATTGTGGGTTGAAAACCCTATGTGCTCACCAGGCTCCCAAGACTGACCCACTCAGTTTTATGTATTACAGGTAGTGGCGCCTGAGCATAGATATGATGTTTGGACGAGGAATTACGGATATAGGCCTGTAGATATGAAATAATGTAGTAAGACTTATATTGTATTGTTTATGCTTTTGATATGTACGCACATGACATCCCAAGTCTTTTAATGAAATACATTTCTATGGAAATGCTTTTGATAAATCTTTATCATATTTTGTTTTGGGACAAATTCCGCAACACTTTTATTTAAAATGTTAATCTGATTTTTAAACAAAGCATAAACAAAATCGGTCTTTTCTGGCCGTGATTTTGGGGATGTCACACCATGATTAATTTCATCTTCTCATGCTCAACATCCCTACTCCTTTTTAGCCCCTTGCAAATCATAACAAATGTGAAAACCACATCTTGTATCAAGGACCCAAGAACTAGTATGTGATGACTTGTTAGATTGAATAGTATGAATACCTGCGAAGGTGGGCTTTATCTTCCCATCCTTGATATATTGCAGATACTTCGAGCAACTTTGTTTCCAATGCCTTTTTTCGTGACAACATAAGCACTCTGCTTCCTTTGGATTAGATGAGGGAGTAGCATAACCACCTTTCCCTTTAGACCCATTTGAAGAGGATCCATCATGAGACTTTCCCTTGGGATTATTAGAGGGAGTTTTCCTCTTCTTCCCCTTCCCTTATCCAACAGCCAGGACTGGGGCAACAATAGCAGGAGTGGTTGCGATAACTTTGCCTTTCAACCCACTTTCAGTAGTTCTCAACAGACCTTGAAGTTTGCTCAAGGTGAACTCCTCCTTGTTCATATGATAAGTCATCTTGAACTGATCATAACAAGGAGACAAAGAGTGGAGAATGATATCAATCGCCAACTCTTCGTCAAAGTTGACATTCAACTTGAGCAGACGATCCACATACCTTTGCATTCTTTGCAAGTAGCTCATGATGGACTTTCCATCTTTCATCTTGGTCGTTATCAACGAGGCAACAATCTTGTACCTTTCTTGATGCGCACTTTGATGGTACTTTGCCATTAAATCTGGGCACATCTTGTAAGGCCAGTAGTCCTCATAGAACCGCTGCAGCATAGGAGTCATAGTGGCTACCATTATACACGACACCTTTGTCGCCTCCTTTTCGTAAGCCCTATACTCAACTATTTCTTCAGCGGAAGCTTTAGTTTCTTATATCTCTTTGAGCTTTTCATCGAGGACGTATTCCTTCTTCTCGTATCATAGGGCCATGCGAATGTTGCGGATCCAATCATTGAAATTGGATCCATCGAAGGCGACCCTCCCACAAATGTTCATAAGAGAAAATGAGCTTGAGGGGTTCGAGCTAGAAGCGTTGTTTGAGCTAGACATCTGAAAAAGAAAAGGAACAAAGTTTAGGTTAGATAAGCAATCCATAATATAACACCCAAATGAAATATTAAGGTTAGGACTCAACACTATATATCACAATTCGGAAGAGGGATGCTGTAATCTAATTGCAAATTATATGAAGGTAGTTAAATGACGATTTACCAATTTCCACCATAAAAAACAAAATGAACACTTAGGTTTTAAATGAAATGAAATTACTAGATTCTTTTAATATTCATTAAACTTTTCAATGGCATTTAATCTTGATTATGCCCTTCAAGTTTTTAACTGGTATGTCGAGGATCACAAACAAGGTGTGAATAACCATGCAAATTAGTTTGGTACTCTCGAATCATTTACCACCTAATCAATGTGCCGGTTAACCACACACGCACCATTAATCTATGATAATTCTCGAGCTACCCTTCGCGACCCTTGTTAGTCCAAGTTAGTGTGCTGGTTAACCATACATGCTCCACTAACGACTTTGACAAGGTGCAAAGTGTAATATCATGGAATAACATCATTTTCACATTTATCCCAAAGTAACTAAGATTGGAAATTTATAAACACATTTAGTTACTTTACAATATTTATTATACTTATTAATGAGGAATTAATTTCCTATCCTACCCGTTCGGCTAACGATCCTCTACTAGTAAAGAGTGCGGTGAGTAAGAGTGGATACCCAATGATGGTCATTTTATAGGTCGCTTCCTTAAAACACCCCTTATAGACTAGCTCCGAGAATGAGGGTCTATTAACGGTAAGACTGACTCATCTTATATATATATATATATATATATATATATATATATATATATATATATATATATATATATATAAGTATTAACCTTTTAATATTACAATAGTATAAGGGTTGGATTTTAAACTTTTAAAACACTAGGGTTTTAAAATTTAATATTTCAAAATTAAAACTTTTTAATCACATTTTAAATTCCAAAACTTGAGCGCAAGTTTTGAAACTATTTAAAACTTTCTAGATCAAATTTAAAATAATTAAAATAATCATATAATTTTATCTTTATCTAAATTTGACTTAATCCAATTTTATTTGATAAGATAAATGCAAATCAAAATTTACAAATAATTAATTTATCACATAATCTAGTAATTATCTTAAAATTTGAAAATTATCTTTTAATTAGATTAGGATATTCATTAACATATCAGAAAAATCGTTTTTAATCGGTTAAAACAACTTATGGTAATTATACTTATCTAATTTAGGCTTGAAATCCGAAAATTCTGCAATCAAACGAGTCAACTCGTAGAGTCAGGCTTTGGACTCGTCGAGTCCCATAATGGACTCAACGAGTTCATCTGGCAGAGTCCAGATTTCGATTCTTTTTAGCTTTGAACAATTAACCATGACATCAAATATAACAGAAAAAACCCTATGCTCTGATACCACTGATGAGTTTTGAGCACTACATCATTCCTATGGTGGACGTGCAACCCTAATGCTTTGAATCTAGGTTTTTCTCAAGTTTTACATGCAATTCTAACCATCCAAAGCATGAACCCTACCTAGCAAACAATTTTCGAGATTTATAATATAAAACTAAGTTAGATGAATACCTTTTCCTTGTATCTTGTAGATATTGACCTTCAAGAGCTTAGTGCCTAAATTGTTGCACCTCTAATTAGTCACAAACACTAAGTAGCAATTGAAAGAATATGAGAGAGTTTAGGGGGCTCAAAAATCGGATAGCTTTTCCTCTAAAGATCGATTGACCGATTTCAATGAGCCAATGGGTTCCTTATATAGCTGAGCTGCTAGGGTTTCAGGTAAAACCCTAATCTGACTGCTTAAGCCTTAAGCAGTCCAGTAGATCCTTCCAAAATGCCTCCTTTGGACGAATTCTATATGGGCTACACATAGAATTTCGTCCATCCCTTCCTAGGGATCCATAAGCCCAACTAGCAATTATCATATAACTGCAATATCAATCCCCGTAACTTAATCGGTCTCTTTTGATCACCAAATTAATTTTTGATCAGTACTAATTAAATAATATGAGTTCTCAATTAATATATAATTCTTATAATATAATTAATAAATAATAATTAACCTCTTTCTCCATAATTCATCCTATCAAATTGTTATGGTGAAGGCAACCCAAAAGGACCATGCTACTATCGGGTCAAGTACATACCAAATATAGTTATGAGCTTAGACACCTAATCCAATAGTTAATCACATAAAGTCGCCAAATTTATGTGCATGCATGGCTAAAGGGGACTCTAGAGCTCAAAGGAGCTTAATACTTGACTTAATACATGCATGGAACCAAAACCACCATAAATTTTACACCTTTATGCAGAAGGAACCCATGATATATATATATATATATATATATATATATACATATATATATATATATATATATATATATATATATATATATATATATATATATATATATATATATATATATATATATATATATATATATATCTTGATCTACAATTTCAAGCTTCAAAAACGACTTTAACTCCCACTCATCAACCAAAAAGGGTCGAAATGACCAAAAATGAACCAAGAAGAAGATCCATGAATTGAAAAGGCAAGTTTGGACTTTCTACCTCCTAAGCCACCAAAAGGAGATGCAAATGCTAGATCTCAAAGCTTTCCTTCAAAGAACAAATATTCAAGTTTCTCCTTTTTCTTCTAGATCTACAAAACCCTCCACAAAATCTCACAAGAGCTTCAAGATCACCATACATGGGCTAGGGGTCGAATTAGAGTTTTTAGAGCATAGAGGCTGGCTTAGAAATGAGCAAAATAGGCTATCATAAAACTTGTATAGGGCACAACACAAAAATTAGGGTTTTTCGTACTTACCCTCGTACGCCTAATGTACTCCTCGTATGCCCAGCGTATGAGGCTTCACACTCCTGCACCACCCTTCACAGTATGCCCAACATACACTACTTTATGCCAAGCGTACTATCCTCCGCAACAATACGCCCCGCGGACTCCCTTGGTACACCCCGCGTACTAGGGTTCCCTCTAAAACCCTAAACACTCCGAAGGCCATAACTTCCTCAATCTAAGTCCGTTTCCGACAAACTTTATATCCATGGAAAGTTGACGATAAGCCCTACACTTCTAGCACCCCATCATAGCCTTAAAACTTCGTGAACCAAACCCAAAATTCATAAAGGAACGAGTTAAAAAATTACAATAATGCCCTTAGGCTTCGAAAAACCATCAAACACTCGGGTCACTTAAACTTTAACACACTCATCCAAAAAGAGTCAATCCTTTCTTCCCCAAGATCCCAAGCCTTATGATAACTGATGATCGGGCCGCAACACTAGATAATGCAGTGATTCGAAACCGGGTGTTACACATAATACACACAATTGTTAAGCAGTTTATTTGTTTTTCTGCTCAAGATATATATATATATATATATATATATATATATATATATATATATATATATATATATATATATATAAATTAATTTAGAACACAAATATATTGCAAACATATTATTTTTTTAAAAAAAAAAACTTAAATTCCATTAAAAACCTAGAAATTAAAAAAAACATAGGAATTAAAAAAAAAACATAGAATTTAAAAACATCACGAGATCACTAGAAATTCAGAAACATCACACTAGAAATTCAAACAAACAACCCGCTAGAAATTAGAAGACAAAGACTTCAAATTTGACGCCATTTAGGGCTCTGCCTCAAATTTTGTCAAAACTCAATAAACTTGAAATCCTTGTCAGTTTCAAGACGGTAAACCTCAAGAGCATTCTTATGAAGGTATTTTCGTTTCACCATTTCTGGCTTCATGTGCCACCCTACGAAACACAATAGTAAACCGAGTCGCGAGTGTGTGTGCGTTTATCCATTTGTCGTAGAGTATATATTTTCTTCGAGGTTGAAGGGTTTGACGGTTGTATATGTCGGCGACTCCATTCCAAAAGTAATCGCATGGTTGTCATTGTGGTGTGGATCTTTTGCTACATCAATCCATGAACGAACTAGTAAAATCTCTTATTCAATCAACCAAACAATAGTAATTTTTAGTGATGAGGTGTGAAGAATGAATAAGAATGAGGGTATTTATAGTTGAAGATCCATGGTTTAAAATTTGAAAATTTTGAAAAAAAAAGGTATATTTTTTAAACTTGATATTTTTTGAAAAATAGGTTTGAGTAATAAATGGGTAAAAAAATACAATCTCTCTCATCGGTGAACCATTGTCGAGTTACCGAGCCGAGGTCGACAATGCCGAGGCCTTGGCCCGGTATTCACCGTGGTCACCGAGTGTATTCGTGAGTCCACACTGGGCAACTTAACCCTTCTTTAGAAAATGCATAATTGTTTGATATTTGACTACCTTTATAGAAACTAGATATCTTGCCCATGCTCCGGCATGGGTCGTATATGTCTGATTTGATTGCCGTTTTTGTTCATATATTAATAGACGTTGTTGTTGATTGTTTAGTTGACTTTGGTGAGGGTAGGAAAAACCAAAAAAATTAAATTTGATGACCAATATAGAAAATTTATAGCAAAAGAAGCAAATGACAGATGTAGAAAGTGCAAGGGTGAAAAGCCGCGGTTTTTCCCCGTACCATTTTTTTTTTTTTTGTGTTTTTTTATGAAAGAATGTAAAAGTTTTGACTTCAAGGACGAAAAGTATCAAAATGTCTAAAGAATTAAAGGGGTAGGAATTAGCAAGTTTTTAGAAAAGGGATCAAAGTTATCAAACCTTTAAAGTTTTGTGGTCAAACTCCGCATGGGCCGTGTACGTCTGATTTGAATGTCGTTTTTGTTTATAGATTAATAGACGTTGACTGTTTTAGTTCACTTTGGTGAAGGTAGGAAAAACAAAAAATAAATAAATATGATGACCAATATAGAAAAAACTATAGCAAAAGAAGAAAATGACAGATGTAGAAAGTGCAAGGGTGAAAAATCGGGCTTTACCCCAGACCTTTTTTTTGGGTTTTTATCAAAAATTGTAAAGTTTTGACTGTAAGGACAAAAAGTATCAAAATGGCTAAAGAATTAAAAGGGTAGGAATTAACAAGTTTTTAGAAAATGGACGAAAGTTGTCAAACCGTTAAAGTTTTAAGGCCAAACTATAAATATTAAAAGGTTCCTAAAAAGTGTAAAAATTTTGATTGCAAGGACCAAAAATGTCAATATGGCTAAAGAATGAAGGACAAAATTGACAAAACCATCCAAATTTACTATTTCTAACTTTGAACATCTTTAATATCTTACATACTTATAAAGATTGCATTTTCCCTTGATTGTCATGCATTTGAAACCCCCCACAATAATTTGCTATAACCTCATGCATTTGAAACCCCCAAACCTTTTCATATTCTTAATAATTAATCACACATAATCAATGGTAATCATATGAGATAATAATTTGTTAAAACCTCATGTATTTGTATGGAATTAGAACATGTTTGAGTTTTTGGGTTTTAGACTTTAGTAAATGGGTACTCCGTTTGATACGTTGGATTGAAGCTATCTTATTCGAATTACCCAAAACAAGAGATAAATTAATAATATATGTTCATGCATGTTTTGTAAAAGCCCTAATCAAAATACAATATATCATATCATACAATTAAGTGTCTTTTATTCCATTTTTGGCTTTATAACAAAAGTTTGTTTACGTGGCGAAGAAAGAAAACTTGAAGATGAATATTTAGGTTGGATGTTTATATAAGATTTGTTTTAAATATATAATATAAATATAAATACACAAATGTGTGTCAAATACAGCCCATCACAAATTTAATGTTATAAACTACAATATAACTCAAAGTGGTTTTCCAAATATAATGTTTATACTATAATATAATATATTAGAAGAATACAATATATTAGACGAATCCCACATGTTGTGCAGAAATTTCGTTGCATAGATAATATATTATAATTATATCTCATTTAAAATATGTTAGGGCCATTTGGTTATTACATTGTTGTATTAGGCACTATAATCTTATATATTTTGAATGACTATTACAAAAATGATGTCTGTAATTTGAATATAACGTAATATCTTATGATGTTTATTGAATGATATTATCTTCGATTGAACACTTTTTAATTTGAATCAAATTTATTATAGTTAAAAATTTTGGCTCCGTTTTTTCTTTTCATTAGTTCTAGAATATGATTTTTTATATTAACTTAAAATATGTCACTATCTTAAAATAGATTGAGAATGAAATTTTTTATATTTACTTAAAATACGGTACCATTTTCTATTCAATAGTAAAACTAACAAAAATCGTTAAATATGTATTTTTATGAGGTTCAACATAAATAGACTACCACAAATGAGAATCCATATCTAATCAATCATCAACTAATTACATTGGGCGGTGATTCTTCCACAGACAAATTTTTATACATCTACTGAAGTTTATATACATTGACAATTATACCCTTGTATTAATTCCCTGTTTTAATTATAATTATTGAAGAAAGAGAATGAGCCATTTTTTCCCCAAAACCTACGTCCGCTCGGCGCTCACAACCCCCCTTCCCTCTCACCCTCTCTCACACACACAAAGATCTCTTCTTCATCAAGATATGCAACATTCTCTTATTCTACCAAACAATAAAAACTAAAAAGACTCTCAAATCGGTCACCTCTACCCTTCACGATTTGAAGATGTTATTGGTTTTCTTTAAGTCATGGAAAACCCATATGAATTTCTTTGTAAACACTTCTCCGATCAAACCACCACCGTCATGGAGTATAATCTTTTTTATTTTTTAACAACAAAATTTGATTTAATATAATGCAAACCCTAACGGGAACCAAACAAATTAAACACAACAAAAAAATACAACCCTATTCTCTTAGAAGGAACACCCAAAAAGTCAAAAAGACAAACAAGTTCGATGCTAAACATCAAATAGCAGTGTAGAAAGGTAGCTTCACCAAAAAGTCACCCAGTTAATTGAATTCTGTGAAAGACTTCCAAGCAAAACCAAGCTTCCAAGATCCAAACAACACTAGTGCTATATCGACCTTTGCAAATCATAGATTTATTTCTTGAGGGTAATATTGTCCAACTAACCCAAATTCGCATAACAACCACCTAAATTACCCAGCGACACTGCAACAGGGTTTGATCAAGCCATGGGTTTAGAGCCTCAATACAGCCAGGGAAGAGACAGAGGGATGTGAGTAGACGCGGGTTTGGTAACAAAAAAAGGTACAATTATAATGAAGGTATTATTTAATGAGGGTATAATTGTCAATAAGTATAATTATTAGTGGATGAATAAAAATTTGTCTGTGGAAGAATCACTCCCCAATTACATTAGATACTAATGTGTACATAAAAATTACATTTAAAATTTTAAACTAATAGTAAAAAAATTCATAATTTATTATGATAAAAAATATATAAATCAAAAAATATACATGCTATTTAATCGCATACAAGTTTTATGTATGACTTATTCATAATACATTAAACCATATATAACCATATTAAACTGCATAATTATCCCACTGCGCAACGCGCGGACATTCGCCTAGTATACTATATATGTTGAACATTCTCCGCATGGACCATGTGCGTCTGATTTGAGTGTCGTTTTTGCTTATAGATTAATAGACGTCGTTGTTGATTCTTTTAGTTGACTTTGGGTTATTTTCATACAGATAAACAGTCGTAGACGGATAGATAAACGGTAGGAAAAAAAAACAAAAAAGTTAAATATGATGACCAATATAGAAAAAATATACAAAAAGACGAAAATGACAGAAACAAAAAGTGCAAGGATGAAAACAGTCAGAAAAACGTGAATTTCACTATTCCTAACACGTTGTTGACTCTTTTAGCGAAAAAACTCAGGCTTTGCCCTGGGTCATTTTTTGTGTTTTTTATGAAAAAATGTAAAAGTTTTGACCGTAAAGACCAAAAGTGTCAAAACGGCTACAAAATTAAATTGATTGGAATTAGCAAGTTTTTAGAAAAATGACCAAAGTTTTCAAATTCTTAAAGTTTTGTGGTTAAACTTTGAATATTAAAAGGTTACAAAAAATGTAAAAAATTTGATTGCAAGGACCAAAAGTATTAAAATAGCTAACGAATGAGGGACAAAGTTGAAAAAAAAAACATGATGTAAAAGTTTTGACTGCAATGACCAAAAGTATCAAAATAACTAAAGAATTAAAGGGGTTGGAATTAATAAACTTTTAGAAAGTGGATCAAAGTTATCAATTTCTTAAAGTTTTGTGGCTAAACTTTGAATATTAAAAGGTTCTAAAAAAATGTAAAATTTTTTATTGCAACGACAAAAACTGTAAAAATAGCTAAAAAAATAAAGGATAAAATTAACAAAAAAAACATGTTATTTTATTATTCCTAACTTTGAAAATCTTTAATATATATATATATATATATATATATATATATATATATATATATATATATATATATATATATATATATATATATATATATATATATATATATATATATATAGGTTCAGGTTCATTTGAGACCATTCTAATTTTGTGAGACCGTGAGACCAAATCTAAAAATAATTTTAAAATGTAAAATAAATGGAAAAATCTAAAAATTCTTTTTTTAAATATTATTTTTGGAACTTGAATTAACTAAAAAAAATATAAAAAAAATAAAAAAAAATAAAAAAAATTCCGTTTTTTTTTTGAAAAATACTTGAAATATTCTAAATAGAATATTACACTGACATATTCTAAAAAATAATTTTAAAATGCAAAATAAATGGAAAAATCAAAAAATTCTTTTTTTAAATATTATTTTCAGAACATGAATTAACTAAAAAAAATTAAAAAAAATAAAAAAAATATAAAAATGCGTCTCACGGTCTCACAAAATACAGGTGGTCTCAAATGAACCTAACCCTATATATATATATATATATAAATCAAATAGATAGCAGGGGAAATGGGATTAAGTGGAATCAACAACCAATGAAATAATACAGCCCATATGGTGAGCTGTTAGGCTTTATGCGTGAATTGAAATTGTTGGGGGTGGACAAGCACCGGCCTGCCCTATTGGCTCCGCCAGTCTGGTAAAGGTTGAATATTATTGGATAAGTGTCAGCAAGTTTTTGCACAATTCATATTTGATATAAGTAGCGGCATACATTATGTTTGTCACGGAAAAGTAACCACTCCTAATTAAGTCCTAAGTCATTTTCTCTTTCACATTCTCTTGCTTTTCATCCATTCTTTATCATTCACCATTAAAGTCTTACTGGATAAACCTTCACCAACGCGTAGCCAAACCATAAACCTTTCAATGTTTATCCAAATATGGATTTATTCAAACTTCTCTTGTTCCAACATTTACATATGCAAAACCTTTATAAGGTTATCCACACTTTGATCAAACGCAACTAACCTTTTTCTAATTAAGCTAATGCTTGAGCCACGTCATTAACACTCAAGAATCTTAATTTAGAACCATATATATATACGAACCTTCCATCACTGCTGTCAAGTCTCAAGTACGTTAAGTTATCATGATCCATATATGCGAGTTAACAGACACGTGACAAACAAGAGGTGACTCGCCGCCATTCCAACTTGCGGCAGTATCCACATTAATTAATCTGCCTCAACGCCCTTGGTGGTGACACTGTCCGATTAAATATAAATATAAGTTTGATTTATTTAAATCAAAACGTCATGAAAAGCTATAAAAAAGCAGATTCGCAAATAATATGTACGGGCTATAATTTTCCAACACTTTATGTCTACACAATTTTTGAAAGTAAGTTACGTTCAAACATTGCCAACACGAGCTGACTTGTCAGCTTAATCTCAAAGTTGAATATAGTTTTTCAAAGAGTTGAAAATTGGTGTATTAAGTCATTGGCTTGATATCTTTTGCCAAGAAAGGAATGTCGTGGTGAGAAAAAGAACATGTCATCCTTTAAATTTATTTTTTCTGGTGTGTCTATATATATATATATATATATATATATATATATATATATATATATATATATATATATATATATAGGGTAAAGTGAATATACCTAACAACTTTATATAAGCTTAGGTACCTAACCACATCATACTACGTAATTTTGTATCATATTTGCATTGTAATCACCCAAAGTTCTTAAAACTCAACCTCATAACTTGATTGCTTCCAAAATCTTTGGACTTTCACCATTATCTTCCTTCAAATGATGTCGTTCTATCGGAGACCCCCTGGTGGGCTTCATATACTACCGTTACAAATCAAATGGTGTAGGAGGAATAGAATGGTGAATGTCTGAAAATCTTGGAAGTAAATCAAGTTAAAGGTTGAAGTTTAACAACCTTAGACGATTGCAATGTAAATATAATGCAAAACAATGTAGTATAATGTGGTTAGGTACCTAAGCTTATATAAGGTTGTTAGGTATATTCACTTTACCCATATATATATATATATATATATATATATATATATATATATATATATATATATATATATATATATATATATATATATATATATATATATATATATATATATATATATATATATAGAGAGAGAGAGAGAGAGAGAGAGAGAGGTTCCGTTGAGATTAAAAATAAAATAAAGATCTTAAGATTCAACCTCAGTCATGTATTTCACATCTGCCGATTTAAGCTTCTGCCGTATCCGTCCGGCAGACCTGGTATAATCATAAATGATTATACAGTGCCGCTCAATCCTTTCTCCTCTGCCACCATCCCCACCACCATAACCGCCACCACCACTACCACCACCTCTGACACCAACCGACCCCACTACTGTCACCTCCGATACTTATACCACCACCACCTCTGTCACCACCACATCTTCTGTTACCAACTGTCATAATCATTTATGATTATTCAATCTGTGATTAGACATATATGCATAATCAGTTGTGACTAGATATATACGTATAAACATGTATAATCCTAAATGATTATACCTCTCTACCATATATTCATTTATGATTAGGCATACCATGTTGTTGTCGTTACACTGGAGTTATTGAGCGACAAAGATACCTCTATACCCACCACCCCTGTCATGCTGCCGCCACCACCACCACCTCCATCACCATCATCGTCATAGACACCTCTGTTACCTCTACCACCACCACCTCCGCCACCATAACTACCACCATTATCACCGTCACCTCTATCCCTGCCATCGCCACCAACTGTCATAATCATTTTTAATAGACATTTATGAATAATCATATGTGAATATACTACGTAATATTTATATATGAATATTATATTTTCCGTCGTTCTGATACACTGTAGCGTTTAAACAGTAGATAAAGAAATGTGTGGCCAAGATTTAATCTTGCGTTTTCAACGCTTCTTTTTTTTCTCGGTTGAACCTTATATATATATATATATATATATATATATATATATATATATATATATATATATATATATATATATATATATATATATATATATATATATATATATATATATATATATATATATAACCAGCTAAATTAATTTTGGTCGTTGATAGCCCTCTAACAACTTATTAACTGCATTACATTTTAGTCATTGATATTTTAATCTAACAATTGTAATATGTTAGTACGTTATATAACTAGGTTTTGTTTTGATCTTCTCCCTGATAACTAACGGTAATGGTAGGCCTTATGACGGTGTTTATGTGTTAACATGTTTTTCGAGATTTTTTTATGTATGAATACATTTCTATATGTACGATTTAATGTCTTAAGTTATTTTAAAAGAAATCATACAAAAAAGTTTGTGAAGTTCGTGGGAAAATGTCCTAACGGAACCTACCTATATATATATATATATATATATATATATATATATATATATATATATATATATATATATATATATATATATATATATATATATATATATATATATATATAGACACACACACACACACACACACATATATATATATATATATATATATATATATATATATATATATATATATATATATATATATATATATATATATACAAATGAAAACCAAAAAAGGTTAAGAACCGTAATAACCTCTAACTTTAGATGTTTATAAAGGGTTTAGGGTAACCTTAAACCCTAAACCCTTTATAAACACCCTAAACCTTAAACCCTTAACCCTAACCCTTTATAAACACCCTAAACCCTAAACCTTAAACCCTAAACCCTTTATAAACATCTAAAATTAGAGGTTTTTACGGTTCTTAACCTTTTTTGGTTCTCATTTGAACCTTTACCTATATATATATATATATATATATATATATATATATATATATATATATATATATATATATATATATAGGTTCCATTGAGATTAAAAAACAAAATAGAGATCTTGAAACTAAACCTCAACCATATATTTCAAGTTTGCCGCTCTAAGCCTCTGGCGTACCGACACGGCATACCTGATATAATCATAAGTAATTATATAGCGTCGTCCGTTACTTTCTCCTCCGCTACCATCCCTACCAGTACTACCACCACATTTGACACCAGATGGCCACCTTAGAATTCTAAAGAAGCATTTCATAAAAAAATAAATAAATAAATAAAAAATAAAAAGCTCGAATGCTCACACCATTGTCACCTCCGTCACTTATACCACCGTCACCTTTATCACCAACTGTCATAATCATATATGATTACTCAGTCTGTGAACAGATATATATGTATAATCATTTATGATTACGCATACATTGTTGTTGTCGGTACACTGGAACTCTTGAGCAGCAAATAAGACATGTATGACTCAGGTTGAATTTCAAGATCTTTATTTTTTATTTTTTAATCTCAATTGAACTGTCCTCTCTCTCTCTCTCTCTCTCTCTCTCTCTCTCTCTCTCTATATATATATATATATATATATATATATATATATATATATATATATATATATATATATATATATATATATAACATTTGGAAAACAAGATCAAACATAATTAAACATTGAAATATATAACCAAATTAAGATTTGGGTCAAAGGAAAAGAAATTTAACCTTATCTGGATGCGGATAAAGACCTTCTCTCTATAAATACTTATTTAGTTCTTCAATTTTTTCCATCCATCTGTTTCTCTCTCTTTTCCTCCGACACTAGCAAGTATTTTCACTTATTTTGAGTCCAACCCTTGGAATCGATAACCATCCCCTTTTGTTTGTTTGTTTGTTTTTTTTCATATATTTTCTTTGGTGGAGAAAGTGAAAGGCAGGAGTTCATATGTTCATATTCTAAGATTCAAAATCTTGTTTCTTTATGATGAGGTCCTTCAGTAGATATTTACGGGTTTTGCCATTATTATTATGGTATTTGTCAATGTTGAACATTAATCTCATTGGAAGAGGAGTTATGGCCTTCCACAAGGTTCACCTCAACTATAGAATTGATAATGTCGTGGACGTTAAGAACGTTTATAGAACTGGCTATCACTTTCAACCAAAAAAAAATTGGATCAACGGTATGTCTCTTTTTCATTTGCACGTAATTGTTTCGTACTATTTATGAATGATCGCCCGTCGTTTATCTGTAGTATTTCTCACATGCATACGTATGTACATACATACATACATACATACATAAAACTGTGTTTTATTGCTTCTTTTTCTTCCAAAATTGCTTTTGGTTTCGAAACTTCACAAAGCTGTCGCTTTGAAACTTGCAAGGCTTAGGTAATTTTGAGGTTAAATTAATTATTTGATAATTGAAAATATTTTATGGTTGTATGAGAAAAACAGTGTGCATTCACATGTTAATTATATGCGAGGTTCAGGACTCAGGAGAGCTATTTGACCGAAAGAGCCTGCCTTCTTTGAATATTAATAACAGTATATCTTAATATAGTATATAATTATATTTAATATTATTATTGTAAAAATTAATGTTGTATTAAATCAACTGTAGTTATGTATGTTTTGTGATTATATTTCATGTGTAATTTGTATATCATTTTTTCTCTCCCGTAGAAAGAAAACTTATTAATGTTAGTTTATTTCTATAGTTAAATACATGAAAAGGATAGCTTTTTTTTTTGCGCTAATTTTATGATATATATATATATATATATATATATATATATATATATATATATATATATATATATATATATATATATATATATATATATATATATATATATATATATATATATATATATATATTTGAGTGATTAATGAAGAACATTTCTGAAAAGAAATTTATAAAAGAAGTAATATATTTTCCTTGTGATTTGCACTTCATTTCTGGTCCATCTTGGTTGGTATCTCATATTTCATTAGATCCGTGATGGTGTTTATAGTCATTAATTCTCACGAAGGTCTCTCTCTTTTATTTTTTTTATTTTTATTTTTTTATTTATTTATTTATTTTTTGTTAATAGGGTTTTATGAAAATAATATAAAAATAAATTCATATTTTCTTATGATGAATAAGCATAGTTAATAGTTAAATAAAATTATAATTTAATATTATCTGTTTATAAATAAAATAATTAGATCGTCACTAACCCTAAATATATTATATATATATATATATATATATATATATATATATATATATATATATATATATATATATATATATATATATATATATATATATATATATATATATAACTAGCGACATTATAGGGTCAATATTTGATTCTGCCATTGATTGTCTATTTTATTAAAATATATTACAGCTTATATTATTAACTATAAATCGTAGAGGCTGTCACATACTCACATTGTTGCCGTCGTCCCAAAAGACTGGTATAAGTCAACGCTCTTTAGATTTATTCGATAATAAAACAAATACTCTTCGATTAATTATTAAAATACATTAATTTATAATATAACACTCTGGAATTTGTCATTGATACTCTTACTAATGAACAACTTGTGTTAAAATAGTTCCAATTTCTGTTTTATATGTGATTAAATTAATCATGTTTCATTTTCCATGCATGATACCGATGTGGGGCGAAATTATATCAAATTAACACAGATCCAAACGGTAAGCTTATTTTTAATGTAAATAATTTATATACACATGATAAAATGATTTTATTAGTTAACTTTAATTAATTAATTATTTTTAATTTTTTCATATGTGTAGCACCCATGTATTACAAAGGATTCTATCATTTGTTCTACCAATATAATCCAAAAGGAGCTGTGTGGGGCAATATCGTGTGGGCCCACTCGGTGTCAACCGATTTAATCAACTGGATCCCGTTGGAGCCAGCAATCGTCCCATCGAAACCATTCGATAAATATGGGTGTTGGTCTGGATCTGCCACAATCCTACCAGGCGATAAACCAATAATCTTATATACAGGTATAATAAACAAGAAACCAGAACCAGGTCATCAAGTCCAAAACTATGCCATTCCCGCCAACTATTCGGATCCTTACCTAAGAAAATGGATCAAACCCGACAACAACCCGATCATCAAACCAACACATGAAAATGTTTCCTCTTTTCGGGACCCCACAACGGCTTGGTTCAACAATGGCCATTGGAAAACTGTGATTGGTAGTAAGAACAACCATCGAGGCATTGCCTATTTGTATAGAAGTCGAGATTTTATTAAGTGGACAAAAGCCAAACATCCATTTCACACGAAGAGTAACACTGGTATGTGGGAATGCCCCGATTTTTTCCCAGTATCATCTCAAGAAACAAGTGGGTTGGATACGTCAGCATTAGGTGACAATGTTAAGTATGTTTTTAAGGTTAGCCTTGACATGACTAGGTTCGATTATTATACGATTGGAACATACAATGTCATTAAAGACAAATATGTCCCTGATAACACGTCAGTTGATGGATGGGCCGGGTTGAGATATGACTATGGGAACTTTTATGCTTCTAAAACATTTTTTGACCCGATTAAGAAAAGAAGGATTTTGTTGGGTTGGGCTAACGAGTCAAGCACTACCAATGAAGATATCGCAAAAGGATGGGCTGGAATTCATGTAATTTTATCGTATTTATATAATCATATTTGTATGACTTGATTTTTTTATTTTTTTATTATTAAACTTACTTTGATTTTTATGTTTATTTATAGTTGATTCCACGCAAGCTTTGGTTGGACCCAAGTGGACATAAATTGTTACAATGGCCAATTCGTGAATTGGATAAACTAAGGGGTAAAATGGTAGAATTGAGAAACGTAAAAGTCAACAAAGGTGATACCGTTGAAGTCAAAGGGATTACATCGGCTCAGGTTTGTATTCTTTGAAGTAATTATAGTATGTTGAATATATGATGATTGATAATCAATTGATTATTAAAATAACATGATATAAAATTATGAATACAGGCGGATGTAGACGTGACATTTTCATTTTCAAGTTTGGATAAAGCTGAAATGTATGATAAAAAATGGGAGAAATTCCCAGTGGAAAATCTTGCTAAAAGTATTTGTGGCATAAAGGGGTCAAACGTACAAGGTGGGCTTGGGCCATTTGGGCTTCTTACTCTAGCTTCAAGCAAGCTAGAAGAGTACACCCCTATTTTCTTTAGAATTTTCAAGACCATTGACAATAAACATAAAGTTCTCTTATGTTCTGATGCCACTCCGTAAGTCCTCTTTCTAAAAAAAAAACAAATTAAATTAAGGGATTACAAAAGTTTTTAGTGAAGTGGACTAACATTGGTTTTGTTTTCAATGAAAACACAGTTCCTCATTGAATCCAAATGAGTACAAACCATCGTTTGGGGGCTTTGTGGATGTCGATTTATCCGAGAAGAAGCTTTCACTTAGGAGTCTAATTGATCATTCGGTCATAGAAAGCTTTGCAGAAGGAGGGATGACAGTTATCTCATCAAGGGTTTATCCGACATTGGCAGTTGCTGAGAATGCACATTTACATGTATTTAACAACGGTTCTGAAATCATAACAATTGAGAGACTAAATGCATGGTCCATGAAGACGGCTCGTGTCAATTAAATTCTATCAATTCATGTCATGTTTTAAAAAGGGTTGGGAATAATTCAAGGATCGGTATTATGCCATTTATATGTTAAAAAAGAGGATTGTATTTATCGATTAATAAATGTTGCATTAAGATATTTAATGACATTGAGTTCTATATCACCACCATTATTGTTGCATCACTCCAAACGTGAAATAAAAGTAAGATAAAAGAGGATGTGAGATGAAAAATTGTCAGAACTCACAACTTATAAGGATGTTGTCAAAATACTTTATATATATATATATTTATAATTCAAATTACGTTTTTGCATTACAACTAATGGACTGAATTTATAACTACTTCATACTGTCCTTCAAATTCGTTCAATGATAACCAAAGAACCATATAAGTTTGTCATTGTTTGAAATGAAAATCACTAAATATTAGGATTTTGTCATTTGTTATTTTCTCTAAAATATATGACCATTTCATGTCCACTTGTAGTAGGAATATTTCGAAATCTTGACCTAAAAGACTTGCATGTTTCTCTCAAATGATACACGTTTGTTTGAATGACATTGTATTTTATGGTATTAAAATTCACATATATATGCCAAAAATATATTTATAATAATATATCTTTTTTAAGATCAAGACAACTCAATATAAAATATTAATTATAATCTTTATTTCATAAGTTTATTATTTATTAAAATAACTAAAATTGGAAAATAATTAAAAATGAAGATAGAACAGCAAAATAAGTTTCACTCTAACGAATTTAGCGAAAGATCAGATACGAAAATGTGTATCTATGAAAAACTTCATCTTTGTGTATAAATTCTTCCTAAATCTCAATTTTGCTTTCCACCAACTCTTGTTCGTTTCATACACTTACATGCATTACAATATTGTGTCATCTTCTTTCGTCAATTCCACAACGTAATATGCAGGGTTTCAGTAGGTTTTCATGGGGTTTGTCATTGTTGATATGTCTTCTACCAATGTTCAACAACTTAGGCGGAAGAGATGGAGGAGTCATAGCCTTCCACACTCATGATCATCATAATCATCATCATAATCATCACCATAATCATCACCATAATCATCATCATAAACACACTCATACTCACGACACTGTTAAGGTAAAAGAGACATACAGAACTGGGTATCATTTCCAACCCAAGAAAAATTGGATGAATGGTATGTACATATTCTTCTTCTCCTTCACATGCATTTCATCCACAGTTAGTTTAATGTGCATTTGAATTAATTATGACATTCTTTTTTCTTGTATGAAATCGATGGGGACACAACTTTTATGAAACCAACATAGATCCCAATGGTACGTTCTCTCTTTAGAATTTTGTTTATTCTTTTTATATAAATGAGTTCAATATCTGATACAATGGTTTATACTTTATATGAACAGCACCTATGTACTACAAAGGAATCTATCATTTGTTCTACCAATACAATCCTAAAGGAGCTGTGTGGGGTAACATTGTGTGGGCCCATTCAGTATCAAAAGATATGGTCAACTGGATTCATCTTGAACATGCAATCGTTCCATCGAAACCATTTGACAAATACGGATGTTGGTCAGGATCCGCTACAATCTTGCCAGGTAATAAACCTGTCATCTTCTACACAGGAATAGTTGACCCAAAACCCGCACCAGGTCACCAAGTCCAAGTGTATGCCATACCCGCAAACTATTCGGATCCATATCTACGAAAATGGATCAAACCCGCTGACAACCCTTTCCTCAAGCCGACAAGTGAGAACATTTCAGCTTGGCGTGACCCCACAACTGCATGGTTCAACAACGGTCATTGGAAGATCATCGTTGGTAGTAGACACAACCATCGAGGCATTGCTTATTTGTATAGAAGTCGCGATTTTGTTACATGGGTCAAAGCCAAACACCCGTTTCACTCTAAAACGGATACGGGTATGTGGGAATGTCCTGACTTTTATCCGGTGTCATCTCTAGGAACAAATGGATTGGATACTTCAGCTTTGGGTAAAAATGTGAAATATGTGTTTAAGAATAGCCTTGAAGTGACTAGGTGTGAATACTACACCATTGGTAGATACGACCTTGGTATGGATAGATATATTCCAGATAACACATCTATTGATGGGTGGGCCGGGTTGAGATATGATTATGGAAATTTTTATGCCTCTAAGTCGTTTTATGATCCGAGCAAGAAAAGGAGGATTGTATGGGGTTGGGCTAATGAGTCGAGCACTAGCACTGAAGATATAACAAAAGGATGGGCTGGAATTCAGGTGATTCAATTTATTGTGTGTACATATCTATTTATTTTAATTATGTGAATGTGAGTATGTGACACAATGGCTTTTGACTTTATAATAACTTGATTTAATATATACTTCATGTAGTTAATTCCACGAAAGGTGTGGTTGGATGAGAGTGGACATAGATTGCTACAATGGCCAATCAAGGAATTGGAAAAACTGAGGCATCAAAAGGTAGAGATGAGAAACGTGAAAGTTCACAAAGGTGATACCATTGAAGTCGAAGGAATCACTGCAATCCAGGTTTGTATTTTCTTATAGTTAACAATTATTGTAGATCAACATTAAGCATATATATGATTGGATATGTTTTATGTATTGATTGTGATATAAAAACAGGCGGATGTGGATGTTACTTTTACGTTTAAGAATTTGGAAAAGGCTGAGATGTACGATGAAAAATGGAGGAACTTTCCACAACATGATCTTGGTAAAAGTATTTGTGGGGTTAGAGGTGCGATTGTACATGGTGGAGTTGGGCCATTTGGCTTAATGACACTAGCTTCAGAAAACCTTGAAGAGTACACTCCTGTATTCTTTAGAATCTTCAAAACTAAAGACAAAAAGTATAAAGCTCTCATGTGCTCTGATGCTACTACGTAAGCTTCCCTTCTCATTTCTCTCTATTATTAATTACTATTAGAGAAAAGATATATACCACATATATATATTATCTGATTTTGTGGATTAACATAAGTTTTAATATGTTTTGTGAATATATATAATATAGTTCCTCGTTGAATGAGAAGGAGTACAAGCCATCATTTGGAGGCTTTGTGGATGTTGACTTAACCAAAAAGAAGCTTTCTCTTAGAAGTTTGATTGATCATTCAGTCGTGGAAAGCTTTGCAGAGGGAGGAAAGACAGTGATCACATCAAGAGTTTATCCGATGATAGCGACTTCATGTAATACACGTTTGTATGTATTTAATAATGGGCATGAGACTATCACAGTGGAAAAACTGCACGCTTGGTCTATGAAGACGGCTCACATTAAATAGAATCACCCATTTTTAGGATAGTTGGTAATAAAAAATGGAAGGTAGTTATTATTGTTTTGTTTTTACTTTTATTAGTATGGTACTAGTTTAATTCTAGTTAAGTTCGTTACTATATATTTATTGAGGAGCTTAGTTTCAGTTGTTTATGCGTATGACAAGTAGAATGAAGATTGGGGAAATCCTTTTTTGTATAAATATTGTGTCGTTCAAAATAAATAAACGTAAACTGTACCTTGAACACGTATATAAACACCATGAGGCTATAGATGTGTCTTTGGCCAATGTTTGGAGGGGCTCGATGAAGATGGCCCTCGTTTTTTTTAAATGCAATCATCAATTGTTTGTAAGTGGTCTCCCATACTGCCCTCCATGGATACCAGTGACACCATCAAAACATGAACTATGCCTCAAAAATAAAAAATGACAATTAAGGTGTTATTTGTTTTTTCGAAACCAAAATATCTGCAGTGTGCGGACCACATCTGCAACCCTCTGCAACAGAAAAATTGGACTAAACGTCTGCAGTCTACAGATCACATCTCTGCAACCCTCTTCTACAGAAAAAAACGTCTGCAGTTTGCAATAAGAAATTTGTTTGTTTTTTAATGTTTGCATGTTGAAAAAACATACCAAAACATAATCTGATTTCTTACCAAATCATAATCCGATTTCTTATTATCAAAGCTTTAAAATTCTGATTTCTGATTTCTTAACTCATTACCAATGCAAAAAAATTCTGATTTTTGATATCTTAAGTCATTATCAGCAGAGATAATCTGATTTTTAGCATAAACAAACAATTATCTAGCTTTAAACAAACATCAAACATCCCATAGGATAATTTGATTTTGAAAAAAAAAAAAAAAAAAAGCCTAGAATAATCAAACATGAAAAAAAAAATCATCCACCAAACATCTCATCAAACAAATCATACTTTGAAGAAAAAAAAACCTAATATTCTAGAAATCAAAAATCATATGCATTTCTTTAAAAATCAGAAAACAATTGATTTCAAATCAGATGGGGGAAAGGAGAAGGAAAGTGTTACCTAAAAGCATAAGGAGAGGGAAAACCGGTCAAACAAGAGGAAGAAGTCGTGTAGAGAAGTGAGGATTTGCGTTCGTAGATGGTTGTGGAGGTCAAAGCTTCTATGTCCGATGGTTGCTGCGTCTGGTGGACAGCGATTCTTGCGGTCGGTCGGAAACAGGACGACAACCGATAAGGGACAACTGGTGCAGGAACAATCAATGATGAGGAGAGGTATGGAGGCGCTAAGAGAAAAGAGTTGCATTTTTTTTTTAGTCCATGTGTGTAAGAACATATGTTTATGCTTGGTCTCCACGGCACATAAAAAACAAACAACTCCTTAAGTTAAAAAATTTTAAATGTTAAATAACATGATACATGAAATCATCACTCTTGGATACTAGGGTCTAGGGCAAAGATCTCATGTATTACAGATTAATAATATATCCCACCCACTGAATCCCTTCCTCAATAGATATATATATGGTAGACTCTCATCACATCCCGATAAACAGCCAATTAAGTTTTTGAAATAATGATCAAAATTTCTCACCTAAATCAAACAAAACCCTACTCAACAACAGAGATATACATGGTACCATTGAATCTCTGGCAAGAGAGAGCCATTTAATTCTGAATGTAGTAAACAGATAGCAAACATAACAATAATATAAATCCATGACCAAAAATGCGAGTGCACATCCGGATTACACCACACTACAAATGTCTTTAGAGATCTAAAGTATTAAAACCACTCCACTAAGCAACAAAGCCTTTGGTTTTACTTCTTACAATAGTTTAGAAACAGAATAACTAGAAATGATGCAGAAACTTCCAAACCAAACACATAGAACAACTGGGCTAGCACCTACTTGATCTTCTTCTTTGGCCTCAACTGCAACACACACAAAACGAATTTCTCAATTTTTTGTAAAAAAAATCATTATTTGTAAACAGAAGAAACATTTAAAAATGCAAGACTTGCAGAAAAAAAAAGTGCAAGGAATAGAAACCTGGTTGCTGTGGCCACACTTCTTCTTCCTGCAGTTTACTGCCCTTGGGTGCAAACGTGCATAGCACCTGCAAACAAGCAGTTTTTGTTAAAATATGGAAGGAATCTAAACAAATTTGTTATTGGTTAAACTTATATAATGTGATTAAAACCCTTTAAGAATTGACAAAATCATCATATTCATTCATGACAACCATTGGATAGAAAGAGGAATACAGAACAAAAAAAAGAACTCACTTGCGGCAAATGGTCTTGTCTTGGTTGTATTTCCTAGCCAAAGCCATCAAAGAGGGCTCAATGATTCCTCCTCTTAGCCTCAACACCAAATGAAGAGTTGATTCTGAATCAGAATAAAATATAGCATAATCAGCAACTCAGTATCACAATCAAAATAACAGCTTTATATTGTAAAATCTGAGTAACTATTGCACAATTGATCAGAAATGACTTTGAATGTTATAAGCAGCAAGAGTTCTAAAGGATCATGTCTGTTCCAAATAAGAAAGAACATATTTTTATAAACATCTATGCTGCATATCTGACCAATAGATAATAATTACAATTGCGGTTGTGAAACTTTAAGAACGTAAACGATCTGATACGAAAACATACCTCGAAAGGATCATGTATGCTACAATTTACGAATATCATCTGGGATTCTTAGAATCAGGTTGCAAATCAAACAATAACAATAATAAAATGGGATAAGACGAACCTTTCTGGATGTTATAGTCAGCAAGAGTTCGGCCATCTTCAAGCTGCTTTCCGGCAAAGATCAATCGCTGCTGATCCGGTGGAATACCTATAATTTCAAAAGGTACAAACACAATCGTATCAAGGTGAAAGAAAATTTCAATTCCATAATAACATAGAAAAGAATAGAACTACGTACCTTCCTTGTCTTGAATTTTAGCCTTGACATTGTCAATGGTGTCACTGCTCTCAACCTCGAGAGTAATGGTCTTCCCGGTTAGGGTTTTGACGAAAATCTGCATCTTTCCGTTTCTCTATCTCTTTCACTTTGCCGAGGCTGATTATTGTTTGTTATGAGGTTTTTATACTCTGGTTTGTAATTAGGGTTTGGAGTTGTACCTTTTTGTTAATAAAAGTTTCAAGCCCATCTTTTTCAATTCTTGGGCTTACCCTACTCTTGAGTCTTGAAGTATATATGGACTATGACTCTATGATTGTGAAACATATTTAACATTTTTTCATAATATTTTGATTTTGACTAACAAGGATTTTTTATAATCATGTGATAAAATACATTTATGATTAAATACAATATTACGTAAATTTGTAAAAGAAATATTAATTTGTTGTATCATATAAGAATTTTATATATTAAATGTTTTTATTCATCAAGTCAGTTAAGAGATTCAACATTGATTTTGGTGTATAAAAATTCATGTGAGGCATGTCATAGTTTTTTTTTTTTTTTTTTGAGCTCATGTTTGGTAAATCAGAAAATAAGTTCTAAGATGTAGGCTTTTCAACGAACTTATGAAACTTTTTAACAATTGTCGCAAATATATCTTTATCTTTTTATAATAAACCAAGAAAAAGTATCCCGTGATTTACAACACATACTAAAGTATACATCATTACATCATATCTAATTTTAATTGTGTTATCATTTTCCTATAAAATTGTTTTCACAAGTCACAAAGTTGAGTATTCGAAAATGCTTGAAAAGTCAAAGGATAGAAATTTATGGGTAATGTAGGATTTAATACCCATGAATCAAGTCGATACAAGGGCATTAGCTACCAACAAATTTGCAAATGCTTCCACAATAGAAAAATCTTCGTGATTTACGTGTCAAAATTTGATAAGAATACTTAAATAGATGTGATAATGATGATATTTGTCTTTCAAAATTATTTTGAAATAATGTTGATGTGATTTTCAACATTGTTCAATAACATGATATAACAAATGAAAGAATCAGGCGATCATTCAAGATTTAACCATAAATCATAATAACATTGAAAGAGATGACATTAGATACAAGAATAAATAAAAAAAATAGTCATGATAACATTGTAAATATGATATAAGATTACACAATGCACTTTTATTTAATTTAATGAAGTATATTATGCATTTTGTCTTATTATATTGAATGATTTTTCTACATGCATTTTTGTCATTTTATGTTTTTAGCTATTTTTACAAAATATCATTCAACCAGCTTTTTAGCAAACAAATTTTTTAGTTAATATGTCAAACATTGCCTTAGCATTTTCTTTTAGAATACACGTCCTTCAAACATTATTATCTCCCAAATACTCATTAAGCTATGCACCAAAATTAGACCATCCATATCTTTGAGTATTCGGTTTATAAGTTTAAGTTTATATTTTTTTCAGTTTTAGAATATGTGATCATAATATGGTAAGCAATATTTATACTAGAAGCGTACTTATAGCATATCTTTTATGTATTCTTAACTTGTATGTCCTACTAATTTTGAATCGGATCAACTATAGATTATAAGGTTGTGATGAACACACTAACTAATAACTAAAAAAGTAGTTTTTCTCTGTTAAGCTAGTCGGTAAAGTAATAAAATTTGGTGAATACTATTTGATAAACAAATATCAAATATAAAATGACATATATCATGAGATAGATTTATTCAGTAAACAGTTGTATATAACTTTTTTCTCTTGTATATATAAGGCGTATACTACACACAACATATCACCAGTAAAAGCTTTGATACGTATATCATGTTTATCTAAACGGAAAATTATCATCAATTCATAACAATTATCAGAATACAAATTTTGTTATTATACTGTCTTCTCTCTACACTTGTAGACCCAATAAAACATCATTCCCCAAGAAGCTCTTTAGTCAAATGGGTCAATTCTGTGATCATGCTCACTCGCCATTACCATTCCTGTGCACAAACATGTCGGGCACATTACCTGAACCCACAACAAATGACTATTTTACCCTCACTTTCCAAAAACAAGTTTCACAATACTAATCAATCATAACAATCTCCATCGATTTTGACATGAGACGAGTTCATTTTTTGGCTTAACCCATTAAGTCAAAAAAAAAAAAAAAAAGGTTTTGAGTACCTTTCCAGCTCCAGAACAATTGAGACACCTTTTTGTAGTGGGAGCTCTTAATGGACGATCTGAAGCATTTGATACAGAAATCGGCTCTATGTTTACACACACCCCACTAGAAGAACAACGTGCACATGCCAAGTATCCTATAAATTGTAATTGATTCAAATTCACATTAAATCTCAAAACAAGGGCATATATGGTAATGCTGCTCCTCACTATAGAAAACTTACCAGTTCCATGACAATACTTGCACCTTTTCTTCTCTTGTTGCTTCACATTATTAGCTTCAAGCAACATCAGAGTGGAAATTACGCCCACTGCCCCTCCCGAAAAAGATGCCACTATCGGATCAACCTCACTGAAATTAATATAGAAAAAGTTTCTTTTTTTTGTTCCACTTTGAAAAAATCAAACTTTTATTAGTTTTTGTATGAGATAGTAACTGATTCACACGCACCTTAGTTGCATAGGTAGATGCATATGGGTTATGAAATCTTTATATGAGGTTCCACCTACACCTAGTTTTAGCTCCAGCTGATATGAAAATAATGTTTCTTGTTACAATTACATATGAAAATATGAAATAACTTGGAAGAAGAATAATCATTTGAGTAGATGTAAGATGTAGATAAACTTACTATTGGTGCGAGAAGGCCACCAAAGACTATAACTCCTGATATAAATGAAAAACTTGTCAAATATAGCTGCTTCAATGTCTTTGGTGTCTATAGAAGATAAGAAAAATAAAGACTTGTTAGCATCTAAACTTCTAAACAGTTGCTTGTAAATTGTAATACACCATAAAAGAAAGTGTGATTTACCACTGAAGGTAGAAAAGGAATTGAAGATGGAATGTCAGGCATCTCGTTGTCCTCAAATCTGCTCTCATTTCGTTTTAGGTTTTTTAAGCGTTGTTGCACTCGTAACCTTCTCACCTGTGAATTTGAACAATTCAATTTTTGTGCAGACAAGAAGTTTGAAAGGAGGAGAAATGGTATCATGTTGTAGACAAAGAATGGTTTCAGATTGAAAATCGTACCTCTTCCATGAGGAGGAAGATCTTATTGCGTCTACTCCTTATGTTGTCTTGGATTTCCTTGGTCTGCATCTGAATAAAATCCTTAACAGTCTCTGGACTTTCTATAATGCAAAAGTTGCTGCATCGGCGATAATTGTGAAAGTAAGTATATATTCCTCTTTTATTGAGTTGAGATTTTACTGGAACATGCTGTGTATGTATTTAACTTCATTAACAAGCATCAATTTACTCAGAGAAAGATAATTTGATTTTGTTTTTGTATGAAAGAAGAAATCAGAGAGTATACAGAAGACTAAATCTGGTTCATATAATCAAAGTGGCTATTTCATGTAATTGAAAAAAAAAAAAAAAAAGGAGGTTGGATATAGAAACATACCTGGGGATGTTATCGCCAGAGGGTACAGAACCGGACGCGGCTGAATCATCTGAAGAACAACAGATAACTGAAGCTCGTGAATTGTTCTTTTCTCGACGTCGGCTAGGCTTTACGCACTTCAATCGAATTATGCGTTTGGATGAACTTAAATTGAAAGAATTGTTGTTATTGATAGAGGAGGGAAGAAGGTAGCATTTGAGAGAAATAGAAGCCATGGTGGTCGATCCAAGATTCCAAGTATGGTAGAATTGAAGACGAATAACAGTTGTTCGAGGGAAGTGTTAGGAAGATAAAGGAAAAAAAGGGTAAGGGTTTTTGTCAGCTGATGGAGTTAGGATCTTTCACAGCATCTCCTCCATTAATGAAATCACGCTAGCGTTTCGTCGTTACTCCAGTTTTGGCAAATGAAAGCTTTTTAAACCCTCAATTTCGACGTGGTGCATCATTATTCGCTAGACCATGTCAAAATGCCCATTCCTTGCATCAAATCAAAATTATATTTATACGGGTAAGTTGCAGATTTATCTTTTTTATTTTATTTTTGGATTTAGTTTAAAACCCTTCAACTTACATCACAAATCCAAAACAATGTATGTTTCCTTATTAAATTTTTTTATATATATTTTGTCTATACCGAACTTAAAATAAAATGACAATATGCTCCTTAGATAACTATGACACACATTGTAAAGATTAGCTATACTTTGAGCATTACATACACATTCAACAACCATGTCTCACTAGCCTTAGCCACGTTTCTGTTTACAATATTTAGATACGCTTGTTCTTGGTTTTCTTTACAGTGGGATCTTATTAAGTTGATCTAGAATGGTCTTCTTCTTCAGCTTTTCTCCATAGGTTTTTCTCATCTCGAACAAAAACAACTAGCAACTACAAATAGGTGGTAGTTCCCACCCAAACTGAACACAATTTCAAAGCAAGGATCGGTGGGTCATGTATATGCAAAATTTTTACATATGTAGAATGTTTACCTATCTTAGAGAGCTTGACACAGATTCATCACATATTCTTCACAGATCCTTAGGTTGAATTGATCAATGGAAATTCTTCATTTACATTAACACCAAAAAACATTCAACATCATATTTATTACCAAAGGATTTTGATGTACATAGTACATCTTCGTTCGTAGTAGCCTCCTAGCCTCTAATCCTGTAACGACCCGATTTATCAAAGGAAAATTTTCATTATTGATTATCCAAACACATTTCCATAAATTACAAAATCTCATGTATATATATATATATATATATATATATATATATATATATATATATATATATATATATATAATTGTTTTCGAACTCATATCAATTACAACTTTTATTTAAAATATCAGAGTGTCCATAAAACGATTGTGTGAGAATGCACGCCGCACCATCATGCCTTGCCATTGCCCTTAGGATCCGATGTACCTGAAACAAATCCACAACCTGTAAGATAATGCGTAATGAGTTCCCCATAGCATACCTCACACACAATCCATGTAACACATATCATATTAGCTATAAAAGTTACATATACCACATAAGTCATGCATACATAAACTTGTAAGGATGTCGTGCCCCCCCCCCCCCCCCAAGGGTCTTACACCATCGTGTCATGGGTTACCCCACATGGTCTTTACATGGGAATGTCATGTACTACCCCACATGGTATTACATCCAACTGCCACAGGCTCCCCCGAGGTCTTTCATGCAATAACATACATAATCAACTTAGCATATCATATCACATAAGTGTCTAACATACTACATATACATACATAAACCTGTAAGGATGTCGTGGGCTCCCTCTAGGGTCTTATACCATTGTGTCATGGGCTACCCCACATGGTTTTTACCTGGGAATGCCATAGGCTACCCTACATGGTTTTATATCTAATTGCTATGGGCTCCCCCGAGGTCTTCCATGCAATAACATACAATCACTAGCATACTACATAGCGCAAAGCTAACTATCATACCACATATCTGATGGGTTTTGAGCATTCTAACACTCTTATGGTGTACATGCAGCCCTAGAAACCCCTGGATCTGTGTTTTCTCTATTATGCATGCAAATATGATTTTTACAAGGTTCTCATCCTAACTAGCATATCATAGGGTACTTGTAATATAAAAACTAGAAGAATGACTTACCTTTTATTGTGGTTTATTACTTGGAGTTTCAATAGCCTAGCACCAATAATGTGGATGCCTCAAGTGGAATCACAAATCACTAAAACATCTTGGAAAACTTTGAGAGAGTATGTAGCACTCAAGAAATCGGCCACCCTTTGTTCTCACACACACTAGTGCCATTTCATATGTCAAATACCTCTTTATATAGTGTAGTAGATTAGGGTTACATCCATGCAAACTCTAATACCTATGATCTTTCATTTCCATAGGATCCATGGGCTAAAACTCCATGGACTATCCATGCAAGCTTAGCCTATCCTAAATGAACTTTGGCCCATTCTATATATCTAAGAGTCCATATTTAATTAGTTCTTTTTGATCACTAAATTAATTCTAAATTAATTATTGATCAATACTAATTAAATAATACGATTTCATATTAATATATTATAACTTATAATATGTTAATAAATCATAAACATACTATTCTCGAAAGATTATCCATAGAAATTGTTTTGGTGAAGTGCAACCCAAATGGACCATGTCGGGTCGAGTCAAGTACATACCAAATATAGTTACGGACTTAGACACCTTATCCGATAATATCCCTACAAACGCTAGTGTACCACATAACATAAAATGGGTTTGCCTTGGTGCCTTAGACCCATTGGTATGGTGAGAAGACTCACCCCTCTCGAATGCGGAAACCGACAATGCTAGAATCAAATATGTCCCACGTGTTGCTTTGACTCAACTGCCTGTAATCATCATAAGATAGACTTGTCAAAATCCCAAAATTACCCTCGAGGTCAACCTTGGTCAAAGTCAAAGTCAACAGTCCATGTTGACCTTAACTCGTCGTGTGCATCTAGCGACTCGTCGAGTTCTTACCGAGTCCAGACACCCTGATGAAGCCCTAGCCAACTCGCCAAGTTGTTTCATCAACTCAACAAGTTCACTTGATATTCAGAAGGCGGGGAAACCCGATCCGACTCGTCGAGTTCCTAGAGCAACTCGTCGAGTCCCCCCTTCCTGCTTGCTTGTTATGATGATACATTGAATCCAGGGACTCCAGGGTTTAGATCTGAAGCCCTAAGGTGCCTAAAAGAATAAAGTTTCCAACTTTACCTTCTAGAACCGTTTCAAATGCTCTAAGGCCCTTAAAAACGGTTAGAAAGCTCCAAAGCTTTGCCATATGGTCCAAAACCCTAGTGATGACGTGCCTATGTGTTTAAGTCATTTATGTGAACGTATAATGCTAAAATTAAGGTTTGGATCCTTTTAAGCCATGCAAAGGCTCCAAGTTCATGACTTTATGGATTAAGACGTTTAATAAGACTTGGATATGAAGTTTAGGCTTTCGAATGCAAGAATTAAGCACTCATATGTAAAAACCTCAAAAAAAAGGTGGACCAAGAAAAAACTAAAAATAAAAAGCACTAAGAAAAAATCATAACGCAGGAGATAATGAATATATAAAAAAAGGGTGGACCAAGAAAAAACTAAAAATAAAAAACACAAAGAAAAAACCATAACACAAGAGATAATGAATATATAAAAGCTTTTTTATGTTCTATGGGTTGAACCAACATAGATATAGCTATAAATAATTATAATAACATACAAAATTAGAATGTCTTGTACCTAAAATTTGTGTGTAACCTCGAGTCAAGTAATGAACAAAATGAAAATATTTTTAAAACCCATTAGTGTGTAGATCTAAAGGATAATAAACATGATATGTTGATATACAATTGACAACTTTAATTTGCCATTTGATTGGGCTTATTAAGGATTAAATTGACAACTTTAATTTGCCATTTGATTGGGTTTATTGATGACCGATTCAAATTTTAGTAAAACAATACAATTTGAAGTTGTCATAACTATAAACAATTCCTAATTGTCCTTTTTAAACTAGAAGTAGTATACCATATATCATTTGCATAGTATTCCACAATGCAATACTACATTGATTCTTTTTAACAATACTCAACTATATACATATACCAGAAAAAAAACAAACAAACAAATTAGTCAAAGAGGTCAAATAGAATCAAAGCTGGAGCCAAATTTCAACATTTCAACATTTCAACGCTCAACCAGATAATTTGATTTCAACATAATTTAAACACTAAATCAGTCAATCAGATAAACAAGTAAACAACATTCAATTTCTGTTGAATTATGATATACTGATAAACTAGTAATGATTCAACTTCAACATTTTTATTTGTATTATTGATTCTATAATGATTCAAGTTCCTCATTCAATTATAAACTATTAAACTAAATAACCGATGATAAATTGATAATCGATTACCTGATAAACTGATAATGATTCTTGATTCAAAATTACAAATAATCAAATGAGTGGCTGAAGGGTTGTCGCTGAAGGTTGAATGGTTGTTGCCTGTTGAATCATCGTCGATCAACGATGATTGATGAACCGTGAACAGTCAACGCTTCTACTGGATTGTTGCAATCGGGTCTTCTGCGATGCACATATGCGCTCCCTTCTCGCTGAAGCGTTCTCGATTAGGACAAATGAACTATCAGGATTTGGATTGCATGAAAATTTAAGCTGCAATTAAATGTACTAAAAAAAATTAGGCCCCTTAAAAAACCGGCCCTTCCATAAGATAAACTCTAGAGTTGTTGATGGTATATCACCAGGGATGGACGCAGGAATTCATAGTAGGTGTTGCCGAATTTTTTTTCCGGTCAAACATAATATAAAACCAAAAACTAATTCATTATGTCTAATACAAATAAGAGATCCATTATATAAAAGTTAAAACCATAACAACACTCTATCATCTATTACAATTTAAATTTGTCATCTTCGTGCGGACATCTTTTGAAACCGTTCCATTACCTTTTCATTCTCAACTTTCACAAGTGCTTCGCTCTCAACATAGCAAAGCAACGCATCGTTCAAAAACTCATCGCCAATCTTGTTGCGCAAGTCGGTCTTCAGGAGCTTCATCTTCGAAAAACATCTTTCTACACTAGCGGTTGCTACGGGTAATATCAAAGCTAACTTTAAAAGCTTATAAACCAAAGGATAAGATCGATGTTTCCCCGTACTAACCATCAAACGAGAAAGCTCGGAAATTCCTTTCAAAGTGGTAAAACGCTCATCTTTGATGGAAGAGTGATATTAGGTCTTGGTCTTTTGGTAAGAAAACCACCAAGGGTAACCTACAATTCAACATTAAGCTAAATAACTAATAATTTCACCAAATAATCCAATAGCTTCAATCAAAAATCAAAACATAGAAATATAGCAATTTCACCAAATCAAAATTGAATTTCAATAAAGACAATATGACATAGCAATTTTATTTCACCAAATCAATCAATAAGTCAATAACATCAATGAAAATATAGCAATTTCACTAATTCAAGATAAAAATATAGCAATTTCAACCTAAACAAATTGGTAAAATTTCACCATTCAATCAATAAGTCAATATCATCGATGAAAACATAGCAATTAATTCAAGATAAAAACATAACAATTTCAACCTAAACAAATTGGTAAAATTTCACCAAATCAATCAATAAATCAATAACATCAATGAAAACATAGCAATTTCACCAATTCAAGATAAAAACATAGCAATTTCAATCTAAACAAATTGGTAAAATTTCAATTTTCAAGCACTTACTTGTTTCATTCTTAGCTAGGGCTTGGTTATTTGGAGTCGAATTGAACATTTGGGAATCGATTTTTGCTACTCAATCAACAAGATACTCAAGAAATTAGAAGGAATTAGCAATGGAAGCATCAAGCACCAAGCAAGTCTTCGTAAGGGCTGAGCGTGCGTCACACTCGAACTCTCGAAGTCGACTTCACTGTGTCGATGTTTTTTTATTTTTTTTTGCTTTCTGTTTTGCTATTCTATCTCATCGGCCGCAAGTTCTTTTTTTTTTTTTTTTTTTTTTTTTTTTTGCCATTCTCTCAATTGGATCAAAAGATCCAAATATCCAATTATCCAAATGAGCTTTGGGCTACACTAGTTGTTTTTTTTTTTTGGCTAAAATTAATAGGCTTTTTGGACTACTATCATAGTTGCCAATTTTGTTTACGTAGTTGCCGATTTTTTTTTCGTAGTTGCCAATATATATAAAAAAAAATTTGAAAAAATTTACACTGCATATACGAAAACTAGGTGTTACCGGTACCACACCGAGCACCACTACAAAACCGTCCCTATATATCACTCAATAAACAAAGTAGTGAAGAATAAATATGTCCAATGAGATAGTTCTATCACATGAATCAAGGTTAACTCAGGAAAAAATTTATGATAACATGTTAGTATTTAGTTGTCACACCACAATTGATTTAGAGAATAATTCTTAGATTTTTTTTATTGAACGAATGAGTGTAAATTTGCATAATTTCTAGTATCTATGAAAAATCTATTTAACCAAAAAATGAACCACAACATAAACATACAACTTAGTTATGTTGCCTTTGCCTTTTGTCCCTACATAACCATAATCATCTATCGACACATATCACCTTTATCAACGATGTTTGTTGTTTTGATCTTTAAATTGTGATTTTTTTGTATACATTTTTCTTTCTTTTTAGTCTTTGGTTTGTATGTTTGATATTTGTTTTGTATTTTTGTATTTATGCTTTCGACTTTATGATTCTATTTTGATGTTGATTTGTTTGATATTTTTATCATTACTGTGTTTCTTTTTAATGTCGATATTTTGTTTTCAATTTTCAATCTAGTCTTTGTCATGATCTTTGTAACATGGTTTGCTTTTGTTCATTTGAATGGGTTTTTGTTTTCATTCTTTGATTTTGATGTTTTAATATGTAATATAATCAAATATTTAAATTTAAAATATATAATACAACTTTAGATAATGGTTATTTATAAAAGAATGTAATTTTTTTTATCGGATGTCCTCGACAGGACAAAGTATGTAAATTTGAAACCCTTAAAAATATACCAAAAATCTTTTATCTTCTTCTTGTGAGAACATAAAAAAAGAAATAGAGACGGTTGACTGAATCAACGATCGGAATCTGATGACACCAATGTGACTTGTGAGCGTCATCGGACGACGGAGATGGTAAATGCTGTTCGTGGAGCACCGGCGGTGAACATCATTACGCCGCCCTATGATGAAGAAATTGGATTATATTTGCGAACCATGAAAATGTGTTTCAATTCCGATCTGAATTCCAATCACTGCTCTTTCAGGTTAGGCATTTCATTTTTAGTGTGTATTCTACTTTCTATTTTAAACCATATCCGAAATCGGAGTCGTAATTTTGATTTTCAAGAATAAGTCTCCAATGTTTGTCATGTTATGCTTCCACTAGCTCTAAGAACTTGTACGGTATAACCTACTGTTCGATAAGGACGAATTTCACCAGCATTCGAAGTCTGTCTAAGAGATAGAGTATTCTGTTCTTCCAAAAAGGACAAGTAATCAAATATATAGTCTCGAAAGGGCCCTCCATTTTGAGAGGCGACAAAATCGACCAAATAGAATGAAATTGCAAGAAAACGATAAAAACAAAATCGTTAAAAGAACTGACCAAAAATTCAAGAAAACAACAAAGACACAATCCTTTAAGAATTGCATATATAATACTATTCTGTGATACGAACACAAGACCAAACGCTATTACAAGGCAAATTTGTGAGTTCTGTTAGCTGTAAAGACAAAATATTGAATCATAACACTCATCTAGGTAAAAAAATAACGTAGAGGAGGAGGCAACATTGTAACAAAGCACAACTTTTTTGTCCAAATTACATATGTTAAAAAATGTCCAAGGCCGCTTAATTTAATTGTTTTGAATCTCTGTTCAGATTCTTGACACCCTTTAACTACATTAAGACGGCCTGCAGTATGCAAGAAGCTTGTTATATATATATGTCGAAATGCATGGAGCACAAAGCATTTATGGTTCTGAGTTTTATCTCTGTAAATGGAGAATGGTGGCATAAAAGAGTGTTATCCAGGTTTTGGTGAGGGAGATGAAGATGATTATGATGCTATTGTTGTGGGGTCTGGATATGGAGGCTCTGTTGCTGCTTATAGGATGTCAATGGCGGGAATAAAGGTTTGTTTGCTTGAAAAAGGTCGGAAATGGGAAGCTCAAGATTTTCCTACTGATAGTTTGAGATTGTTATCTTCTGTTAGATTTGAAAACAAAAGCTTGAAGTTTGGCTTAGGCCCAAAAGATGCATTGTTTCAGGTCTCTGTTTCTCTCCATTTGTGATTATTCAATCCAGTGGTCCAATTTTTGATCTGATTACTAAAAAAACACATTTTTTTTTTCCATGGTTTCAGATACATACAGAACATGATTCTTTAGCTGCAACTGTTTGTGGACTTGGTGGTGGTTCACTAGTGAATGCTGGTGTAATGCTGCCAACACCTGTTCGAGCAAAAAGAAACCCAAAATGGCCAAAAGAATGGGAGTCGAATTGGAAGTCATGTGAAGCCTCTGCTTCCTCCATGCTTAATATACAAAACGTTCCTGTGAAATTTCCTAATGCTCAAACTATGGAGAAATTAATGGTTGATGATGAGTTTAAAGAAACTAGCTCTTTAAAGCTGAGTATAAATTTTGATGTAGAAGAACAGGGAACTCATCTTAAAACACCTAAAGAAATCGGGAGCTGTATAGCTTGTGGAAACTGTCTTTCTGGTTGTCCTTACAATGCAAAAAATTCCACTGACAAGAATTATTTGTTCTCAGCTGTTGAGGTATGTAATAAGTTATACTTTTGTATTCCGATTATTATCAGGCTTAAATATTCTTTTGATGCAGGCAGGATGTAGTATAAAAACAGATTGTGAAGTTAAGTATGTGGTGAAAAACCCTAATGACACAAATACACATAGGAAACGAGCACGTAGGTGGCTTGTATATCTTAATGAGACTGATTATCTTCAATCTGATTTTGTTATTCTATCAGGTATTTGAAACTGGTATTAGATTGATGCATTTTATCATGATACTCTAAAATGTTTTCTTATTGATGTTTTACTATTTTTTAGCTGGAGTGTTTGGGACCACTGATTTGCTATTCCGTTCACAAACTAGAGGATTAGAGCTCTCAAGCAGGCTTGGTGAAGGGTTCAGCTGTAATGGCAACAATGTTGCTTATCTTGCTGGATGCACAACACCACTAGCTGCTTATGGATTACACAAAGAGCAATTCTCCAAAATACCCTTTCAAGAACGCCCTGGGCCCGCCATTTCTAAGTCTTACACTTCTTCTTTGGGGTTCACAGTTCAGGTTTTTCTCATCCTTCTTTTGGTGTTCTTGAAACATAAAAGTTTTCCATAATAAAAAATTCTCATGTTTTTGGATCAGAGTGCAGTGTTGCCAACAGCTTATCCATACTTGATATTTAAAGGGGTTTCAACGTATGGATGGCCAACTGGGTTCTGGTTTCTACATGGAGTTATAGACATGCTGAAGCTTTCTTTTGGTATAAAGAGCACTCAAGCAATGGCTTTAAATGTAATGGGGTATGATGAGAGTGATGGAAAAATCACATTCGATAAAAGAAAAGACAAAATAAGATTCTCCCCACCAAATGATCCCTTGCTTCCACGAAAAATCATTTCCTTCCAAAAACTAACAAAAAAACTAAGAGGGATACTCTTCATGTCTAGATACAGAAGCACCTCAGTTCATCTTCTAGGTGGATGCAATGCTTCTTCAGATCATTTTAATGGAGTTTGCAACTCAAATGGTCAGGTTTTCGATTCCCAGTCACCTTACTCTGTCCACTCGGGTCTTTATGTCTGTGATGCCTCTTTAATCCCTTGCTCTATAGGGGTAAATCCGTCTCTTACTATTGCCACTGCCTCTGAGCATGTTAGCAGACACCTCATCCAAGATATTATTAATACTTACATGGGCAATGAAGGAAAAGATTCCATGGATGAAAGTTATGATAAAAAGCATGGATCAATACGTTCTTGGAAGGTAGAGGAGAAATCAAGATGTGGTGTTCGGTTTACAGAAGTTATGAAAGGGCATATTAATGGAATGCCTTGTGTTGCTTATCTTAAACTGAAAATGAATGCGAAAACAACAAAAGGAAATCTGGTATTTGGAAAATCTCATCCACTTATGAGAGGAATAGTAGGTGGATATCTCAATTTCAATTCTGTAGAGAAGGATAGATTATATGTAATCGATGGAGAAGTGGATTTATGTGAAGTTGACATAAGAACTCCTTACACACAGTTCATGCATTATCGCCTCCTTCTTGCAGCTTCTTCTGGTTCAAGGTTCAATCTTTATTCATGTTTTCAGTTGACATCTTTATGAAGTTCAAGAGTTAAAAAGATTACCACATTTTGATGCAGATATGTTCTTGAAGGAAAAAAGGTAATGAACCCTTTTCTCCTAGGACTTTACGGATGGAAAGAGTCAACAACACTGCAAGTGACATTCAAGAAAGTCAAGAACAATAATCCAAGTGAAGAAATGGTAGATTTAAAAGGAGTGCTTCATGTATCACCATTTGCACTCATGAGGAGTCTGATTAGTATGAAAGGAAACAACAAAATGAAGTTTGTGTTGCTTTTATTACAATCTATCTTTAAAACATATGTCATGCAGAAACCTAGAGGGAGTTTCATGGGTTTCCCTCATGTAGAACTCATGGATAGGCCTTATCCTAGCAGCACCCTTCATGAGATACGAACAGGTATACATACATTTCCCATGAAGATTAATCTCTTAAAAACTTAAAGATCTAAAAAAAAAAAAAAACTAATGGTTTTTTTTTTTTTGATTTATGTAGAGGATGGATTTGTAATTGGTTGCAGACAATGGAAGATCAAAATGGATGATTCTTGGAGGTCTGAAAGAGAGAAAAATCCATATCCAGTGCTACTTCTTAATGGGCATTCCACTGAGAGTTTTTGTCTTCCTACCGAGTCAAACGACTTGGTAAGAACACTTCTTGACAAAGGGCATGAAACATGGCTTCTTCAAACAAGGCTACACCCTCTTCATTCTTCAAATTCCTTCACTTTTGAAGATATTAGCAGATTCGATATTCCAGCAGCCATTGATAAAATCTTGAAATTGAATGACAAGTCAACAAAGATTCATGTGGTAGCACACTGTGTTGGAGGCCTAGCCATTCACATGGCTATAATGGGAGGCCATGTTTCTGCAACAAGAATCGCTTCACTCTCTTGCACTAATTCATCCATGTTCTTCAAGCTCACAACTTTTTCAAGGTTCAAGATGTGGCTTCCTCTAATCCCGGTAAATATACAAAAAAAATCATAGTCTTTTGTCACTTTTTTAATAAGTTTCTTTTTTAAATATAGTAAGTAATTATACACCTATACACTTTCAGATAACAATGATGATATTAGGAAAAAACTCCGTCCTTCCTATACTCAAAACAACAAAAGAAAGTACGAATCACAAACTGTTAAAATACATAGCTCGTTTCATCCCACGTTATGAGAGATGCAATTGTGATGAATGTGAAGTGTTTTCTGGCATATTTGGGAACACATTCTGGCATGAAAACATAACACAGACTCTTCATGGTTGGATGAATGAGAAAAGTAATTCGAGTCTTCCCATGTCTGCTTTTCCACACCTTAGAAAGATATGTAACGCAGGGTTCATAGTTGATAGTAAAGGAAACAATTCATATTTAATTCATGCTGAGAGAATGAGTGTTCCAACACTTTACATATCGGGTGGAAGGACTCTTCTTGTGACACGTGAGACTTCTTGGCTTGGAAACAGGTATATGAAGTTGCATCATCCTAATCTTAGACATGAGAGGGTGGTTGTTGATGGATTTGGGCATTCTGATCTTTTAATTGGAGAAGAATCTTGTAAGAGAGTTTTTCCTCATATACTCTCTCATATTGAGAAGGAGGAAAATCTTGATGATAATGGTGAGGATTATAAGTGGTTTAGTGGAGATGATCGGTTTGAAGATGGAGAATTGGTGTTTGAGGGTTGGGTCTCTTCTTCTATCACTATTTGGTTTCTCTTGTTTTTTGTTGCTTTATGTTTGGTAACTTTGTATTGAACATTTGTGATTGTTGTAGTTCAAATCAATTGTATTTGTACATAAAGGCTAATGTTGCCAAACATTAAATTCTTATTTTAGTGTTTGAACTTTGAACCATGAATTTTGAATTAAAGCGAATGTTTGTGAAAAAGTTGCTGGTTTTTGGGGGAATATTTTATTAAAGCCAATGTTTTTGAGAAAATAATTTCTAACAAAAAGTTAAAGAAACATAAGAAATAGGAAGTATATACGATATAAAGGGTTAAAATCAGACAAAATTGTTATATCCGACACTTTGGAATGTATATTTCAGATATAAATAGAGGGTTTTTTTTTTTTTTTTTTTTTTTTTTTTTTTTTTTTTTTTGTGGAAAAAATCGTCCAAATAAGAAAAAAAAAAAAACTCCAAAATGAAACATTTTCAGAAAAAGTTGATACTTTTATTAAAAACTGATTTTTTTTACAAGTATACTTGTTTATAAAAAGTTAGTTTAATTAATGAATATCCCTTAAAAAATTATTGAGTAAATTACACGAATGGTCCCTATTGTTTAGGGTAATTTGCACGTTTGGTTCTTAACTTATTTTTTATTAACTCGAAAAATCCTTACTGTTTGTTTTTGTTACGCGTTTGGTCCATGTCTTACCTAAAAAGACTACTTATCTTTTGATTTTTTAATTTATTTAAATAAACACACTCCCAACCTCACATTACCTTATCCACCCCATAATTTTTTATTTATTTAAATAATAGTCTTTTTAGGTAAGACAAGGACCAAGTGTGTAACAATGACAAACAGTAGAGACTAAGCGTGTAACAAAAACAAACAATAAGAACTTTTTAAGTTAAAAAATAAGTTAGAAACCAAGCGTGTAAATTACCCTAAACCATAAGAACCATTTGTGTAATTTACTCAAAATTATGCAACCCCATTGAATTAGCCTATGGCCAGTTAGGCCATCATCAATTCTGATTTCAAAGCTCACTTATAAATGCAACACACAAGGGCAAGGAAGTCGCTTTGATTCTGTAATTAAATCGTGAGCCGATGAAGCCAAACAGCATGGTACAAGTTCTTATGCTAAGATAGTTACATTTGTTTACTTATTAATATTTAATATATTAACTTTATTTTGGGGATGAATGCAGCTGTCCAATGTACATACATATATATGTTCATCCCCACGTATTTGGACTTTGTAATGGAACTTCTGTTTGGTAACTTTGTGTTGAACATTTGTGATTGTTGTAGTTTAAATCAATTATATTAATACATAAAGATTAGTGTTGCTGGGCACTGTGTTCATCTATAAAGGCAGAGCTGAATTTCCTCTTCAGGGATGTTTACTTGATTTCTAAGTTATCTTATTCACTAGAGAGAGAGAGAAAGAACCTAAAGATCGTAAACTTTGGGAAAATGATTCTTGAGGGTAAGTAAACGTTGCGTTTGATTTCATTTGGTCAATTTTCATTTTTTTATACTTAATATACCATCGAATTTGTTGTTTGTGTTCACTATAACCCTTTTGACCGGCTTTTGACCTGTGATAGTCGGTCAAAGGGTTATGGTGAATACAAACAACAAATTCGATGATATATAGCGTGCAAAAAAAAAGGGACCAAATGAGAACAAATTCAACAGTTGAGCCTGGTATCCTGCGTAAAGCCCCCAGGTGGCGTATTTTTTTTGAAACGAGGACCTTGGTAACGCGACATAAAGACTTCTTCTTCTTATTTATATTTAATTATTAATTCTTATCATTCTACACAATAAACCTAAACTAAAAATGAACTAAATTCTAAATAAAGCGAAATTTAATTAGTTATTCTATTAAAGAATAATGAGATGAGTTGGATAAATATCCAGATATTTATATTCTATATATAGAAAAAGAAAATGATTCTTTTCGTTAGATAGTTGGAAATTCCTATCACATAATAAATCAAGGGCTTTCGCCAAAAGAGGAAAACATTACCTTGCTGAGTCATTTCCCCGGAAAAGTTAAATAAAATTAAAGTTACAAAATTATGAATGGCTACAACTTTCTTTGGCCATAACGTATATGAAAAACGTTTCGGAGGAGTAAATTCGATAAAACATGGTCTATGCTATGCTTACTATGGTTAGTTGTCAACACATCTCTGCAAAAGGATATGACTGTATATGAGAGATATATTTATCAACAAATACGTTTACCTCAATGTATATTATGATGATGTGTTTGCAAAAGCTGTATGATATTGTACATATTGATGTTGTATCTTATCCCATGAATTCGATTTTAAAGCTAAGTAAACTAAAAAATCACAGCACTTGTGATTCCACTCGTTTGTAGACTTGTCTAGAATCCATGATACGATAAATCATTTGATTGGAAATGTAAATGTAGTCATGAAATGCACTTGCTTAGTTAAGATTCCACTAATAAATATTCAAGTGCATTACAAAGTTATACGTATATTAATAATGTTTTTTTCGTGGATTATGTTTTGAAGAGAAGTAAAAATGAATCTCAAAAAGTCATTAATATCACCAAGAGATGACGTGAAATTTGTTGTAAATGAGTAAAGGGAAACTGAATTAGGAGGGTAACCAACTGTTGCATTTGTTCTCATTTGGTCCATTTTTTTTGTACTCAATATACCATCAAACTTGTTCTTTGTGTTCACCATAACCTTTTGACCGGCTATCACAGGTTAAAAAACCGATCAAAAGGGTTATGATGAACACAAACAACAAGTTCGATTATATATTAAGTAAAAAAAAATGGATCGCATGAGAACAAATGCAACAATTAGTTAACTTCAAGAGTCATTTTCCCTAAAACTTCTAAATAAAAACAAATCCAAAATGATCATTTTATAAAACCTGAAAAAAAAAATATTATCCACACAAATAAACTTGTTATAAAAGTTAGTTTATTTAATACCCCTTCAAAAACGTATTCAACCCCATTGAATTAGCCTATGGTCAATTGGGCCATCACCAATTCTGAATTCAAAGCTCACGTATAAACGCAACCAACAAGGGCAAGGAAGTCGCTTTGAATCTTTAATTAATTCGTGAGTACAAGAATCCAAGCAGCATGGTACAAGTTCTTATGCTAAGATTGTTACATCTGTTTACTTATTTAAATTTAATATATGAACTTTTATTTTGGGGATGCAGCTATGCCCAACCAACATGCTCTGCCCCACGTATTTGGACTTTGGAATCTCTGTCAAAAACATAAACCACATGGATGCAAGCAATTAAATTAAATAAATCAATTAGATTAAAGAAACAAATTAAATATTTCTTGTGGTTCACGATCCTAATTCATACCGGAATATATATAAAATCACAAATTAACTATCAAAAAAAAAAAAAAAAACAGTGAAAATAGGATAAAGAAACACGAACATATTTTAGTGTAATCTTGAATAATTGACGCAGATACTCGTTTGTAGTAAACAGAAATTAAAAATTTCAGAAGAGCATGTCAAGAAGCTAAGAAAAAGTCATCGTAAAATTAAGCCGCCAGTTGCATTAAATTTGGATACATTAATAGTTTAAACATTTGAATGAATCGTAGCTAGATCCATTAAAGTCAACAAGTGGAAGTCTAAATGCTCCAGCACCACTTAAGCTTATTATATATGTTGCACAACAAATATCGTTCTACATTTTATCTCGATAAATGGAGAATAATAATAGCGTAAAGGAATCTTATCTTGGTTGTGATGAGGAAGATGATGATAGTTATGATGCTATTGTGGTGGGGTCAGGATATGGAGGTTCTGTTGCTGCTTGTAGGATGTCCATGGCGGGAATAAAGGTCTGTTTGCTTGAAAAAGGTCGAAAATGGGAAGCTCAAGATTTTCCCACAGATAGTTTGAGATTGTTATCTTCCGTTAGATTTGAAGACAAAAGCTTGGGGTTCGGTTTAGGCTCAAAAGATGCATTGTTCCAGGTCTTTATACATATTTAATTTCTCTCCATGTGTTCAACTCAATGATCCGATTCTTTTATCCGATTAATATATAAAAATACGTTTTTCTTTGGTTTCAGATACGTAAAGAACATGATTCTGTAGCAGTAACCGCTTGTGGGCTTGGTGGTGGTTCGCTAGTGAATGCTGGTGTGATGCTGCCAACACCTGTTCGAGCAAGAAGGAACCCAAAATGGCCAAAAGAATGGGAGTCGGATTGGAAGTCATGTGAAGCCTCTGCTTCTTCCATGCTTAATATACAAAGCGTTCCTGTGAAATTTGCTAATGCTAAAACTATGGAGAAATTAATGGTTGGTGATGAGTTTAAAGAAACTAGCTCTTTAAAGCTGAGTATAAATTTTGATGTAGAAGAACAGGGTACGTTAACTCATCTCAAAAGACCTAAAGAAATCGGGAGCTGCATAGCTTGTGGAAACTGTGTTGCTGGTTGTCCTTATAATGCTAAAAACTCTACTGACAAGAATTATTTGTTCTCGGCTGTTGAGGTATGTTAGACTTTTTATATTATATTATTAAATAATCATAACCAAATAAATTATTCATATACTTGGAATCAGTTTTTATATGTTATCGTGCTTTTAATAATAATTATTAAGATAAGAAGTATACAATACTTTAAATAAATAGATTAAAAAAACTATATATGAGTAATTAAAAAATAATGATTATAAGTAATAATTGTTACATTTAAAGTATAGCCATCTATACGTACGACTAAATAAAACAGAAATACAAACCTAAAACTTGAAGGATCAAAACTGAAACATGAAAGTTTGACATTGTTTTTGTGTAAAGAAATAGTATGACACAAAATTTGATGCTATATATATACTTTGGTATTGTATTATTCATTTATGCGAAGATCATGCAAATAATGGTGTTGGGTTGCAGGCAGGATGTATTATCAAAACAGATTGTGAAGTTAGATATGTGGTGAAAAACCCGAAGGACACAAATATACTTGGGAAACGAGCTCGTAGGTGGCGTGTATATCTTAACGAGACTGACTATCTACAATCTGATTTTGTTATTCTATCAGGTAACAAAACGAACAAATGAAATGTTTTTATGCATATTAATTATCAGAATCCTGAAATGTTTTCGATCTTTTTGGGTATTTTTTAGCGGGAGTTTTTGGTACTGCTGATTTGCTATTTCGTTCACAACTTAGAGGACTAGAGCTCTCAAGCAGACTTGGTGAAGGGTTCAGTTGTAATGGCAATAATTCAGCTTATCTTGCTGGATGCACAACATCTCTAGGTGCATATGGTTTACACAAAGAGCAATTCTCCAAAACATCCTTTCAAGAAAGGCCTGGGCCTGCTATTTCCTCATCATACATTTCTTCTTTGGGGTTTACAATTCAGGTTTTTGTCACTTTTAGTTTATACTATATATATATGTATTTCAAAGCATGCAAACAATTTAACAATTACTATGGTTTTTGGATCAGAGTGGGGTGTTACCAACAGCTTATCCATACTTGATATTTAAAGGGATTTTAACGTATGGATGGCCAACTGGATTCTGGTTTCTACATGGAGTTATAGACAAACTGAAGCTTTCTTTTGGTCTAAAGAGCACTCAAGCAATGACGTTGAATGTAATGGGGTATGATGAGAGTGATGGAAAAATCACATTCGATAAAAGCAGAGATAAAATCAACTTCACCCCACCAAACGATCCCTTGCTTCCACGCAAAATCATGTCGTTACAAAAACTAACCAAGAAACTAGGAGGAATATTGTTCATGTCTAGGTATAGAAGCACCTCAGTTCATCTTCTAGGTGGTTGTAATGCTTCTTCCGATCATTTCAGTGGAGTTTGTAACTCAAATGGTCAGGTTTTTGACACCAAGTCTCCTTCCTCAGTTCACTCGGGTCTTTATGTTTGTGATGCCTCTTTAATCCCTTGCTCTATCGGGATAAATCCTTGTCTTACTATTGCCACTGCCTCTGAGCATGTAAGCAGACATCTTATCCAAGATATTATCAAAACTCACGTGGGTGATGAGGGAAAAGATTCCATGGATGAAAGTGATGATAATAAACGTGGTTCAATATGTTCTTGGAAGCTAGAGCGGAAATCAAGATGTGATGTTCGGTTTACAGAAGTTATGAGAGGGCATATTGACGGTATGCCTTGTGTTGCTCATCTAGAATTGAAAATGAATGCGCAATCAATAAAGGATTTTGATGAAGGAAGTATGGATTTTGGAAAATCTCATCCTCTTCTAAGAGGAATAGTCAGTGGATACCTTGACTTCAATGCTTTAGAGAGGGACAGATTATATGTAATCGATGGAGAAGTAGATTTATGTGAGGTGGACATTAGAACTCCTTACACACAGTTCATGCATTATCGCCTCCTTCTTGTAGCTTCTTCTGGTTCAAGGTACAATCTTTATTCATTTTTCCATTAAGTGTATCTTAATTTCTTAAAGCTAAACAAACCTACATTTTGACACAGATATATTCTTGAAGGGAAGAAGGTAATGAAACCTTTTCTCCTAGGATTATACGGATGGAAAGAGTCAACAACATTGCAAGTGACCTTCAAGAAAGTCGAGAAGAATGATCCGAGTGAAGAAATGGTAGACTTAAAAGGAGTGCTTCATATATCCACGTTTGCACTCATGAGGAGTCTGATTAGTATGGAAGGAAACAACAAAATGAAGTTTTTGTCGCTTTTATTACAATCTATCTTTAGAACATATATCATACAGAAACCTCGAGGAAATTTCATTGGTTCCCTTCATGTAGAACCCGTAGATGGGCCATATCCTAGCAGTACCCTCCATGAGATAAGAACAGGTACGTGTTCCTTTTGCAAATGGATTAAACTCTCAAAAACTTGAAAATCTTAGAAATATGAATGGGGTTTTATTGATTTATGCAGAGGATGGTTTTGTAATTAGTTGTAGACAATGGAAGATCAAAACAGATGATTCTTTGAGATTTGGAAGATCGAAAAATTCGTATCCAGTACTACTTATTAATGGGTATTCCACTGACAGTTTTTGGCTTCCAACCGAGGAAAATGATTTGGTTAGAACTTTACTAGACAAAGGACACGAAACATGGCTTCTTCAACCAAGGTTACACCCTCTTAATTCTTCAAATTCTTTCACTATTGAAGATATTGGCAGATTCGATATTCCAGCAGGTAGAGAAACACAAAATAGCTCATTTCATTCCAATATAAAAAACTATATTATTATTGTTATTATTAGTCTTAATATTTTGTTATTCTTGTCAGCGATTGATAAAATCTTGAAATTGAATGAGAAGTCAACAAAGATTCATGTGGTCGCACACTGTGTGGGAGGCCTAGCCATTCACATAGCTATAATGGGAGGCCATGTTTCTGCAACAAGAATCGCTTCACTCTCTTGCACTAATTCATCCATGTTCTTCAAGCTCACAACTTTTTCAAGGTTCAAGATGTGGCTTCCTCTACTCCCGGTAAAAATACAAAATAATTATCATCTTCTGTCACATGTTTAATTAACTTTGTAAATGTAGTAAGTAATACAGGAAAACTTTTGACCCATAAACATGCAGATAACAATGATGATATTAGGAAGAAACACCATCCTCCCTATACTCAAAACAACAAAAGCAAATTTAAATCAGAAACTGGTAAAGTTCGTAGCTCGTTTCATCCCACGTTATGAGAGATGCAATTGTGACGAATGTGAAGTATTTTCTGGCATATTTGGGAACGCTTTTTGGCACGACAATGTAACGTCAAGTCTTCACAGTTGGATAAACAAGAAAAATCTTCCAAGTCTTCCCATGGGTGGTTTTCCACATCTGAGAAAGATATGTAACGCAGGGTTTATAGTTGATAGCAAAGGAAACAACTCATATCTGATTCACGCTGAGAGAATAAGTCTTCCAACACTTTACATATCGGGTGGAAGAACACTTCTTTCCACTCCTCAGACTTCTTTGCTTGGTAACAAGTATATGAAGTTGCACCAACCTAATTTTCGACATGAGAGGGTGGTTGTGGATGGATTTGGGCATTCTGATCTGTTGATTGGAGAAGAATCTTGTAAGAAAGTTTTTCCTCATATACTCTCTCATATGGGGTTAGCTGAAAAGGAGGAAAATCTTGAATATGATGGCAATGAAAAAGAGTATTTTAGTGGATATGGTCAATTTGAGGATGGTGAATTGGTGTTTAAGAGTTGGGTCTCTTCTTCCATGATTATTTGGTTCCTCTTGTTTCTGTTGGTTTTGTGTTTGGTAATTTTCCATAAATGATTATGGTAAAAATAAATGACCTATGTCTAGATATATGTATTTTCGTCTTTCTAGGCCATATGCGTGTGAATGCAACCAAACTATATATTTACTTCACGCCATTACGATACACTGTAAGAATTTAAATGAAGAAATAGATAAAACAAAGTAAATGATGTACCAAATCTTTCAATCTTTCATTGATTCAATTGTGTAAAGAAAATTACATTACAAAGAAAGCAAACTATCTAATATACATACAAAAAATCTCCACTTGTAACTCTATCTAACCATTCTAACTAATAGTAACAAACTGTTAGAAAATTGGGATCGAACACTTAATTGGATGACAAAGGTCGAACTATCAAATTGAAGTATTTCGATGGTACAGATCGAACACTTAATTAGATAAAATTCAGAGAATGAAATTTGAGAATGTATGTGAAAATGTTTTTCAAGATGTACCAGAAAAATGATCAAAAAACAGATATATCATTTCTGTCTGAAAACTGTCAACAAACAATTACAAACTATCATAAAACTTCCAAACATGTCATTAAACGGATATCTAAAAACTGTCAACAAACACTTCCAAACTGTCATAAAACTTCCAAACCTGTAGAAACATGAGAAATTAATATTAAACCAACTTGAAGTTTTTTGCGCAAAAAATCAAGATTGATGTTATTTGTGTGCCTGCGAAATACTTGATTACGAGCAATGTCGATAGGAGTTTGGTTCTCACATTTGAGAGGAATTAGAGTGACATCATCAATACCAAAATCGTGTAACCGATGACTCAGCCATGCCAGCTCAGCACACACACCCTACGCATAGAGCGATATTAAGCTTCTGTTGAAGAAAGGGAGATGAGTAACCTGCTTTTTCGATTTCCAAGAGATTGGGGCTCCTCCAAACAGTATAAAATAACCACTTACATATCGTATGGTTATGGGACAAGCAACCCAGTCATTGTCACAAAACGCCTCAACTAAAAATAACCCTTGATTTATATTTCTTTTAAGGTAACAAAACACACGCATAACAACATCAAGATGCTCTTGACAAGGTTGTTGATTAAGTTGGCTTAGGAATTGCACCGTATAAGCCAAATCAAGTCTAGTGTGAAGAAGGAAATTTAATTTTCCCATTAACTGTCTGTATAAAGTGGCATTTGGTAGTAAATTTTGATACTTGAACAATGCTTTAAGATCATAAGGAAATGGAGAAGAAACAGTCACACAATCATCAACAGGATAAAGAGACAAAAATCCTTGATAAATTTCTGTTGTAGAACCACCATGCCCATTGAGGTAGAATTGAACTCTAACCCCAAAAAGAAATGAATTTGTCCCAAAATCTTTATGTAACATCCAAAAAATACGGATCAAAAATTTCATTTTAAATTAAACAAATATAAAACCATTTGTCTGAAAATCACATAGTAATTATATATATATATATATATATATATATATATATATATATATATATATATATATATAGAGAGAGAGTCAAGATCAAATAAGAAGGAAATTTTTGGTAGGAAGGTAAGAAGTTTTTTTTCTACATATTTTTTTCGCGAATAAACAAAATGAATCATTAGATGATTCATTTGTAAGATGATTCACAAGAAAAAATTCTCAAAAAAACAACTCGATGATTCATTTATACAATGATTTTGTTGTTATGCACTAAAATTGTCATAAAAATGAATTTTTTCTTAATTTACTTAAAAATGAGTCATAAAGATGTTTTTTTGGGAATTTTTTCTTGTGAATCATCTAGTGATTCATTTATTTTGTTCGTCAAAAAAATATGTAGAAAAAAAACTTCTTACCTTCCTACCAAAAAAAATTTCTTACCGGATCTATATCCTATATATATATATATATATATATATATATATATATATATATATATATATATATATATCAAACCAATGTATCCGTAGTCCGAACATGTCATAACAAAATCATATTAGAGTATAAATCCCATAGATCTCTGGTGCATAAGTTGTGATGTGTTGCCACCGTGCCGACTCATTTCCCTTCGAGGAAGAAGTATATGAAACCAAAACTGAAAACTGTAAGTACAAAGCTTAATGAGTTCCCCCATCATACCACATACCATATAATCACATAATGCCTAACATATTTGGGTGCTGGCCTCTCTTTCGGTCTCTTTCAACCGATAACCGCATAGCATATCTGGGTGTTGGCCTTCCTTTTGGTTTATTCCAACCGGTAGCTGCCTAGGATATATGGGTGTTGGTTTCCCCTTCGGTCTCTTTCAACCGGTAACCGGGGACTATTTCACCCGCTACTACTACCACATAATACCCTAGCATAAACATATAAATCATTTACAACCTAGCATATCTGGGTGCTGGCTTCCCCTTCGGTATCTTTCAACTGGTAACCGAGGACTATTTCACCCCTACCACTACCATATAATAACATAGCATACTAGCACATAAAGCATAATAGATAGTGGCTACCAGATTATTATCATAAAGACAATCATCTCCACTATAATCACCTACTAGTGGGCCGACATTGGTGCCTTCAACACATTCCTACTGGAAGGTAACTCACCTCAATGTCGCATAGTAGCTGAACTGTCCTCGGTGCTGGGATCAACTCCTTTCAAACTCCTACACATAATAATCTCCTTTAATTACCCTTCCATACTCATAACCCTTTTAAGGGCCAACACAGGTCAAAGTCAAAGTCAAGGTCAATACCCTCGTTAAGGTCAACCTTAGGTCAAAGTCAACATCTGGTTGACTCAACTCGCCGAGTTGGTCCATAAACTTGACGAGTTCCATAATCCATAAAACTCTAAAGTCCCGATCCTACTCGTCGAGTTCTTTCATGAACTCGCCGAGTTCTTTCATGAACTTGTCGAGTTCTTTCATGAACTCGTCGAGTTCTTTCATGAACTCGTCGAGTTCTTCCTTATAACATAGTCGGGACCTTTTACTCACAACTTGCCGAGTTCCTCCTTGAACTCGTCGAGTTCTCCTTCATACAGAGTTGGGACATTTTGCTCGTAACTCTTCGAGTTCCTCCTTGGACTCGTTGAGTTCTTTAATCTTCAAGCCCAAACATGTCCAACTCGCAGAGTCATCTCCTAGAATCAATGAGTTTACTCAGTAACAAAAAAGGTTGGGGGACCATGACCCAACTCGCCGAGTTGGATGAACAACTTGTCGAGTCCCCCATAGTCTAAATCTATATAGTCGTTTTTAGTTGGGCTTAATGCATATAAAACATAGATCTGGTTCCATAGGGTCGATATATCACATAAAGTTTCTAACTTTACGTGTATGCATGAGTTATTTAGCTTAAAAGCCCTAAAAAGTGGTTCATATGATTCATGGGACTCCCATGGCCATAAAGTTGGCACCTTTATGCCATGGAGTCCCTTAAAGGCTCTGGATTTGAAATCATGACTCCAAAACATGCTTGCATCCATGAATGGTTAAAAAAAAGGTAAAATACAACCCTAAATGAAGATCTAAGCCATAGACGGCCAAGGTATCAACTTTATACCTCAGATGAGCCGAAAATGAAGTTCTACTTCTGGATCCAAAGCTTCTTCCTTCAACCAAACACTTCTAGCTTCCACTCATTCAAGGACATACCAAAGAATCACTCCTTTTTCACTCACACACACTCACAAGGCTTAAGATCACGAATTAGGGTTTGTTGGACTGAGGAAGGCGATGGGCGTGGCTACAAGGAGGTGTTAAGGTCCTTAAATAGGGTGCAAACCCTAAAAATTAGGTTTTCACTATGGAAGTCCTACTCGTTGAGTTGAGGCTTCTCAACTCGTCGAGTAGACTTCAAATCCCGCATCCAAAAGTCTTATTCCTACTCGATGAGTTTGGGGCCTCCAACTCGCCGAGTCCCTTTTCAAAAATGAATACTTTTTTATTAAAATACATACCAGGAACCGGGCATTACAAATCCACCCCACTTATTTTAAACTTCGTCCTTAAAGTCTGTTGCATCTGGGAATAGCTCGGGGTAGTGTCATGCCCGTAGATTCGGGCTAGTCAACTTAGAGACAATAAGTGTCGAAAATGACTTTTCGACAAAAGATTATTTAGAATAAATAATCTTAACTAAGTTTTAGAATATGTCTCAAGGTTTCCATACATATAAAGAACGCCGAAATCCGAGTTATAACGAAGAATTATGACCCGTTGAAGTTTCGCGACGGAACCGACACGATACCGGGAAATGTAAATAGTGAATTTACGATAGAGCGAGATTTAGCCTTAGTGATCTAAACAAAAGTCGTAGAATATTTTAAACTAAGAACATCGATAAAAAGAACGCCCAAATCTGACTTCGTATAAAGAAGTTATGATTTTCCGAAGTTTCGAGTTAGTAGTGTACAACCCAAAATTTGAATATTAGATCGAGCGGTTTTTAGCCAACACGACCTAAAAAAGAATCGAAGATCTTGTTAAGATTAGCGTAACGAGAAAAAGATGGGTGAAAACGGACATCAGATGAAGAAGTTATGAGGATTTAACGGACCAATCCTGTCCCGGCCTGTTAATAATATAAAATTTAAAATTGATTCAAAATTAGCCGACAGAGTCTAAATAAAAGTTGTAGAGTACGTTCCCACCTTCGCGTGGATATAAAGAACATCGAAAACGGAGCTCGTATGCGAAAGTTATGATTTTTAGAAGTCGGAAAGTGAATTTGCGAAATCTATTGCGAGGGTGATGACGTGGCTCAATCAGGGCCGTCGCTTGCTGATCACGCTTCGCTTCGGATTTATGACACGTTGCTTTGCAGTATGCCCCGCGTCCAAAGAGGTTACGCCCCACGTAGGTCTGATCTGATCCATCCGATGGGTGCAAGACAGCTGGGTCCGAGCTGGTGGTCTTATCCGAGAAGTACGCCTAGCGTAAGGTCCGAAGCTCTGGCTATAAATAGAAGGCCGAGGCTGCCATAATTCTTCACTCCAAAATCTCTTCTTTCTCTCACTAATTTCTCTCTCTAGAGTTTAACCCCCCCCCCCCCCCCAAAGCCCTAGTTAAACCCCTTAGCCCCCGAGGGAAGCTCCGAGGCTTCCGGAGTCCCGAGAAAAAGAACCTTTCGGTTTCGAAACGCTGCTCCAATTAAGTTCCGGTTTTCGATAAAATTCACTACAAGTGTGCTACGCTTACGTAGGTTTTAATATAGCTTTCAAATAATTATAGGAATGTTATTAGGTCCTTAAAATAATTATTTGGGTTATTATTATGAGTTATATTGAGTGTTATTTAACGCTTATATAATAATAATAATAATAATAATAATAATAATAATAATAATAATAATAATAGTCAGACTATTAATTTGTCGCGGTTATCGTTAGACTAAACCCTAGTGGTATTGGTACTAGGTTTTATCGAAGGAAAGTTGTTTTGAGAGTATCGAAGCGCTGTCCGAGTGCTGAGTCACCACCTATCAAGTGAGTGCATAGTCTCTTCCATGAACATGATTTTAATACAAGTATTGATTGAAGTATTAATTATATGTTTATGTGCAAGTTAATTGATGTTGCCTGAAATACGTGTTAAAGAACATACCTGATTATATTTGATAATTTATGATAAAGAGTAGACCTAAATTAAATATGAGGAATATTGGGTAGTATATTCTTACGAGTACAAGTGAGTTATACTCAGAGAATAGAATTTAGTATATGTCATTTATCCGGGAGTATGGATTAGACATAGTCATTGTCCCTAGTCCGAGAGTATGGATTAGGCATAATCATTCATTATTAATCCGAGAGTATGGGTTAGTTATTGTCCCTAGTCTGAGAGTATGAATTAGGCATAATCATTCATCATTAATCCGAGAGTATGGATTAGTCATTCGTCCCTAGTACGAGAGTATGGATTTGGTAAATTCGTTCATTTCTGATCCGGGAGTATGGAGTAGGTAAAACGACTAATCTTAGGTTCGAGAGTATGGATAGCCTCGTTGTGAGGATCGACGGGGTGGGATAAGAGTTGTTTATATATATGGTGAAATTGTATATTTTGTGAGTTTTAAACTATATATATGGTATAACATTGTGGGATTGAAATCCCTATGTACTCACCAGGTTTCCCAACCTGACCCACTCAGTTTATTTACATCACAGGTGTTGATATGAAGTCACATTACACTGAGAGATTTAAAGAGATGTAGATCACTAGTGTAAATAAATGTAAGTTCTGTTTATGCTTATGTTTCTGTATTAACGATGACATCCCAAATGTTTTGAAATGAATAAAATACGTTTCTTCGAAAATGTTTTAATAACGTATTTATCGTGTTTTTCTGGGAACAAATTCCGCAACATTTTTATTAAAAAAAGAACTCTGATTTTTATAAAGCATAAACAAAATCGGTCTTTTCTGGCCGTGAAAATGGAGATGTCACATGTAGTGCTCCCTCATCTCTTCCTCTGGCTCCCAAGTCCATTCTGAGCCCTTGCGGTGCTGCAATTGCAGCTTCACTACCTTGGCCTTATTGTTCCTCAGATCCTTTGTCTTCCTATCGAGGATGGCTACCGGCTGCTCGATGTAGTTCATGTTGTCATCTACCTGAATATCCTCTAGAGGTACCACCTGTCTATCCTCTTGAGGTGGATGACAACCTGAATTACATCGGAAGACTGGTAGCTATTCTCGACAAGAAGACGAAGTAGTTGAGGAACAAGAGGGTTGAGCTAGTAAAGGTGCAATGATAGCACCACAAGGGCTTAGAGTGGACTTGGGAGCCCGAGGAGAAAATAAGGGAGCACTACTTGGAGTTGTTTCCCGACGCAGCAGACTTCGAGGACAACCTTATATAGCATATCACAATCCAAGTCGTTATTTAATCCATCACATCCATTAACGTTGTCACTTCAATATCTACATTTACAAAAAAAAAAAAAACAATATCCAATTTATAATTAATCAAATCTATTTTTGTAACGTTTAATTAAAGTTAAATCACTTTGTGTACAAAGGTAAAGTATACGCCTAAAACACTTAAATGGAACATGACATCTTTATATTTTAGGTTCTAATTTGACTAAAATTCTAATTAAGTCAACATGGTTTATGTCTATCTCAAATGAGAGGCTTTTAATTATTATATCAAGTACCAATATGATAAAAAAAACACATCAAACAACTTCTTTATATGTTTAAAGAAAATCAGTGATGGCAAATTAAATAGTTAATGATTTAATGTGTTTGTGACTTAATTGTAGGATGTGCATATGAATGCTTTTATTCAAAACCCGATGTTTGTGACGACAATTTGAGATATTATCCGCAAGTTTAAGAACCAAGTTAACAACGAAAAAACCAACGACATGGAAAATGAAGACGCATAATATTTCTTGTTTTTTTTGTTATGAATGATATATTTGATGTTTATTTTGGATTTATTAGATAATTTATGTAATGTGGTATATATTTGATGTTTTATATAATGTGGTATGTATGGATTTTTGTATTTTTATCAAATCTGCTATATGGATTTATGTATTTTTATCAAATCTGTATTTTATAATATATAAACTAATATCATAAATAAATTTTACAAAAAACCATTAGCAACGACACCTTTAGAGACGACATTGCCGATTGCGACTACTGCTGCCTCCGGGAATCCTTGTCGGAATATCAATAGTGACGATGCCAATAGTGACCACATCGACATTTAGCGACCCTGGATATTAGAGACGACATCAATTGCGACAACAAATGAGTATTAACTACGAGGTAATAGTGACGATATGTCTTCGCTAGCGATGACTTGATGCATCAAATGCGACGACTTTTGTCGTCTCTAAAGATTATGTTTTTCCATTGTGATAGATACAACAAAACAGACTTTCACCCACGACCCTATCTGTAGGTAATTAATGGGTAATGGTCTTTACCCACGGTTTTCCACAAAACCAGATTTGTGGGTAAAAGCTCGTGGGTAATGTTTTCCCTCAGATTACCCTCAAAGTTATCCACAGATTATCCACGAACATATTAACCCACAGATTTATCACAGACAATTTACCACAGATTACCCTCAGAGTTATCCACAGATTATCCACGAACATATTAACCCACATATTTACCACATGCAGTTTGCCCACAAAATTACTCACGGTTTATCCACTGGCAAAGCTGCCCACAACTTATTCACGACTAGATTACCCATGTAGTATCCACAAAAAGTTTTCCCACATCTTTTCCATAACTCAGTTACCCACAGATTTTCTACGGATTTTACCCACAGATTTTTCACATATTTTATCCACAAAGTATTACTCACGGATTTTCCACAAATATTCTTTTTGGGTGATTCAGAGGATAGTTTGTGGGTAATATAATTGATTTAAAAAAAATTTATATATTTACAGGTTACATAAAATCCAAATTTTTGTATCTAATTTGAAAAAAAATATAATATGACTAACAAAGTACCCAACCAAATCCATAAATTTAATCTAGAAAATTTCAAATATCAAATCCACAAAAGTTTCAATTATCAAATCCATAAAATTAATCTATTGGAAGTTTAAAATACCAAGACCTACAAACATAATACTAATTGTTTGGCATGAATTTACTCCAAAGTTCTTCCATACGTTTCCATAGTTTCTTGATGTTCTTTGGATTCCTCATGTTCTTTTCGAAATTGTTCCAAATCTTGTTGATGACCGGCTTCGAGTCTGGTTCGCAAGTCTCGTATCTAAAAAAAATGGTAAAGCAAAGAATATTAGCTAATGTATGTACTCGTTTTACCAAAAAAAAAGTTAAATCAAACAATATTATAAAGGGAAAAAAATTATCCGCACATTTTTATCCATAATAACAACATACTTTTTTTTATTATCCATAATAGCAACATAGTTTACTATTTTTACCAAATATAGGAAACATATTTACATTTATTATCCATAATAACAATAAATTTACATTTTTTATCAATAATAGCAGCCTACTTATATCTAGCGACATAATTCTCTCATAACACATCACCTAAGTTAATTTAACAAAGCTAACCATATTAATTTCAAACACTTTAACAATTTTACAAATCCTAAACATACCACTATAACAATTTAAACAACCAAAACATATATATGAACAATATAATAACAAAGAAAAATGTACCACTTTAATAACTTAATAAAACCTAAACATACATATTTAAAAATTTAACTAACCAAAACATATCATCCAAATAGCACCATACTTACATTTTCTAACCATAATAGCAATATATATATATATATATATATATATATATATATATATATATATATATATATATATATATATTATCCTTAATAGCAATGTGGTTTACTCTTTTTACCTAATACACGACATATATATATATATATATATATATATATATATATATATATATATATATATATATATTTACTATATTATTAAACATATTGCACATTTCTTGAAATTTAAGAGGTACATCTATTATAACATTATGTAAAAATCTATTAAGCATAATAAAAACGGAAACTCCCCTACGTCTAAACGTGGTAAACCCTAATGTCACCTATATACCATCGTTTCTCCCAAATCTCTTCTCTCTCTACTTGCTCTGTTGAATCTTCAGCAGGCCTCCGTTACGACCACCCTCATGACATCGTTGCTGCAACCCAAAAGTATGTCACCGTCCACCTTGTTCCTCCCTCTCAACTAGATGATCGACCCCCTGGAAGTCCACCATTTCCGCCACCGTCGTTCACCGCTCCCTCTGTCGCTTCTACCTTCTGTCAAGATGAGAAACCCTAACCCTATCCCGTCGTTCCCATCAACGCCAATGTCACACACTCCAAACTCCAATCAAGTAAATCGATAATTACTTCACCTTTATTGAATCTTGATTTTTTTCACTAATCATCTGGTCGTTTATAAAATGATATGTCTAATTGTTGATATACTTAGTTGATTTTAAGTTAAGGTTGGTTGGGGGTGCACCCGTTCACTTCTCCTGTTGTCAATCGTTATATTATATAATCATATGCATCATTAATGGTAGCTTATAAGTCACTAACTAATTTGCCAACCACAACAACATCGGTTGATTTTCTTTCTCTCTCACTTCGCTTCTTTTAGTGAGAATGTGCAATTCGGATTTCATGATTTAATGATTTTGTTGTTCCGTAAACCTGGAATTTTGTTTGACCGATTGATTAAACTGGGTGATAATTGAGTTTTTAGATTTGGATATCTTGAAGGAAAACTTGGCAAAATTGGTTTAAATAGAAACTTGCAATTTTGTAGAACCTACTAGATTTTATGATTTGGATTGAACGAAAGTAGGGTTATTTTTCTTTGGATCCCCTCTATCACCACTTGTTCTCGATGCCGTCAGCAACCTTTTTTACCACTCACAACATTGAAAGTTCATCGAGTCTCACTTTCTTCCTCGATAAAGTATATGGATGACTGAGAGGCTTAAGATAGTGTTTTGAATCACTATTGAGGTAGAAATGTTACCAGACTTGACTTAAAGGTGAGTTTTTACATCTCATGGTTTTAATTCAATTGGTATGTGAAGTGGTGGACGTTTTTTTAATGAGGACGTGTGATTATTTCATTCATGTTGTTTCATTTTTAAGCTTCACAACATGTAATCCCCCAAAGTTTCGATTTTTTTAAAAATCGTATTAAAATTCCTTTGATTTAGAAATCTTGAAGTTGATTCTGCAATTTTCAGTAAAATTAGGTATTGGAGGTACCAAAGGCTGCGGTGGTTCTGGTGGCAGCATCTACCTAAAGGCTAATAAACCGAAACGGAGTAGGGGAATCCCCTAAATCCCCTTGCTGTATAGTACTTTGATATCTACCACAAATGAGTTTTGTGTTTATATGTGGCTATATCAGTAAAATTGTGTTTGAATTTGCCTGTAAGTTTAATTTTCTAATTTGCAGGGCAGTTTTGGAAACATCTAGAAATAAGATCAAATCTTTGAATGCTATTTGTATTGTTCTTTTTCCAGGTGATTCAACTCCTTTTGTGAATTGTAGAAAACGATTTTGTTTATGTATATGTTTATTTCCATTTGATTCTCTATTCCTATTATTTTGTATAGTTTTTTCTTCCTTGACATCATTTTTGGGCAAGTTCGTGAACCTTCTTATTACAATACATTTAAAGTGAATGGTAAAGAGACTAATAACATATGCATGGTGGTAAGCCTCTCGACATAATTACTAGACAAAAGTTTAATGGAATTTCTATAAGTCTTCATAAATTTAAGTCTATTTCCTATGTTCTTTATGTTCTTTATGCAGGTTAAAGTGGGAACTGTCATAGTTGAAGAACTTGAATCAGTCATCAAACCACATGGCTTGTAGATCTGTATTGGTATTTTTTTTTAAATATTGTGTATCGGTACATACTAACAAATGAAAATTTACACAAGCAACAAAACACAAACATATTAAGGTTAGACAATTGTTATTTTATGGGAAAACCATGGAACGGTAATGAGATTATATAAAGAAAGGATGCATGGAAACGTTTTCACTTAAAAGTATTATATGTATAAGGTGGTTCACAAAATTTCTTCATTCTCCTTAATCACTTATATTGTTTATTGATATTGTGTTTGTTAGATTTAAGGTTTCATGTAGATTTGTCATGGTTCTCTAATGCCATCTTTTATTGTCTATTGCTTGCATAACGCCTGTTATCTTCTTTCCATTATAATGCTCCATTTGATTGTAGTAGATACTTTTAATGTTTAAACCTCATTCACCAGGTTTATACAATGGATGCCTGTGAAATACCATTGTAGGTATGTTTTTTGTTGACACTAAATACATTTTGTTTATAACATAATAGTGAGATTGAAATTTTATTAATTCCAGATAAATTTATCTGTGGATGGATATTTTTGTAATGTTTATAATATCTCTTTGGATTGATTTATAGATTATCTGTCAAGCAACCTTGAGAAGGAGTGATGCATGTTTTTTGTTTTCTTCGTTAGAAAAGAGCCAAGAAGAGATCCTGATTAGAGATTGATGCATGTGATATAGGTTACTTACCCATATCTACAATGGTGTTAATTGTTAAATGAGATTAAAATTGATTATGTAGTTATCTTTGGCTGTTGTTTTTCTGTCCATATGCTATTCCCTTTGGTTTTGTTGTTGAATAATTGGGTGGGCAAATTTTATTTTTATATAAAAAAATAAGTATTTCTCATTGTTAATGCTAAAAGAGCACAACATCAAGTTTTATGATTTTTTTTTCTGTGGGTAATCTGTGAAAAGTCACCCACAGACCAGATTCGTTTTTTCATTTTTTGACAATTAAATGTTGTTCTATTCGTCCTATCTTTTATAAAACTTAATCAATGGATGTATTGAGTTGTTTGTTCAACTTATTTTACAAAATACACTTAAACATACATAAATACTTTTATACATGCATACATACCTAATAATTTAGTATACTCCTTTAACTCATCAACTTAGTAAACTCATATATATATATATATATATATATATATATATATATATATATATATATATATATATATATATATATATATATATAATAATAATAATAATAATAATAATAATAAATTGATAAAACAAAGAAATAAAATAATTATTAAGTTATGTTAAGCATGGAACAAAAAAACAACGTTTGAAGGTCGAAAAATGAAAAAATGATTATGGTATGTGGGTAATCTGTGGATAATCACCCACATATTTCCCACAACAAGGAAGAGTTTTTTCATTTTTGACCATTTTACGTTGTTGTCATTGTTTTATCATTTATAATGTATAATAAATCGATGTATTTTTTTGTTTTATCACCATATTATCAACATACATTTATACATACTTAATATATAAGTGTATCATTTGCTTTATCAACTTATTATTCACATACATATATACGTGCATGTGCATAATAGGTTGATGGATAAAAAAAATGCATTGATTTAGTAAATTGATAGAAATATGAAACGAAAAAACAACATTAAAGGATCGAAAATGAATAAATGATTTTGTTCTGTGGGTAATCCGTGGAAAATCACCCATGGATTACCCACATACTAGATTCATTTTTTCATTTTTTTACCATTAAATGTTGTTCTATTTGTCTAATCTTTTATAAAACTTAATCAATTGATGTATTGACTTGTTTGTCGAACTTATTTCACAATATACACCTAAAAATAAATAAATACTTTTATATACGCATACATACTTAATAATTCAATATATTCCTTTATTTCATCAACTTAGTAAACTCATACATGCATGTTTATGTATATGTATCTAATAAACTGATAAAACAAAGAAATACATTGATTTATTAAGTTATGTTAAGCATGGAATGAAAAAAAAAACGATGTTTGACGGTTGGAAAATGAAAAAATGATTCTAGTATGTGGGTAATCTGTGGATAATTACCCACATATTTCCCACAACAATAATTTTTTTTTCCATTTTGACCATTTAACGTTGTTGTCTTTGTTTTATCCTTTATAATGTTTAATAAATCAATGTATTTCTTTGTTTTATCAACTTATTATACACATATATGCATACATACTTTATAAATCAATGTATTTCTTTGTTTTATCAACTTATTATACACATATATGCATACATACTTTATAAATCAATGTGTCATTTGTTTTTTCAACTTATTATTCACATACATATGTATGTAGATGAGTCTATTAAGTTGATGAAACAAAGAAATGCATTGAAGTAAATCGATAGAAATATGGAACTGAAAAACAACGTTTAACGGATGCAAAATAAAAAAAAAGTGTTTTTTTATGGTTAATATGTGGAAAATCACCCACGCTTTACCCACAGAGCAGAAGTAGTGTTTCCCCATTTTTCGAAATCTATAGATAAGCCGTGGGTGATAGTGATATTGTTCCCACATATTATTTCAAATTATTTCACAAATACACTTTAACATACATAAATACTTTATACATGTATTGACTTGTTTGTTCAAATTATTTCACAAATACACTTTAACATACATAAATACTTTATACATGCATACATATTTAATAATTAAGTACACTCTTTTAATTCATCAAATTAGTAAACTCATAGATGCATGTGTAGGTATATGTATCTAATAAATTGATAAAACAAAGAAATTCAATGATTTATTAAGTTATGTTAAGCATGGAACGAAAAATAAACCAAGGTTTAAGGGTCAAAAAAATGAAAAAACGATTATGGTATGTTGGTAATACGTGGATGATCACCCACAAAGTTCCCTTTTTTGACCATTTAACATTGTTGTCTTGTTTTATCCTATATAATGTATAATAAATCGATGTATTTTTTTATTTGTTTTATCACCATATTATCCACATACATGCATACATATTAATATATAAATGTATCTTTTGTTTTATCAACTTATTATTCACATACACATGTATGTGTATGGGTATAATAAGTTGATGTAGCAAAGAAATGCATTGATTTAGTAAATTGATATATCATATAGAACGAAAAAACAACGTTGAAGGACCGACAATGAAAAAATGATTATTTTTTTCTGTGGGTAATCTGTGAAAAGTCACCCACAGACCAGATTCGTTTTTTCATTTTTTGACAATTAAATGTTGTTCTATTCGTCCTATCTTTTATAAAACTTAATCAATGGATGTATTGAGTTGTTTGTTCAACTTATTTTACAAAATACACTTAAACATACATAAATACTTTTATACATGCATACATACCTAATAATTTAGTATACTCCTTTAACTCATCAACTTAGTAAACTCATACATACATAAATATATATATATATATATATATATATATATAGAATCAAGATCAAATAAGAAAGAAATTTTTGGTAGGAATGTAAGAAAGTTTTTTTCTACATATTTTTTTCGCGAACAAACAAAATGAATCATTAGATGATTCATTTGTAAGATGATTCACAAGAAAAAAATCTCAAAAAACATCTCGATGATTCATTTATACAATGATTTTGTTGTTATTCACTAAAATTGTCATAAAAGTGAATTTTTTTCTTAATTTACTTAAAAATGAATCATAAATATGTTTTTTTCGGAATTTTTTCTTGTGAATCATCTTACAAATGAATCATCTACTGATTCATTTATTTTATTCGTCAAAAAAATATGTAGAAAAAAAACTTCTTACCTTCCTACCAAAAAAAATTTCTTACCGGATCTATATCCTATATATATATATATATAATAAATTGATAAAACAGAGAAATAAAATAAGTATTAAGTTATGTTAAGCATAGAACAAAAAAACAACGTTTGAAGATCGAAAAATGAAAAAACGATTATGGTATGTGGGTAATCTGTGGATAATCACCCACAGATTTCCCACAACAAGGAAGAGTTTTTTCATTTTTGACCATTTTACGTTGTTGTCATTGTTTTATCATTTATAATGTATAAGAAATCGGTGTATTTTTTTGTTTTATCACCATATTATCAACATACATTTATACATACTTAATATATAAGTGTATCGTTTGCTTTATCAACTTATTATTCACATACATATATACGTGCATGTGCATAATAGGTTGATGGATCAAAAAAATGCATTGATTTAGTAAATTGATAGAAATATGAAACGAAAAAACAACATTAAAGGATCGAAAATGAATAAATGATTTTGTTCTGTGGGTAATCCGTGGAAAATCACCCATGGATTACCCAGATACTAGATTCATTTTTTCATTTTTTTACCATTAAATGTTGTTCTATTTGTCTAATCTTTTATAAAACTTAATCAATTGATGTATTGACTTGTTTGTCGAACTTATTTCACAATATACACCTAAAAATAAATAAATGCATTTATATACGCATACATACTTAATAATTCAATATATTCCTTTATTTCATCAACTTAGTAAACTCATACATGCATGTTTATGTATATGTATCTAATAAACTGATAAAACAAAGAAATACATTGATTTATTAAGTTATGTTAAGCATGGAATGAAAAAAACGATGTTTGATAGAAATATGAAACGAAAAAACAACATTAAAGGATCGAAAATGAATAAATGATTTTGTTCTGTGGGTAATCCGTGGAAAATCACCCATGGAGTACCCACATACTAGATTCATTTTTTCATTTTTTTACCATTAAATGTTGTTCTATTTGTCTAATCTTTTATAAGACTTAATCAATTGATGTATTGACTTGTTTGTCGAACTTATTTCACAATATACACCTAAAAATAAATAAATACTTTTATATACGCATACATACTTAATAATTCAATATATTCCTTTATTTCATCAACTTTGTAAACTCATACATGCATGTTTATGTATATGTATCTAATAAACTGATAAAACAAAGAAATACATTGATTTATTAAGTTATGTTAAGCATGGAATGAAAAAAAACGATGTTTGACAGTTGGAAAATGAAAAAATGATTCTAGTATGTGGGTAATCTGTGGATAATTACCCACATATTTCCCACAACAATAATTTTTTTTTCCATTTTGACCATTTAACGTTGTTGTCTTTGTTTTATCCTTTATAATGTTTAATAAATCAATGTATTTCTTTGTTTTATCAACTTATTATACACATATATGCATACATACTTTATAAATCAATGTGTCATTTGTTTTTTCAACTTATTATTCACATACATATGTATGTAGATGAGTCTATTAAGTTGATGAAACAAAGAAATGCATTGAAGTAAATCGATAGAAATATGGAACTGAAAAACAACGTTTAACGGATGCAAAATAAAAAAAAAGTGTTTTTTTATGGTTAATATGTGGAAAATCACCCACGCTTTACCCACAGAGCAGAAGTAGTGTTTCCCCATTTTTCGAAATCTATAGATAAGCCGTGGGTGATAGTGATATTGTTCCCACATATTTTCCATAGATTTCTTTCTGTGGGTAATTTGTGTGTAATCCGTGAGAAATACTTTGTAAATTAGGATTTTTACCTACGGATTTTGTGTGTGGGTAATTTTCGTGGGAATTGAAGGTCTATTGTGTAGTAGTGGTAGATGTTATAGTGTTTTTATGTTATTAAAAGTTATAGTATTTTTTAATACTATTTGTTATATTTGTTTTATATACAAATCAACTTATATTTTATATATAATTTATACAATTTAAAGTGGTCTATAAAATTATCAAAAATTGTATTATTTATCTTTTTCATACTACTTTGCATTTGTTATATATAGAAATCAAGATACATTTGACATACAATTTACACAACATAAAACAATTTATAAAATCATCGGTTAATAGTATAAATAACTAATGATAGGTTAACTATAAATTTTTTTTGCTACTAATTGGTTTTCATTTATAAATATTAAATTACAATTTGTTAAAAATTATTATTTTAATTAGATAGTTATATTTGTGCGCACGATGATTCGCCTTGTAACTTTATAAAGTAAGAAAGCAATTATGTTAAACATGAAATAATTTTTATTAGTGAAACTTTGGAATACAAATAACAAAGTGAAATCCAATAGAAACATGTACCGTAATTAATACATCTACTTTGGTTATTAAAAGGCGGTATTCAATCATTTGAGACTATCAAACACCAATGGAGATCTTATTCAATATCCGGACTTCCATAATCATCCATTTTGAAGAAGACGGACTATAGTTTTTGAGGGTTTCAAACACTACCTGGCATAAAGAACTGAAAGTCATATACTCAAAGCACGAACAAACAACGACTTGATATGATTACTCAGTTCTTCTCCTACATGTGTGAAACCATCAATATTACTGTCGTAGAGAAGATTCATTGTCCTTGCGTAGTTTATGAAAAGCGTTCTTAGAGGCAACGGAACATCTTTACACACGAGGCATTCTTTGGTTATATCTTTCCATGCATCTTCGATTTGCTTGCTTAATAATTCATGGACATACTCTACCGTAACATCATCATGCTTCATGTAAACTTCAAGACTAGATGCTACATGATTTCTTTCTTGCTCTTTCTGCATATGTAGTAACAAAATCTATTAGTCTTTCAAAACTAGCTAAAAATCATACAAAAACCAACTATTAGTTTCATACTAAAAAGGACCATTATTAATCACGTTATGAAGCAACAAAAAATAATAAAGCTTTATAACAAATATTTTACCTTGTGGCCAGCAATATCATTCATGAGTCTACCAATTACAGATATAGATTTTAAAAGAAGAGGTCTATTGATTGCCCATTCGATTGACTTGTGTGTCGCAATATCACCCATGCCGATAATACATGTTATAACATCCTGGCTACAACCGCTATTCATGGTTGAAATTGACATGTGCTCTTCCTTAGTTGGGATGTACCCCTCATTTAGCCATTTCGCCTCTGTCATGTAAGCGCTAACAGATGCTTTCATCTGTACATGACATTGTGTTTAGTTACATGCTTATGGAGTATCTTAATTATGAAAATATATGACAAATGAAAGGTGTTGGAACTGACAAACTCTTTGGCATAGTTAATGTAATGTGCTTTTCCCTCCTTTCCAATGAGTTCTTCCATTTCTTTATACATATCCATTATTACTTGGTATATCAGTTTCATGTATTCTGGGAGCACATCTAAGCATGAAATCGACCACCTGTAATTGATTTAATTACAAGTTGATTGCTTAAAAGATTTTGTTTGATGGATCTGTCCATTAGTCTACGTGTGCATACCTTTGAATTGCTTCGGTGAAGATCTCAAGCTCTTCGTAAATCCCATAAGCATCATACGTGTCATCAAGTAAAGTTTGCATGCATATCACTTTTGCTAAGAAAACTCTAGCATTAGAATATTGTGGCTCATGGCATACACAAACTGCCCAAAAGTAGCATTCAACAACTCTGTCTCTTGCATAAGGCAGATTGTTTGGGACATCAAGACCTTTCCACCACCTATGAAAAATAAATACACATATATAAGTCTGTGAACACAATCCAAATATGCAATAAAGAACACAAAAAATTAAAGGAAAGAACATTAAAGATTTTGGTTAATTTTGATATATTGAGAATGAAACTAAAGAGGGAGGGTAGGTTAGGGGATAAATGTATATACTTGGAAACATGGCTAAGCTCCTTTTTGTGCAGCGATTGAAGCAAGTTGAACCCTAACTTGGCAAGTTTAAGTAAAGACTCGTTATGCGAATCTTGTTGTTCATAGAAAGGAATATAGTGTAAGGCTTCTAGTCTTGGCATCCTTTTTCGTATGGGTTGCTTTATTGCCTCCTGTATCTGGGCATATAAATTAGGGCTGCTGTAGAGAGTATTCTTTGATATGTCACCAAGACGAGATCTTGTAAAAACAAAAGCATCGTCTAGTACAACTTCACCTTGCACCCTTAAGTACGTTGCCTCATACAAGTCAAGCATGCATTGAACATCATTGGCTAAGGATTCCTTAAAATCTCCATTTTCGTCTTTGTAGTTATTGCAAAAAGCTGTGTCAATTCATATAAAAGAAATCATTAACGTTCGTAGGATTAGAAGAAAATGATTAGGGAGGATATGTACTCACCACATGTAACATTAAAGCCATGTTGACGCATGAGTCGAAACCAAAGGGAAGAGCTATCACCATTCCATTCATCACCATATGTATCATAAATATGCTGAAGGGGCTTCTCAATCTCCTCTTCAAAATAATAGCCTATGCCGAGGCGTTGGATTGCATCAATCAACCTCAACAAGTTTGTATGCTGTGTAGGAACATCAAGCGCTGAGGCTAAATCTTTCCGCACTTGTTCCTTCAAATTAATGACCATTTCTTCTATCTCGGGTTGCTCTACTTGCTACATTCACTCATAAATCATAATCAAAGTTTCTGTAATTAAGCATGCAAAGACATAGAAATAAATTTTATTATATGATTTGTAGTAATATAAATACCTCGTCAGTAGTGAGAAACTGATCTCCCCAAATGGCAGGAGGAAAGTTGGCAATTGGACGAATAACTTCCTCTTGTTTTAAAGACATGTTCTATGATAAATATGAATATTTGTATATTAAAAAATTTGATGTTTTCATAAAGAAGATTCAACCCTATTTATATATAGGAAGACGATAAGATGTTTTCAGCACATTTTATATGATTGGTCAAATGCTTTCACTAAGACCTTATGATGTCTTACGCAATAGATTTTTTTTAAACAATTCATAAGTAAGAAACTAGAGGGAAAAAAGTTACATAGTAATTCTTAAGCAATAGATATTTATTATTATTAAATGAGATTGTAGTTTTTTACAAAATTTTTGGTAGACTCTTGTAAAAAAAAAGATATATATTATAAGAGAAAAATTAAGCTATATCTACTTATAGTATTATAGAAAATAACCTTTTGGAATTAAGTCATTGCTTTTTTTTCTTTACTTAAAAATTTACTTTTAAGAGCTTCATATTTTAATTTTGTCCGGGGTCTCATTTCGATTTGAATCAGGCCTGCATTGACGTTATATCATTATATGTTTATATAATCCTATAGGTAAAAAAATGTTATTACACACTCAGATCTATCGAAACCATATAATCCAATACAAATTATCAAATTACACTAACGAGTTTATTCAAATAATAAACAGCTATAAACTCTTTATATTTTGTAGAAACGGTAACTTTTATTAGACAAAAAAGGTTGAGAGCCACCTCAATTCCTCAAGTGGGATCAAGTATAGTTATTTATATTTTTTAAAAATTATGATTTTCAATAGAGGATGGCAGCCACCTCAAGTGGGGTCAAGTGCACCCCCGGCATAATTAAGGTGCATCAGCCCCTGTCAATAATCTCCTCTAGAATTACATATTGTCTTCTTCAAATAATTTGAGTCTGTAATAACACATGTTTAGAATTAGAATCTTCTTTTTGAAGGCCACAAATAATGCATTGTTAGGCTTAAACACATAGATACCATCGATGTTATTACCAAGTAAAATGTCTTTTTTTTTAATGGCAAAGTTTATCGGCAACTGCAGCCCCTGCTTCTTCAGGCAGAACTCCAGGTTCAGGAGTTATTCGAAATGCTGCCAAAATATAAGTATCCAACGATTGAAAAATAAGCAATTACAAAATACATGTAACAAGAAAAGATAACCAGAAATGAGTTTTGATGACAACCTACCTATCCTATTTAATTTGCAATTTACTCCTATTATAAATTAATAAGCTCGGGAAACGATTCTATGAACATGCATCTCCGCCACTACTACAAACTGAGGTATCAGCGACGGACAATTCCGTCGCTAATCTGTCGCTAAGGCTATCAGCAACAAATTAGCGACATATTTGTTGGTCGAAAAAACCCTTGTCGCTAATTGTCAGCGATGGATTTAGCGACGAATTAGTGACGGATTAGCGATGCCACAAATTACTCACGAAACCTTCAGATTTCGTCGTTAATCTGTCGTTGATACCCGACGCTAATCCGTCACTCTGATGATTAGTAAATGAATAATTTTTCTGTTTTAACAACGGTCTAGTAAATGTCAAATCTGTCGTTATTCCAAACAAGAATTCACAAATATATGTTAAACTTTATACCCCAAAATCAAAACTTTAGCATTCAACTACCATAATAAATATTAATATTGGATTAGTAAATTCAATTACCATAATAAATATTAATATTGGATTAATAAAATAAAAACTAATGTTCAATTTCAAAATACTAAAAGTTGAAACTAAGTTACAAAAGCAAAAGTGTCAAAGTCCAGTTAGATGAGTAATCTTGGCGATTTCTTGTTTTTTGTCTCAAATTCTTCACATTTTTCCTTAAGCTCTTCATTCAATTCATCATGATCACGATCAACAATAACCTACAAAGAGACAATACCAAGTTTACACCTAATTAAACATCAAACCATACCATTCACTTAATAGCAACACATACAGATTGAAAAAAAAACCTATAAACAATTAAAAGCACAATAACCATGTTTACACCTAACTAAATACCACGTTGTATCATTCAGTCAATAACAACATACTTTCAACTTGAAAAAAAACTATATAAAATAAATAATAGCAATATATTTTTAACTAGGAAAAAAACAACCAACAATTAACAACAACGTACTTTCCACTTGAAGAAAAATCTAACAACGATTAATAACAAAGTACTTTCTACTTGACAAAAATAGCAATAATTAATAACAATGTATTTTTAACTTTAAAATAATTTGATCCAATAATGATATAAAATATACCCTCGATTAGATGCATTGAGAATTCAAGAATATTTGACACAAAATTACTTGAAAAGATACACTAAATACACATAAAAAACAAGAACTTACAAGGAACATATTAGGATGAAATCATATACAATGCATGCTTGAAAAATAATATGTAATCAACTCAGGTTGAATGATCGATTGGCTGGAGCATAGAAAACATGACAACACATGATTATACACACCTCAACAAAGTTTCTACCAATCACAATCAGAGACATGTTTCCAGTGGTGGAGCATATTCACAGTCAACAAACTTAACAAAATTTCTCACAAATTATGCCATGTCTTTTCAAATAAAAATAGAAGCAAATAATTAGATTTGTCAACCTTTAATGTAAGAATAACATAGAACAAAATTTAAATAGTTTAACAAGTATCAGATACCTGTTTATGGTGGATGGCTTTGCCGAATCTACAAGACACAATAGAAACAATCTCATAGTTAAACTGAGGGTCAAGGTTGCAAGCGAAATCTAGTAAAAAACAACACCATTGTTCAAATTCAATGAAAACTTGATCCTTCCACAACCATGTTTGCTAATAACCTTAACCTTACATTATCAAAACTCAATAGTTAATACAATTTCACTAAAATAAATCTCAGTTTAAACCCTAACCATAATTACCAAAATAAGATTAAGAACAATGATATTAACCCCTAGCAATTTCCAAATCCAATACAAAGAAAACGAGCTATTAGACTAATAAAGAATAGATCGATAGATTCTAAACTGGCATATGAATCAAAACAATAAAACAATGATTAAAGTTATGTCGAGTGATTAATAATTAATGCCTTAGAAGAGCTCGATAAAGAGCTTCTCTGTAAAGGCACCATAGGGAATCACAAAACGATTTTTCCTAATACAATACATGCATGCAGTATTTAAAGTCTAACCCTAGTATCATAAAGACGGATGGACAGGCCCAAATTGTAAAAAGGCTAACTACATACATAACAAATTTGATACAATCTAATAAATAACCCCACAATCTCCCCCTTTGTGTCAAATAAGGAAGGCAGATTCTTCAGTTTTGTTGCCGCTTCTAGACCTTGAAGAGCTTTGACATGAGACTGAGTAGGGTGCTGCGAATTGCAATATACAACTTGATCATATATACGAAGCATTTCTTACTTGCAACATCGTTCGCTTTACATTGCCCGATTAATTCTAGAATGTAGTTCAAGCATGAAGTGGAATAAAGATTCTTGTCTGAAAGAGAGAAGAAACACCATTGAGCATTTGAACCATCACTAGCACTCTGTTGAAAAACCATACTCCAATTGTCTTTTTGAATCCTTCCGAGCTTCACCTTGGAAACATCATACAAAGCTTCTTTGGGTTTGAAAATGGGTTTCTTTCAGAGTACAACCGCTATCTCTACATCCATTTTGCTGACTTTGTGGATGTACGAGACCAACATCCTTTTGAGATACGTAACAATAGGCTCATATTGCTGTTCATCCTTTAGCAAGAGATGTAACAGAGATATGTAGTCATAAGGGTTAAGGCATGGTAGGTCTGCGAATGTAAATTCAAACATCGAACTAATAGCACCTCAAGCAGTTTTAAAATGAGCATTGTGGAAGCTTTCGGTTTCAATTGGCCCAACAACCTTTACAACAGTTATTTTCTTTGAATTCCAAGTTTGGTACTGAGGCTTCATGTGCTTGAGATAGAACGATAAAAACACCTCATCAACATCATGGTCCGGAAGAGGAGCATTCACAATCTTATCAAAGCTACGAAACTGAAAAGCCTTCGGAGTGATCGGTAGATCAAGCTACAAATCCAGAGAGTTCTCCAAATCAAACGATACCACAGGCTCAAGCCAGTAAACATTTGGATTATCAACGACTTCGTTTAGAATACGCTCCATAGACCAAGAAGGAAATAGAAGCTTTTGAGTTTCCAGATTGACTTGGGCTTCACGGACCTCTCTCTCTTGAGCTTCAACTTCTCTTGCCACTCGTAGATTTTCATCAAGCTCTTGGTCACGTTTCTTTCTCTTAAGTTGAGCCTCTTCGGATAGATCTTATTCCTCATCATCATCATCATCACCAATTAACTTTCTTTTTTCTTTAGATCCCGAAGCTACATTAACCTTCGGATCTTTTGACTTAGATGGAGACTTCATTGTTTCATTTTCATTAGAACCACCAACAGCTGGTTTCTGGACTTCCCCCTTGTTTCGGAAGTGAAACAAAATCCAAAACACCTTCTAAACGGTTGAGCATAGAAAACATTGGCTTAAGTTTCTCAGCAAGATGTTGTTTGACAGAAACTGTGAGCAAAGAGTCTCGAGTCTTGACAAGAGTCTGCAGGTTTTGATTCACATCTGCAACAAACCTTTTCATAACATCCTTCTCGAATTTCAACTCATCAACTTGGGCGTTCACATGAGATATATGTGTGAAAATAACTTTAACTTTTTCAGTCTTGATGGCGAGCTTATCCATGAGTGAATTCTCAATAGCGAGATCAACTTGAAGTTTCTCGATCTTTGAAACAGCAGAAGCGATCATTTCTATAATATTAATTTGCATACCCAAACAGACTTTAGAGAGAGCTTCTTTCTCTTATTGAAGAACAGAACCAAGATTGGTGATCACTTTATTCGCAATAGTAGTGTTGTTCTCAAACGAAGTGCGAAACTCCTCCATAAATTGAGTCGCATTCGCTAGTAGTTTTTCTACTTTCTCGGTCGTTTCACGAACAACCTTGTCAAAGTTTTCAACTGATTTAGTAGATGATTGAAGAGTGTTTACATGCTCCTTAGTGAAAGTTTTGATTATAGCTTAGACTGACTTGAAGGAGTATTCGGTGCTTTAAGAAGTTTTGGAAGACTCAAAGAGAGTATCCAATTTCTCATTAAGAGCCTTGAATTGCCCTTTCGTAACTGGGGCATCATCATCACTTTCTTCTTGAATGTTGAAAGGACTGAAAGTAAAATCTTAGAAATGATCTCTATCGTTACCGGAAACTGTATCTAGATTATCTTGCCTTAAAGGCGAAACAGTTGAAGATCCAAAACCAAGACTAACACCAAAAGCTCATCCCCCCATATCAAATATGTTGACATTCACTCAAGGTGAACTGGTAGTAGTGGTAGTTGTTGTGGTTGATTCGATGTATAAGGGAGTAGATAGAGGAATTGAGATCTGAGGTTGTTAAACTCCAACGGAATCATTCGGACATGGAGCAATTGAAACTGGAGTTGTCGTTTGAGTGGCAGTATGACTTGGAGAAGATGGAGGAGTAAAGCCTAAAAGAAATCTTCGGCTAAAGGTGTCGGATTAGGTGTCTAAGCCATAACTATATTTGGTATGTACTTGACGCGGTTGTAGCATGGTCCTTTTGGGTTGCCTTTACCAAAGCAACTTAACTGGATGAATTATAGAGAAAGAGGTTATTATGGCTTATTAATATTTTATATGAATAATATATTAAAAGAGAAATCATATTATTTAGTTAATATTGGTCAAGAATTAATTTAGAATTAATTTTGTGGTCAAAAGAGATTAATTAAATTAAGGGGACTGATATTGTAATTATGTGATAATTGCAATATGGGCTGAGGAACCCTAAAGAAGGGATGAACGAATTCTATGTGGAAGCCTACATAGAAATCGTCCATGGGAGGCGTTCTGGAAGGATCTTGTTGACTGCTTAAGGCCTTAGCAATCTAATTAGGGTTTTGATTGAAACCCTAGCTACTCACCTATATAAGGAACCCCCTAGCTTCATAATTTTGGCTACCACAACCCCAGAAGGATTCAAGAGCCTAAAATTACCTCTCCCCTGTCTCTCTAAGATTCTCCAACTGTTGTGGTGTTTGTGATTCATTAGAGGCATCTTATTTGAGGTGCTAGGTTCTCAAAAGCTCAAGGATCTTCAAACTACAATCAAAGGTAAAATCTTAACTCTTCATTAGATGTAGATTTTGATTTTTGTTGTATGCTAGATTAGGGTTTAAGAGATTTGGATGATAATTGCATGTACAAAAAGAAAAACCTAGATCCAAAGCTTTAGGGTTTGCATGTGCACCATAGGATTGATGTTTTGATCATAACCCAACAGTGGTATCAGAGCCTAAGTCGTTTTCCTTTTGTATTTGATGCATTGTTGAATTGTTCAAAGCTGAAAATCAAAAAATCTTACCTCTGCCTGATAAACTCGTCGAGTCACCTGATGAACTCGATGAGTCAGCGCAACTCGACGAGTCCATTCTGTGACTTGGTGAGTCGGGCAGTCTGATGGCTGATTTTTCGGGATTTTGACTGAAACTGAATTAGGATAATTTCCAAAAACGTTTTTAGCTCTTAAAATCCTATTTTTTTCAATAAGGTATGGATTATCCTAATGAAATTCAAAGATAATTGTCATAAATAAGATAATTACTTGTTTTATATGAAAAAGATTAATTATTTGTATTTTTTATTTGAATTATCTTGTCAAATAGATTAGGTCAAATTATGTGATAACTGTTAATAATATGATTAGTTAATTATTTTTCAAATTTGATCTAAAAGATGTTTTGAAAAGTTTCCAAACTTTCCCTCAAGTTTTGGGATTTAAATTTTAATTAAAAGTTTTAATTTTGAAATATTTAAATTCCAAACCTTAGAATTTTATAAGTTTAAAATTCAACCCTTATATTATTATAATATTATAAGATTAATAATTATATATATGTATAAGATTAAGCTAGTTTTACAATTAGTAGGCCTCATTCACAAAGCCAATCAATAAGGGGGTATATGGTTGCTGCCTATAAAGTGAAAGTTTAATGGGTTTCCACTCTCACCCACCGCTTCCTTGATTGGTAGATGGTCGTTAGCTGAACGGGTAGGATTGTGCAACTAATTCCTAATTAATAAGTATAATGATTAATGAAGTAACTAAATGTTTTTTTTTATAAAATTATCAATCTTAGTTACCTTAGGAAAAATGTGAAATGATGCCATTCCATGAAATTACACTTTGCACCCTGCCAAGTCATTAGTGGAGCTTGTGTGGGTAACCGACACACTAATTTGGGACTAGCGAAGGTGGAAAAGGGTAGCTCGATGTTTATCATAGATCAATGGAGTGTCGTGTGGCTAACCGACACATTGATTAGGTGGTAAATGACATAGAGTGTACCAAGTACATTTTCATGGTTATTCACACCTTGCTTGTGATCCTCGGTATCCTAGTTACAAACTTGTAGGGCATATCGAGATTTAAACATGCCATTGAAAAGTTCAATGAATCTCAAAAGATCTAGGAATTTCAAACAATTAAAACTTAATTATCTTTTTCGTTTTTCATGGTGGAAATTGGTAAATCGTCATTTACCTACCTTTAAATTATTTGCAATTAGATTAAGGCATCCCTCTTCTGAATTGTAAATATTTGTGTTGGGTCCTAGCCCTAATTTCTCATATGGGTGTTTGATTGGGGAATCTTATCTAATCTAAAATTTGTTCCTTTTCTATTTCAGATGTCTACTTCGAACAACAACAACACTTCTGGCTCGATCCCTTCCGACTCATTCTCACTCATGAACTTGTGTGGCAGGGTGATATTCGATGGGTCCAACTTCAATGATTGGATCCGCAACATTCACATGGTTACCCGTTACGAAGACAAAGAGTATGTTCTCGACAAGGAGCTGAAGGAGGTTAATGTGAACACTGCCACTCATGAAACTCATGAGTGAGATGCTACGAAGGTTTATTGCATCATGCTCGCAACAATGACTGCGGAACTCCAAAATTCCTACGAAGACTACTATCCCTATGAGATGCATCAAGATTTGATGGAAAGGTACCATCAAAGTGCTAGGCAGGAACGGTATGAGATCATCGCTGCGATGATCACTACTAAAATGAAGGATGGAGAATCCATCACAACCCACTTGCAGAAAATGTAGAGATACGTTGACCGCTTGCTGAAGTTAAATGTTAACTTCGATGAGGAGCTGGCCATAAATATTATTCTACACTCCTTACCTCCTTTCTACGACCAGTTTTGTATGACCTACCACATGAAGAAGGAGGAGGTCACTCTAAGAAAGCTTCAAGGCCTGCTAAGGACTGCTGAGAGTAGTTTGAAAGGCAAATCTATTGCATCTACTCCTACTATTGCTGCCCCTGTCTTGGCTATTGGGCAAGGAAAGGGGAAGAAGAGGAAGGATCTTTCTAAGAGCCACAAAGGAAAGTCTCATGATGGTACTTCTTCTAGTGGAACCAAAGTTGGTCCTACTGCTCCCACTTCCAACCCGAAGGAAGCAGAGTGCTACTACTGCCAGGAGAAAGGGCATTGGAAACGAAGCTACCTGAAGTACCCGCAGAACATCAAGGATGGGAAGATAAAGCCCACCTTCGTAGGTATTTATACTATTCAATGTAATAACTCATCACATGCTATGTCTTGGGTCCTCGATACAGGATGTGGTTTTCACATTTGTTCTGATTTGCAGGGTCTAAGAAGAAGTAGGGATGTGGAGCATGGGAAGATCAACTTGATCACGGGGAATAGGAAAGTGTCGCCTGTCACCAAGATTGGAGTTTACTCTTTAGTGCTTAGTAGTGGGTTAGGTTTAGATTTGAATAATTGTTGCTATTTGTCAGAAATGACAAGCAACATTATTTCTTTTCATGGTTTGTATAAACAAGGTTTTAGATTTTTTTTAATAATGAAAATGGTTCTATTAATGCTTTCTTTAATGGTACTTTCTATTTTGAAGCATTGCCTTGTAATGGTATATATGAAATTGTGATGGTTGTAGACAACTTAAGAAATGATGTGTTGCATATCGATTCTTCCAATGGTTTGGATAAATCATGCTTGTGGCATTGTCGTCTTGGATATATCAACAAGAAGCGCATAGCCAAACTCCAAAAGGATGGAGTGTTGGAGTCATTCGACCTTAGGGACGATGATACGTGCGAGTCTTGCTTGCTTGGAAAGATGACCAAGTCACCCTTCATTGGTACTTGTGAAAGGGGTGAAGGTTTATTAGATCTCATACATACTAATGTATGTGGGCCCTTTAGATCCACCACATGAGATGAAAACCACTTCTATGTGACTTTCACCGATGATTATAGCAGATATGGTTATATCTACTTGATCAAGCACAAATCAGAAACCTTTGAAAAGTTCAAAGAATTTAAGCAAGAAGTGGAGGATCAGCTGGGCAGGAAAATTAAGATGCTCTGATCTGATCAAGAAGGTTAGTACCTTAGTATTGAATTCCATGACTACCTCAAGAAATGCGGAATTGTTTCGCAATTGACGCCACCTAGGACACCACAGTTAAATGGTGTAGATGAGCGGCACAATCAAACCTTGTTGGACATGGTTCGTTACATGATGAGTCGAGCTTCATTACCTATCTCATTTTGGGGGTACGCCTTAGAGACTTCCGCCCATATCCTTAATCTAGTCCCGACAAAGAAGGTTACCAAAACACCTCACGAGATGTGGACAGGGAAAGCTACCTCGTTAGCACATATCAAGGTTTGGGGTTGCGAGTCTTTCCTAAGACGAGAGACTCACGACAAGCTCGAACATCGTAGTGAGCGGTGTATTTTCATAAGCTATTCGTAGAAGTTCTTTGGATATCTCTTCTATAGACCGAGTGACAATGTTGTATTCGTTGCAAGGTGAGGGGTTTCCCGAGAGCGAGAACGCATATGCCAAGAGGAAAATGGGAGGCAAATTGATCTTGAAGAGCTTAAAGAACCGACCTCTAACACTGGCGATCAACCCGAGGAGGAAACTCCTATTGAATCGATTGTCGAATCCTTACCTCTTAGACGTTCCAGTAGAGTTAGTGTTCCACCGGTATTATATGGATTCCATATAACTGCTGAGGGTGATACATTTATTAGTGATAAATCACTAATAAATTTGGATGAACCTAACTATTGGATTAATGTCTAAGTCCATAACTATAATTGGTGAGACTTGACCCGACCCGACATGGTCCATTTGGGTTGCATGGCATCATGCCTTGGGATAGACTATAATGAGAGAAATAACACTTAAGGTTTGTTAATATATTATAAGTTCTAATATATTAATAAGGTTATTTAATTAGTATTGATCAAGAATTAATTTGGAATTAATTAAGTGATCAAAAGGAGACTAATTAAATATATGGGTTGATTGTGTAAATCATTCATTCTTATATATGTGGGCTTGTGATCCAAGATTTCTTATGTTGGACTAAGTCCATGGGTTGACCCATGGATACTCCATGGAGGTTAAAGTCCATGGAGCATAAGGAATGGGTAAAGTTATGAGTTACATGGTGTAACCCTAATAGTCACCATATAAAAGAATCCCATGGCTCAAGAAACTGCCCACTATGAGTGAGAATGAAGGGCTAGCCGATTTCATGAAGTGTGTATATTCTCTCAAGTCATTCCATGCGCATTTAGTGTTGTGTGAACCATTTGAGGTGTCACACTTGGGGAACTAGGCACTTAAGCTTCATGAAGACATTCTACATCAAAGAGGTATGTAATTCTAACTCCATATATTCACATGAATCTATGTTATTATGCTAGTTAGGATGAATACCTTGGAAAGTTCATATTTGCGTGTATAATAGAGAAAACATAGATCCAATGTATTTAGGGTTGCATGTACACTTAGGATTGTTAGAATTCTCAAAAACCAACAGTGGTATCAGAGCCTAGGCTTGTTTTCAATTATACTTGATGCAAATTGTTGAAAAATGCTGAAAAAAATCGATTTTCTGGCTTTCTGGGCACTGGAATCACCGAGTCCACTGATGAACTCGCTGAGTCCCTGAAGAAAACTATAAAATGGTAGTTTAATGGGTGTCCACTCTCACCCACCGCTTCCTTGACTAGTGGAGGATCGTTAGCCGAACGGGTAGGATAAGGACTAGAATTCTCCCTTCATTAAAAGTATTAATGATAAATACTAAGTAACTAAACCTTTTATAAATACCCAATCTTAGCTACTTAGGAAGAAGTGAATAAGGTTCTAATCCATGAAATTACACTTTGTACTTTGTTTAAGTCAGTTAGTGGAGCGTGTGTGGTTAACTGACACACTAACTCGTATTTAACAAGGTAGGCAAAGGGTAGCTTAATGTTTATCATAGTATCGATGGAGTGTGTGTGGTTAACTGGCACATCGATTAAGGAGTAAACACTTAAGGGTACCAAGTACTTTGCATGGTTACTTCACACCTTGTTTTGTGATCCTCGGCATCCCAACCACAAAACCTGAAGGGCACACTCGAGATTGAAACATGCCATTGAAAAGTTAAATGAATCTCAAAGAATCTAGGAGTTTCAAAACCAATTAAAACCTAATAATTCATTTCGTTTATCTTGGTGGAAATTGGTGAATCGTCATTCACCTACCTTTAAATATTTTATAGCTTGGATTACGGCATCCCTCTTCCAAGTTATAAAAGTATTGTGTTGTGTCCTAGCCTTAATATTTCATATTGGGTGTTATATTAGGGACTTTAAATCAACTATCTTGAATATCTCCCAAAAGATTTCTGGTTTAGACATTTATCATCTTCCCAAATCTCTTGAAACAAGCTTTCCTAAATGAAGATGATGTCCCATGGAAATCATACTTCTCTCACCTCCTCCAATTATTCTCCATAACCCACAAGTTCTTAAAAAGTTTAAGGTCACTCAAGCCGGTTGACCAAATGGTAAAGAGAAAGACTATATTTGGTATGTAATTGACCCGATTGTAGCATGTTCCTTTTGGGTAGCCTTCACCAAAGCAAATTGACTGGATGTATTATAGAGAAAGAGGTTATTATGGTTTATTAATATTTTATATGAATAATATATTATAAGAGAAATCATATTATTTAATTAATATTGGTCAAGAATTAATTTTGTGGTCAAAAGAGATTAATTAAATTAAGGGGACTGATATTATACTTATGTCCTATTTGCTATATGGGCTGAGGAACCCTAAAGAAGGGGTGGATGAATTCTATGGGGAAGCCCACATAGAAATCGTCCATGGGTTGAACTACCCCGAGTACGCTTGAGATCATCTGTCTCAACTGCTGAAGTTCCCTAGCCATGTTTGGACTTATTCCTGCAACAAAATTCATAGAGTTAGTATTAATAGCTTTGTTCTTTAAGAAGTTATTACAATCAAGGTTTTTGGGAATGTTGAAAGGCTCATCGAGATCATTGATCATATATGCTTGATTATTCATAGTCGTCCCCTAGGATGATGCAGCAGTAGCAGGAGTTGTGTTCCCCTGTTGATTTTTTGAGGATCCTGCATTGTCGAAGTTTAGGATCCTTGGTTGTATAACTATGGGCATGTTTCCTGGGATATCTGAAATTCCACCTTCATCCCCTCCACTTATCTAAGTAGTATTCTATTATCGTCTTGCTAATGAGTCATCTGTTGCGTCATTTTCCTCATCATAGTGAAGAGTTCAGTAGTAGTGACCGGAGTAGTCGGATCCTGAAATCTTGAAGATCCCAAACTCCCTTGGTTACTGACCAGAGGGGTATTTCTCTTGGAAGTATTAGGCGCTTTCCTCTGACCAGGAGGTCCACTCGGAATAGGTGGTAGGCTTTTGGTTGGAATAGAGGGAGCGGAGAATGAAGAAAGGATCAATAGTGTAGACATGATCTTTTAAGGATTTTGAACAACACGACCCCACGATGGGTGCCAAATTGTTTTGGTAAGAAATTACACAAGTATAATTCAACCAAATTGAATGAGAGGTTGTGATGTTCAAATTGTGCAATAGAGAAAGGTAAAGAGAATGACATGATTCTTTACAAGGAAAGCCCTTGATCCTTGCTAGGATCTCTGACACAAAAACTTGGTAGGTGATAATGATCACCTACCTTGATGATGTTACTAATATAAAATGATGATTAAAAAGAGTATTATAGTAAGAAGAAGTGAAAAAGTTCATAGAGTAAGCTAAAAGTAGGTAGAGTGTGTTGTGTGCGAGATACATGTGTCAATTTATAGTCTAAACTAGCTAACAAGATGTTTGATATTCCCAGGATCCTTTATGACCACTTTTGTGAACGTTGTTTGACTTGGTATTCTGGGTCTTTAGCATAGTTGAGTCGACTCTCTGTTGAGAATAAGTCTTCTCTTGACTATTTATGCACATGTGTTAATTAAGAACGAAATATAACCATTATAAATGTTAGTAAATAATAATTGTGGTAATAGTCAGGATCCTGAATATATGATGAGGTTTGAGGATCCCAAATGGTTTGAGGATCCTAGCCCTAACAGTACCCAAGATTTTTTTAAGGGATTTGGGCACACTCTTGGGTGTGCTTGAACTCAAACTGAGGAATTGATAATCGTTTTGAAAGAAAATTATTTTTCTAAATTTTTTTTAGTAAGAAAGGGGTGCGATGCGTGCAATCAGCCGAACTCAAGTGAGAGATTCCCAGAATACCTATACATATTTATATTTTATATGTCTTAGAAAATGATTTTCATGCTAGAATTTAGCATAAGGATATGTTCAGGGTTACATGATAGATTGCCTATTAGGAGAGATGCCTATTAGGAACAATGTCTTTTGATGTTTTGTGGCCTATAAAGTTCTACTTCTCGAATGTTGCTTGCTTTGTGGTTTGTAGGACTCATATTGATATAAGTTAACTATTAGATGAATATGTTAAGTTACATGCTGGAAATTTTAAATTATTGTAGAATGACTGAGTTGGCCCAACTGTGTAGCTCTTGTTTGAGTCCAACCATAGTAGGGTTGAATCTTTTAGTCGAAAGGTTATTTATGTTTTGTTGCATGTAATTGTATTCATGAAGTAGTTAGTTGATATTAGTAGGAGTTATCCAGCAACTGATAGCAGGGTGAGGTGGGGATCCTAGGAAGTGCTTTGAGTGCGATTGGTGCGCTGATCAGCGGGTTTGGGAGTATTATTATGAGTAGGTGACTTAGAGGATTCAGGATGACCCTTGAGGAAAGTATTGATAGGTGTGGTGGGTAGTATTGGCCTATTGGGCCCATACTACTAAAAACATAGGATCCATACTCAAATCAAGGAAACTCACAGAGATTCTGAGAAGCATGTAGAATGAGGAATCCTCCAGGTATGTTTTGATCGTTTGTATGGTTGCTTTTCAGTGTGGTGATGAGCACTCATAGAGGAGGTTTTGGTTATGGTTCAGGCTAAGGTTTTGGTGTTGAGCCAGTTGACAAGAGGATATGCGAGTTTGTTACGTCTGAGATTGCACATAGTATTTTGGATGCGACTCTTGTGATGTTTGGTACCATCAAGTAGGGGATCATGGAGCTACTAGATGAGCGACTTGAGGATTTTCATGCAAAGATTGCAATTGGTCAGCTAGGGGCACATACTCTCTCTTTTAGGGAGTTAAAGGCTTGCGGAGCCCAGAAGTTCTTCGGGAAATAGGACCCTATTGCTAGTAGGCGTTGGATTGCCGACATTAAGAATGTTCAGCGGACTAGTTTTTTCCCTGAGGGATTGAAGGTGGTATTGGCATCTTGCTTTCTAAGGTATGGAGCCCGCGACTGGTGGGAGGAGATTGGTCATTCTTTGGGAGCTAAGGCCATATCGGCCATGTCTTGGATAGAATTTGTGGCGAGGTTAGGGAGGATTTTGAACTGGCCATTGAGGTGTACCAGTTGGTGAGGGATTTCAGGACCTTCGCCACACGATAGAGAATGTGGCGGATATCACTACCAAGTTCAGGGAGAAGGATTTACTAGTTCCGCAGTATATTGCAGATGGGGAGATGAAGAAGATAAGGTATCGGGCATGCTGTATGATGATATTTGGGAGTTTATTAGCATGCTGAGTTGCAAGAGTTTGGAAAAATATGATAGCCATATCCCAGGAGTGGGAGATTGATTTGGAGCTTATGAGGAAGCAGAAATCAGTTTCAATTCAGTTAGTAGAGGACTCAGTGAAGAAGCCAAGTACTTTCAATTCATAAGCTAGAGTCCAATATTGGGTCGGGACCAAAGCGACAAGTGCGGGAAACCACACGATGGGGTGTTTCGATATAGAGGTATGGGCTACTATAAGTGTAGCGAGATTGGTCATGTTAGTAGAGATTTTCCCTAAGGATCGATTCTGATCTATTTTCACTGCAACTAGGTGGGCCACAAGAAGTTCGATTGCCTAGGACTGACGAGTGGAGTAGTGAGGGCACCTATTCCAGCTACATTGAGGTTTACCGCTAGTCGTGAGTGAAGAGCAGAGGCTCTAATAGTGAGGAGCCAAACATTTTATTTGTAGGCCAAAGAGTCCAGAGCTCCGCCAAACATTGTTGCTGGTACGTATCAAATTCAATTCCATTATGTTTTCATGTTCATGATTTTGTGATTATGTGTGTAGGACGTTATGTTCAAGAGTGTTTAAGTCTCCACCTTAGATTCAAGATTTCCTTATGATTTTCTAGTTATTAATATTGAGGGATTATCATATGCCATTTTTCATATCAAGAGTCGTGTTGATAGGATATATGGATGAGCCAGTTTTAAGCTTCGACTAAGGAGACGTCGATTGGTGACAGAGTGAGCCCTATAAAGGAGAGTATTGGGCACTCTCCTTCGAATATCAATACTCGGATTTATTTTGATGGTTTCAGTGCATTGGGTCTGAGGAAGTTGAAGTATAATGATATTGGATTATTGGAATTCGTAGAGATCCTTCATGATTGCAGGATTAGGAAGGTTTGGTCAGAACATTAGTGCAAAGCTAGTCGTTGTTAGGTTCAAGCCTTCTAGCCTTTAGGGATATGCGGGTGGTCCTCATATTGGAAGTTGTTAGAAGAAGATCTTGTTGTGGTCGGTTGTTCCTAGCTGGAAAACTGAAGTTTAAGATGAAAGGCATTTGTGAGACTCGAGTGGAATGTCAGTTGAAGGGTTAGTTAGCATGTTGAATTGATCACTATCTTTTGTAAAGGGAGAGTTGTTGTTAATCTATCAACCAACTAAAGGGAGTGGTGGATCCTTTTTTGCATGGGTTTTGTTTAGTGGCATGTGGATCTTTGGATTGGTTATCTATACATTTGGCTAGTTAGTTTATTCATTCTTGTCGTTGGTTGAGGTTGTTCGAGGATTTTGGAGTTGTATCAATGGATGGTGTGTTGGATGCATAAATCTTTCATTGAGTATGGTAAAGTGTGTATCCTAATTTTGGGGTGTGTACCCTAGGTGATCAGGTCATGGAATTTCAGCTCTTGCAAGCTTAGGTTAGTAGTGAAGTTGTAGATAGCTTAGGAATTCCAATGGTCAAGGAGTTGGTAGATTGTAGCTCAATCCAAGTGGGGAATAATCATTCAGATTAATGGGAATAATTCCATGTGCAAGATAAATTGGAGTTTTAAAATTTAAGGACAAGAGGAAAGTCAGTTATGTTGTAGTATGAGTCAATGCATATGCATGGAATAATGTTCATTAGTAAGTTGTGAACAGGGAAGCAAATGTTTAGGTTTTAGATTATCTCATACGAGGATGAGGAGCATCGACATTAGCACATTTTGATTCAATAACTAGTTTTCAGGTTGAGGGTTGTATGAGGAACTTTCTTCCTGTTCTTGTCTGATGAAGGCTTTGAGGTTTGAAGCATGGACCGAACGCCTGTTAGGGTTTAGCAGGTTGGAGTTTTGGCTCGTGTTGATTTTGGCTGGATACTCTTGTGAATAGTTGGCAAGATCATGGACTAGGTCCATGGCAGCTATGGAAGTATTGTAAGACTGTGGGGTGGCCCATAGTATTCACTAGGTTGGTAAGCCGTTGTGGAAGTGTTTTAAGACTGCGGGGTGACATGTAGCATTCAGTAGGTTGTTAGGTCATTGTGGAAGTGTTGTATGACTGTGAGGTGGCTCATAACCTTCAATAGATTAGTAGGTAGTTGTGGATGTGTTGTAATACTGAGGGGTGACCCATAGCATTCACTAGGTTGGCAGGTAGTGTGGAAGTGTTGTAAGACTGTAGAGTGGTTGGTAGCATTCACTAGGACTAGTTAGACCATCATAGGAAAAGTTGTGAGAATGTGGTAATCCAGATTGGGGCCAAGTGTGATGTAAGACTAGGGATGAAAACGGGGGCGAATATTTGCAGAGATGGAAAAACCCACCCCCGTACCCGAACTTCAATCCCCATAACCATCCCCGTCCCCGCCCGTCATAAAACCCGACGGGTTTGGGGTCAGAAATCCCCATTGGGTATGAGAAACCCTACGGATACCCATTTACTAAGCAAATCCAAAAAGGTTAGACAATATTTTCCAGGCCAGTTTATTTTAAATTGTTTTGCTTTAGAATTTTTAACATACGCAAAAAATTTATCAAAATACTATGAAATATTAATTCACAAGTAAATTGAAGCGTGAATGGTAGTACAAATATGTGGAATGGTTCCATGATACTTATAAAGGCTTCTTACGTGGGTTTTTTTTTTGTTCAAGGACCAATGTGGGATGAGTTTTTACAATTTTTTATTATTTCTTACAGTTTGTTTATATTCATAGAAATCCCACATCATCATACGCTTAAAACTAAAAGGTGGGCAATTACATTATAAGAGAAGCATTGCAACGCCAGTTACACAAGTTAAACTCAATGCATTAATTAAACCTATATATATATATATATATATATATATATATATATATATATATATATATATATATATATATATATATATATATATATATATATATATAAGTAGATAGTAGCATACCCATCCCCGCCCCATATCTGCTTCGGGTATGGAAACTAATCCCCGTATCCGCCCCATTACCCATCAAGGCGAGGAATCCCCACCCCGTTAGGGTTGGGTAACCGCGGGTATCCGTATCCACGAGTCAAAGTTGCATCCCTATGTAAGACTACGACTTGGCTATAACATTCACCTGGGGTGTAACGGATTTATTGATTGTTCGCGTGTTGGTTGGTCAAGTTGTATTTTCTCTGAACTGCAGGGCTATTGGAGCCGTGTTGGCAAGGGGGTTAGGACAAACTTGGTGGATAGACTTTTGTTTTAAAGTCTTGATTTGTGGCTATGAGTGAAGTTGTCAGCTTCAACAATCGACTAGGAATTATGTATTCCAGTTATCTCGTAGGGTAGCATGACAACACTATGAGTGAAGCTGTCAGCTTCAACAATCGACTAGGAATTATGTATTCCAGTTATCTCGTAGGGTAGCATGACAACAGGAAGACTCCTGGTTAGATTAGACTTGCAAATTTTTGGTTAGTAGGAGCTGATGTATATATTGGTATAACACTGGTAGTCGAGACCTATGTTAGGATTTGGCTTTGTATTCAAGAGCAAGATTGTCAGCTTCGACAAATGGTAAGGGATTATGTTTCCCCGTTATCAATGAAATATTTAGGGATAGAGGTTTTGGCCGGTTCAGGTTACGAATTAGAGTCATTATGGATATGGTTGGTCGGTTATGTCTGTTTAGAAATCAGGCACAGTCTAAGATTGTCATGTTTCGGGCAGATTCGTTGGACTTTCTATTGGTTAGATAAGTATGGTGTGATAATGTTCATTGTTTCCTCACGAAGTGTGATTTCTTCTAAGAATGGGTTCAACAACTATATTGGAAGGTGGTCGCCTATGCGTGATGATTTCTCAGTTCCGCTTTAGATTCAGGCAGTTCAGGCCAAAATGATTGGTGTAATGGAGAAAGTTGCAAGGAATGATTTCGAGGATGAAATCTAATTTAAGTAGGGGAGAGTTGTAGCACCTATGTTTTTCAGATTGGTTTAACTTAAGGCTTATGGGATTAAAGAGGGAGTTTTTAGGAAAAAAAATCCATGCCACGATGTGGTGCTTGGATGCCTATGATGTGGCATAACTTATATGGAGTGTGTGTATCTGATCAGTGCCACGACGTGGCAGCTGTTCTGGCCCAAACCCATAATTTTAGGGTTCCTCTCATATTTAAATCTCTAAATTCGGAATTAGGGCTCATTTCTCAGCCTCCATCACCCTCAAACCTCAGAAATCCCAACCCTAATATCTTTTGGTGATTCTTGGCTCATTTTGGTGCTTTTGGTAGCTTGAAGAAGAAGAGGAAGGTGTTCTGGTGTATTGATCAAACAAGGAAAATTCATTATCATTCTTTTGTGCATATTTTGGACCTTAGTAAGTGTTCAACATTCGAGCTTTTTGGTTTCATGCTTATAGATCTAAGTTCTTTGTCTCTTTTCTTCATATTGTAGGAGTTTGGAGGACTGGATCCCATAAAGTTGGCAACTTTATGGATCATTGTGGTCCTTCTGTTTTATATGTTATAGATCTATGATTCTTTGGAGTTTTTGGTCTCATACTCAAGTGTGAGTTCATATTTTCATTATTTTACCTAATTTGGGAAGGGACATACATTGGAGATGCATGTCTAAAAAGCAAGGACTATTATGGTGTTTTCGGGGTTAGGAAACCCATCTGGAAATTATGGACTTAAGATCTTCAAGATTAAGTCCTTAATGGTTGGCTTTATGCCTTAAGTTGCCATTAAGGGCTTAGGTTTAAAGATCTTGGCTTATTGGGATGTATTAATGGATAAAGTTGGAAACTTTATTTATTAAGACCATGGGGAGAATCAGATTAGAGCTTTGGAGCTCTTAAGGATGAAGGAAAACAACTTAATTCATTAAGTTGATCTGACTTAGTGCACACGATGTGGCATTCTAGCCGGTACGTCGTGGCGACTAAGGGTCAGCTCGACTATTTTAGCGTTTGTGATCATGATGTGCCCACAAGGAGGTCACGTCATGGAGGTTTGATGATGATAATTATTGACCTTGACTTTAACTTTGAACGTTTACTTTTGTCATGGGTTGACTTTTGTTCAAATTTCTATTTTTAGAAGTTAGACTTAGGGTTTACCTTATATGTTTTATTAGGAGGGGTTTAGCACCCATCTGTTGGTTTTGGGAGCTATTAGATGTGGATTGTGTTAGGTAGGTGACTCTTCTCACTATACTATGTAGGATGTTAGTATGTGATACCTGCTTGGAAGATCAGGTGGTGGCCCGAGGCATATGTATGAAAGACTAGATGGTGGCACCTGACACTTATATGCAAGTCTAGGGTCTGGCCCCGAAAGATATAAGTAGGATGCTAGTTGTCTTTATGATGCTTGAATAGAAGACCAGGAGGTGGCTCTTGGCACTTTTACGTAAGAACAAGATTTGGCTCCTATTGTGGCAGGAAAAGACCATGATTGGATCATGGCTGATAGTGACATTAAGATTGTGGGTGGCCCATAACATTCTCTCTCCTATGTATGGTATGTTGTATTTTAGGGGACTCACTAAGCTTTGCGCTTATAGTTTTGTGGTTTAAACATTTTCAGGTACTTCCAGTTTTAAAGGAAAGGGTCCGACTTGACTCCACAACATCCCCGGATGGCTTTTCCGTATTGATTGTTATTATATTACTCTAATGTTTGAAAAATTCATTTACTCGGATTGGTTTTGAACAAACAATTATACGAATTTGATGGTTTAAAATTGAAAATTTATGTTGGTATTTTCATGCATCTGGGTCCATAATTCCGTAACAAATGCTTCTAAATTCATGATGGTTTGAAGTAAATCTAGAGAGATGGTTATGTAAATCCATTGATTGATGATTGGTCAAGAACATTATAAGTTCTTGTAATGATATGGAAAAGTTCAACCCAAGATGCGCAACGATCATCAGTTTAATCTAGGGTTATCTACGTTCATTTTTTTTATGTTGATTATGGTGAAAAAAATTGTCAAAGTTGTTCTTCTTGGTCTTTTTATTCTTATAAGGGAGCTATAAGGTTCTATGATGGAAGATGAGAAAGAAAAGAAGAAAAGAGGGATAACATCTTTTGGTGGGAAGGTGAATTAGGGATGGTTGTTCTTTTTCCCGTATCGATCCCTATGGCTCCTATTGAGAATAACCATTGATCGTACCGATGATTGTTACACCTCTTGAGTTGAACTTTTTTAGTTAATTACATGCGCCTACAACGTTCATCACCACAATGATGATGCAACATGGAAGAGAAATTTATGCAATCACCAAACAATGAAATTACATCACAAATTCTCTAGATTACTTTAAACCATCATTATTACATTAAACCATCATTAAGCTGAGATCATCTATCTTAAAATTATGGAATCGTATGCAAGAAAACTTTCAAGATAACAAACTCGTGAGGAACTTTTAGAAAAAATAAAAATAAAAATGAAGTTTAATATGAATAAAAAAAATATAGGAGCTAAATCGAAATAAAAAATATAAATAGTAACCTGAAAAATAAAATTATAAGAGCGAAATCTGAAAAAATGTAAATATTTTTAAGAAAAAAAAAAAAGTTAACCTTTGATCCAAAAGAAAAACTTAATATATATATGTTTTTTTTTCTTTTAATTATCCCTAAATTTTTAAGTCAATATTAAATAACTAATACTACCACTAGGGTTGTGCATGGGTCGGTTTGGATCGGTTTTGGACCCAAACCCAACCCAACCCATAAATGGTCGGTTTCTGGTTTTCAGAACCCAATAGGATCGGTTTCTGGTCGGTTCAGTTTCATGGGTTCTAAGGTTGATTTGGGCGGTTTTCGGTTTCTTGGGTTCAACCCATACACTCACGGGTTCTGAGTTTAAACCCATGGGTTTTGGGTTTTAACCCATTCTCCATAAATGAAGCAACAAGTTAGATACTTTAAAAAAATATCAAATTGAAGTTAAGTACTTCAAAAAACATGTGTCTAACAACAAATAGTCTATTACAACTTACAACTAAAGCCCGAAATAGTCTATTACAACCAAAACACAATCAAGTATGGGTGGTTTCTAGGGTTGGATGGTCGGCTTTTGGGGCGGTTTGTCGGTTTTATGTATGGGTCGGTTTCCCGGGTTAGATAGATCGGTTTCTGGTTAAAAACCAAAACCGAAATCGATTTTTCGGTTTCTAAAAATATCAAACCCAAACCGTCGGTTTTGCTTCGGTTTCGGTTTCATTGGTTTTATTCGGTTTATCGGTTTTTTGGTTTGGGTTTGCTCACCCCTAACTACCACCCCCACCCAGGCCCGTAGGTCTATACCCGAATCCAATCCCTGATTTCAGTTTTCAATTCACCTTTTGATTTGAGACCCTGCGTCCCACTTTCTTCACTGGACATCTCCTTCTCCGTCTCACAAGTTGCAAGGATTGAGACTCTCTTTCCGTCCTCCAGCGGTCCTCACTAGGGTTCCCCCTCCCCTGCCGTCATTCCCTCCGCCTCACAGGTCACAAGGGTTCGTGACTTTCTCCAGCCACCTGTGTACTGCTCTTTCTCCGATTAACGAGTTCTTGTAATCTTAGGCCAACCAGTGAACATGAACCTGAACCAGGTGATAAGTGTGTTTCCTTATTGTCATGTTTATTTTGTACCCAATATCTTTTAGTGTTTGAGAGTGTTTGAGTTATTGTAATACTTTTCCTTCTTCAATTGCAATTTCAGATTCTTAGTTTTAAAATAGTTCATCTGATTGTATGTACATTATTATTTTATATATAGATTAACAGTTCTGATAGATTAATTTCATCTTATTTGTTTGAAACTAGTAATATGGATCTGGGCTTGTGTCATTTGGGTTAACCAACCCGAACCCGCCAAAACAGAAACCCAATTAATTAACCCGTAAAACCGAAAAACCAAATTTTATATGGTTACTATAGTAATAAATTACACTCACAGCTATCAACACCAAATAACTTGAGACCTTACTAACGCAAATAAAACATTTTCAAGAAAACCGGCAGTGTATGAAACACTGCATAACACGCGACTTGAAAGTTGAAACTCATATACTTATAGCACGAACAACCAGAGATTTGATATGATCTATTAATTCTTCTCCAACATGTGTGAAACTATCTTTACGCTTATACAGAACATCCATCACCCGTGCCAAGTTGATCACACGCATTATTAGAGCCATTGGAACATCTTCACACACGAGCGACTCTTGGGTTATATCTTTCCAAGCATCTTCAATTTTCTTGTTGAACAAGTCATGGACATACTCTTCTGGAACATCATATTGCTTCATGTAACTTTCAACACTAGATGCAACATGCGTCCTTTCTTTCTCCTCCTGCTCCCATTTTTAGTAACAAAATATGTCAACACATCAAAACTAAAGCAAGATGTCATAAAATTCAACTGAATCTCAAATTTCGATATGCACCTTCTGGGAGAAAATATCATCCATGAGTCTAGCAATTTGACATGAAGCTTTAACAAGAAGAGGTTTGGTAAGAGCCCATTTGAACGAATCATTTGTGACCATATCACCCATGCCGACAAAACATGTTGTTGCAAGCATGCTATACCCACTGCTGATAAATGCAACTGACATGTGCTCCTCTATTGTCGGTATATATCCATCATTTGCCCATTTTGCTTCCATCATGTAGCTTCTAATAAACTCTTTCATCTTTAATTGAAAACATGACCACAACAGTCGCATACATTGTAAGAATTATGATTATAAAACATTATTATTGCAAATTAATTAAAGGTGTAAAAACTTACAGACTTTATGGCGTAACTGAGATGATATGATTTTCCCTCACATGCCATGATTTCTTCCATTTCTTTGTAAATATCCAATAGTCCTTCATATATCAGTTTCATGTATTCTGGAAGCCCATCCAAGCATGTAATCGACCACCTATACGAGATTGATTGATTACGTACTTTGATTAAAAGAATAATTATGTTTTAAGGACTTTGATTATGTCCGTAATTATAACAATTTTATATATGTGTGTGTGTTCCTAGCTATATATGTAGATGATGTGAGTAGAAGATACCTTTGAATTGCTTCGGTAAAGATCTTAAGTTCTTCATAAGTACCATAGGCATCATAAGTGTCATCAAGAATTGTTGCCATTGAAATCACTTTGGTTAAGAAAATTCTAGCTCTAGAATATTGTGGCTCAAAGTACACACCAAGTGCCCAAAAGTAACATTCAACCATTCTATCTCTTGCATAAGGTACATTGTTTGGGACATCAAGACCTTTCCACCACCTATAATAGATTAATGCGCATGTAGAAGTTAATTAATTAAAAACTTTCAAAATTTGAATAATATATTTAAAAAAGGAAACCATGTTGGATTGAGGAGTATATATGCATACTTGGAAACTTGGCTAAGCTCCTCCTTGTGTAGTGATTGAAGCAAGTTGAACCCTAACTTCCCAAGTTTAAGTAAAGACTCATTATGAAAAGCTTGTTGTTCATAGTAAGGAATGTAGCGCAAAGCCTCTAGTCTTGGCAACCTTTTCTGTATAGGTTGCTTTAGTGCCTCTTGTATATGGATAGACAAAGTAGAGTTGCTTTGAACTAAATCCTTTGCTATTTCATCAAGGTGAATTCTTGTAAAAGCAAGAGCATCATCTAGTACAACTTCGCCATGCACCCTCACATAAGTTGCCTCATACAACTCAAGCATACCTTGAACGTCACTCGCTAAACATTCTTTAAATGCTCCATTTTTGTCCTTGTACCTATTGAAAATGTCTGTTTCGTTTCATGTAAAACAATTTTAGCTTCTTTTGGATGATAAATAATTATTTCATTTATGCATATATACTAACCCGATGAAACATAGAAACCATGTTGTCGCATAAGTCGAAACCAAAGGGAAGGACTCCCCCCATTCCAGTCATCACCATACGTATCATAAATAAGTCGCAATAATTTATCAATCTCTTCTTCAAAATAATAAGCTATGCCAAGGCGTTGGATTGCGTCAACCATTCTTAACAAATTTGTGTGTTCCATTGGAACATCCAAAGTTGTCACTATGTCTTCCCTCACTTCTTGTTTCAAGTCTTCCACTATTTGTTCCATCCTAGCATGTTCCATGTGCTACATACACCCATTTGATAATCATAAAAAAAGTTGTTGTACACATGGATAAACATAAAAGTAATAGGCATTTCTTCTAATAATGTACATACCTCATCGTAGATGAGAAACTGATCTCCCCACACGCTGGAAGGAAAGTTGACAAGGGGGCGAATAACTTCCTCTTGTGTAAGAGACATGTTCATTGACAGGTTTGTATAGTGTATGCTAGTTGAATTTTTGCATATTAACGTGAAGTAGATTTATGCTATTTATAGCATGTCTTTATATGGTATTTTATCACATATGTTTTAAACGTTTCATATATTTGAATTATGAAAAAGGTGTCATTGTCAATTTTATTTGTTTCATATAGTTGAATTATGAAAAAGGTGTCATTGTCAATTTTATTTTTTAATTAATTTATTTTTTTTTCAATTTCATATTTAGCTATTAAAATTTTGAATGCATCGACTACAAACAAAAACTCAACAAGTAATGTACAGTATTTGGTTGATTAAATATATTTATTTATAAATACTGAATAGATAAATATCAAGTGGTCATAATTTCCTCTTGAACAAGCTTATGCCTAGAAAGATCAGTGACTCAATATGGAGAGTGGTTGTGTACACATGGAGTTGCAGATATCAAATCGCTACTTAATTGGACTGAGACAATTTCTAAAAATAATCAATATTTATTAATTTTTAACGGGGTGATGGACTGATGATACTTCTCTTTGGTCTTATGGGAATTCAGAAATAACAAAGTCATTGATAATTCCCTGAAGTCATATATGGGTGACATACAGGTTTTGTCTATCTTTAGGCACTAAAGCCGGTCTCCTAGGTTAGCCCTTAGAGTAGACATTTTTTTTTTTTTTGTTTTGGTGGTGATTAAAGTTTGAAGAAATGCATAAAAAAAAGATATACTTTCTTTCGACAATTAAACAAATTTTTTTATTGTAATTATATTATCTAATCGTTGAAAAACATTTTTTTCTAGGTTATAGGGGTTTGGTATGAAGGCAAAATATAGCATAACACAACAAACTTTCACTATTTTATTAATTTAAGCCGTCTTATCAATAGAATTTTAATGAAAATAAAACGTCAACAAAAACACGAGGGTATTTTCATTCATAGATTTTCAATAATTGTTCAAGTTTCAAGAGTCAAGTACGAGTAGCAGAGTTTGTAAGAGGCCAATCTTAGATTGAATATGCTTATGGTTAGAACTTAGTTAGTTGTATGAGGTGTATTTTTATTCATTTTAATTTTGTTATTATTAGCATATATAAAATTACTTAAATAAATTCGTTTTCAGTTATCAAATTTGCTTCATATCTTATATATATAGTTAATCACATCAAATAGATTTATCGGAATTATTTTTCATAACAAAACGTATTTACATTAGTACGTTTTAATTATTATTTCTAATAAAGTTAATCGATAATGTTGTTTAAAGAAAGGTTTTATATATTTAAGTTTGTTTTTTTATTAACTAAGTAATATTTACATATTTAATTGTTCATTCTTTAGATCTTTCATCGAAAAGCCCAAATAAATTAATAAAATTCTATGTTTGTCGCTTTACAAATATTAGACATCAAGATATTTTCCATTTATGATATCAACTCTAACACATGAAGTTTTATTATTATTATTATTATTATTATTATTATTATTTGTTATATTATCATTCAGTTTGTCTAATGTTATTTTGTAATTATTTTAAATTAATTTTTTTTTTCCAAATGTCATTTTTATGAGTTTTTATTATTTTATTAAATTATACATAATATTTTAATATAATAATTGCAATAAATATAGTAATAAATGAATATAAATGTTATTAATTAACTTAACTATTAATTTCAAAATTCTCAAAATTAATGTTCATTATTTTTTTTGTTTATTTATTTAAACTAGGTTTAAAACGTATGTATTACCCGGATTGATTAAAAAAATATTAAACAACAAAGTGTAAACAATAAATATTTTTTTAAATAAAATTTCAATAAGAAATAAAGAAAGTTATTAATTGAATTTTAATATCACATTTATTACATTTAATACTTTAGATATATAAGTATAAGTACTATGTGACTTTTAATTTTAAAAATAGAAAAAAATTAAAAATTGACATGTAAATATTATTTATTTTAAAGCTATCATAAAACGACAACTTTCAAAACTCATAATAGATTGACATGTGGCAAAATGATTTTCATTTATTATAGTAGATTATTTTTTTTTTAAATTTAAAAGATAAAAAACATTTACATTATAATAATTCATTGTTTTTCTTATTTTCTTATAATACAAAGTTCTCAAATATTTTAACCTTTATATTTAACTCTTTTTTTATATTAACTCATGTAATACATGGATCTCACAACTGGTTTATTATAATTTGATATAGTTTTTCAAACGATCAGAGGTTATCTATCACATAACCTAAAATGAAAAATGGAGGTGGATACCATTAGGGGTGAGCATTTGGACCGGACCGGACCGGTTTCGGAGAATATTGTGGACCGTGGACCGGACCGGATGAGATTAACTGGTCCAGGTCTAGATCTGGTACAACTTTATATGCATACAATACAAATTTCTAAAACATGTTTTTAGGTTTGATACAACTTGTTAAAATGAATATTTTGTTGGGTATGATACGTTACAACACGTTAAAATGAATATTTTTTTGGGTTTGATACTGTACAACTCGTAAAAATGAATACGTTTTCGTTTATTGTGCCATTTTGACCGGTCGAACTTTGATTATTTATACTTTATACCATTTGTTTTTTTTTTTTTATTATTTTTTATTATTATTTTTTTAACATTAAAATACATTCATTGTGATGCTATTACCATCAAATAAGGAAAACAAAACCACAAATGTTGAAATGAAATGCTATATAATTAAATTAACTAAAATGACTTCTAAACTAATGAAAAATGTAAAGAAAAAAAATCATGAATCATATCATGATTTTAGGATCGAGGGCAGCTCGACAAAGCCTATAAGCCTTATCAGACTAGCATGTTGCACGAGGCTTTCCACAAGTTTTGACAGATTGGGCTTTTCGTTGAATACAAACCAAATTAGGTAGGTTTTTATACACCTCAAGTGGAAGGAGGTCTATATAGAAATAGGAATGGGGTCGGGGATTACCGAGGACCCTAATCACCAACTCCACCTCGAACGGGATGCGGTGATCCCCAATGGGGAATTATGAATTCTTTTTTCTATTTTAATATAAAAACTTTTACGTAAAACAAAACTTTAAATTTCAATTTTACCAACATAAATTTAAAAATTTTATAAAATTTAAAAATATTCATAAATTGCGTGAAAACTATAAACAATTTTTCTACCAAATTTAAATACATACATTGAAAATCAAGAAGAAAAAAAATTATTAGAGTGATATTTAAGGTAACAATAAATAAAACAATGAGAACAAAATTATACACGAAGTTAAATTAGATAAACGAAAAAGAAAAAAATACAATTTCAACAAAATAATTACTAATAAATTAAGTTACATAAATCAAATTTAAAGTATTATAAAATATTATTGTAAGTATATTTTGTATTATTTTTATACATATAAATATTTTACCTGGGCCGAATTTAGAGTCATCCTCACTTTTTTGTTTGGCTACAGATTTTTCCTTTTTCTATAAGGGAGCAAATTGAATTTTGATGAATTAATGTTTTTTAACAAAGATACTACATTTTAATTTTTAAAGAACTAAAATAAACAAAAAAAACAAGCTCAACATTTTTATAATAAAGCGAACCGATTTCGAACCGAAATTTAGTTTGTTTAGGTTTGTTTGATAAACGAGTTGAACACGAGCCGGTACCATTCTATTAGTTTTTTCATAAGCTGAGCATGAGTTTTACATGACGGTTTGAAACAAATCAAGCTCAATCTCGATCCTTAGAAAGTTAGATGAGTCAAACTCGAGTTGGTTAGGCTCAAGATCATCTCGTTTTACACCAATCACCCCTAACATGAACAACAAATTGGTCGATGTCATTACATCGTCTTTATAATTAATTTGTTAGTTTGTTGGTTATAGTTACGATCATTTATTAATGATCCACAACCGAACCAATTATATATTCTTGGTACTTCACTGATTTTCTTAGTTTATTATATTTCAAAAACATTTTTTCATCTCTTGAACCTTATGCACAAGCTTCTCTATTGAATTTTCTAACGTGCATGTGTTAATAACTTAATATTTTAAGCCTTGACTACTCATGAGTCTTGCACCCTTGCTCATCGCTTTCAATGTTTAATGCTTTTGCGCACATGTTTCAAAATCTTAAGCCTCATCTACTAATTAGTTTTGCACGCACGTTTCCAACTTTTAAAACATTTTTTTTTTAATGAATATCCATTGTGTGTTATGTTAGAACCGGTATGAAACCTAGATGTCAGATTATTTAGATTATTTGATTCTAAATTTTTGATTGATCAAACTAGATGTTTGGGTTCATAAAATTCAATCAAGGATAATCAATCAAATCATTTTTTATTTTAGGTGGACATCGAAAGCTAAAATTAGAAAGTGTGTGAAGATATTTTTTCTTTTCGTGAGACCAAGATCTAAACTTTTACCGGTACCCACACTATGGATAAGATTGACAAAAACACTTTTCCGAAGGTACAAAAGTTAAAAGCATATCTAGAGGTTGTAACTATTTTTCTGAATTTTCAAAGCCTTCAGCGCACCTTATTTGCGAAATCAGCCTTGTTATAGAATTAGCTTAGCTGTGGAATCAGTTTTTTGATCATTTTTCGGATAAAATCGAAGTGTTCAATTAGACAATTTGGATTGGACTAATCGGTTCAGTCATTCAGATTTTTAGATTGATTTTCAGCAAAACCGAATTATTATTTTGGATTTCGGATTGATTTTGGTTTATAAAATAAAAACCGAACAGTCCAAAAAAATCGAATAAACATTTATTATTTATTTATTTTTAATATATATAGATATAGTTATTCTTTAATTTTGTAAGTTATTTTTTCATATAGATTCAAAACGTTTCACCCAATAAAAAAAATTTATATGTATTTTCTCTCAAAAGTTTTATATATATAAAATATTTAACTATAATATATTTTCTTAGTAGTTATTTATTAATTTCAAATCACAACCAAATAATATGTTTTCGCTTCTTGGGTAAAATTCGGTAATATTATAATTATATGTCGTTTTAAAATGTTTTTTTTGAAACCGAATTATTAAAACCGATCAAACCAAATTGTAATTGAATCGGATCGGAGCAGATTTGAATTTAGTTTGGACTATCTGGATCCATGTTTTGAAAACCGAAATCAATTTAAATTTACTTAATTTGATCGAATCAAACAGATCCATCTAAACAAACACCCCTACTTTTTCGATGTAGAGACAATTTAGGATAAAATGCAGCATCAATGTATCAGCAAATAGGGGTGTGGAAGCATCCTATTTGCGTTAGTAAATTTCTTTCTTTTCTCTGGTAAAGTACAAAAATTATCCGAGGCATAATTGGACATGGTATATCTACAAAATTTATTAGGGACATATTTACTACATCCTAATTTGGAGTGTCGGTGTGAATACTAACCTCACGTTCCACATGGGTATAAAACCTGGTTCATCAACCTAGCTAGGTTGGACATCACTTGCACCGCTTAAGTTCGATTCCACCTCCCTTTATTTTTCTTTTAATAAGCAGTTTTACAATCTTTCACCCCTTAATAAAGTATTATTTTTCCCTCAACTTTTAACTTTCTAAAATTTTATTTTTACTCTTTTTATTTTTTAAACTATCGAGTTTACCTTTTAGTATACATAATCTAATTTTTATAGTCACCAAACCTCAACTTTGTAAAATACCATTTTAACCCCGTCAATTTTGAACTTCGTAAAATTCGTTGACATAAAAAAACTAATTTATTACGTGCTTATTTTTATGCATATGTGTCGATATAAATTCGCGCTTATCAACGTTTTAACGTAAATTTAGAATTTTCATTCATAAACTTTAACAAAACTTATTTGCTTTTTTATTTACGTTTCGGTATAATTCGAGTATGTCTACATTTCGACGTAATTTTTTTAGAGTTTTTATACTTATTTTTATGTACGTTTCCTACGTATCAGTCAGATAACATAGATTACGTTTTTTATGATCAAAACTTCCGTTCATTAACTTAAAAAAAAAAATAAAAAAAAAAAAAAAAAAAAAAAACTTACTTATTTTTATGTATATGTCAGTATAAATTCAAGTTTATTTATCTTTTAATGTAAATTTTATGTACATTTTCTACATTAATTATAAGTACGTTTTTTACATATGAGGTGGGTTATAAATTACACGTTTTCATTTGACGGTATAAATTAAATTATTATACTATACACTAAATTAAAGTATCATAACACTTTTTTTTTTGTGCGGCTTTATGTATGTCGCGAAATTTAATTATATGTGTACCTTCATGTATGTAGTTTTCTACAAAGATGTTTTCATTTTGTTTTTTCTCTAAATTTAAGACTTCTTTTGTAAATTTTTTCTATACAACTTTCTCTATAGTTACTACATCTTTGTTTAATACTATGTATATTTTTACACATACAACTTATCATTCGTCAAATACATTGTTGTCCCGCAACGCGTCGCAAGACAAACACCTAATTTGAAATAAAAGTATGACGTCTAAGGATTGAAATTCAATGATGTTTAATTATTTCATCTTTTAATGAAAAACTAATAAAAACAAGTTTAACGGATGCAATCGTTCATTTTCATATTTAAAACATTTTGGTAGGATCACCTATTATGTGGTATGTATATCATCATTCCCTACCATGGTGATATGCTACTTAGAGGCACATGGTGGAAAAAGAAGTAGGACCATTAAGGTTTAGAACTACCTCATGTTCAACTTTTTCATTTTCAATGAGAAACCTTGTCCTTAAACAACACAAACGTTCCTCTCCATATCCAAACCTTCTGTTTTTTATGACTACCCATCATGAGGTATATATATCATCTTTCCCTACCATGGTTTGCATAAGTCCGTTTCAAGCTATGTACATGGTTTGCATCATGAGGTATATATATCATCATTCGTCAAATATATTGTTGTCCCGCAACGCGTCGCGAGACAAACACCTAGTTTGGAATAAAAGCATGACGTCTAAGGATTGAAATTCAATGATGTTTAATTATTTCATCTTTTAATGAAAAACTAATAAAAACAAGTTTAAAGGATGCAATTGTTCATTTTCATATTTAAAACATTTTGGTAGGATCACCCATTATGTGGTATGTATATCATCATTCCCTACCATGGTGATATGCTATTTAGAGGCACATGGTGGAAAAAGAAGTAGGACCATTAAGGTTTAGAACTACCTCATGTTCAACTTTTTCATTTTCAATGAGAAACATTGTCCTTAAACAACACAAACGTTCCTCTCCATATCCAAACCTTCTGTTTTTTATGACTACCCATCATGAGGTATATATATCATCTTTCCGTACCATGGTTTGCATAAGTCCGTTTCAAGCTATGTACATGTGTAAAACAATGGATATCATGACATAATTATATTGGTTTGCATAAGCCACTCGGTTCCAAGATTTAAACATGGGTATCATGACATAATTATAATGGTTTGCATAAGTTGGTCGATTCCGGGATGACATGTTTAAGGTTTGTGGCGCAGAATGAAAGCTTGAATAAGAAAAAAAATCAAAAAGGATTTTATTACTGAATTTCAAGATGTTTCTAAAGGCTTACAAATGAACTTATATATAGTTCTTAGAATAGAGTCACTTATTTAACTTGTTTATCCCATCCTTGATTTTGTACGACTTGCATCCATTAGGCAACTACTTGTTGGAATAGTGTCTAAGGCTGCAACTATATTAGACAAGTATTTGACCCGGTTGTGCATGGTCCTTTTGGGTTGCCTTCACCATAGCAACTTGATGGATGATTTGTTAAGAGAGAGTAAATATTATAAGGAATAATATATGGTTATTTGATTAATATAAGTCATAGATTAATTGGAATTAATTTGGTGACTTAAAGAGATTAATTAAATAAGAGGGTATAAACTGTCAATTGTTTGATAGTTACACTTTAGACTATAAATCCTTATCTAAGATAGGATGGACGATTTCTAGGGCTTGTATAAGCAAAAAATCGTCCATAGGTCTATCAAGGAAAGGATATGGATTAACTTAAAGTCTAAGTTATCCTATTAGGGTTAAAGCTGTAATCCTTAAGGAGTCTACAAGTATAAATAGACCCTAGGGGTGAGGGAATTCGACACACCATCTAAAGTAGAGACACTCTGGCCGAATTCCTCCCTTCTCCTCTCTCCTAAATCATCTTTCTTACTATTGGTGTTTGTAAGCCATTAGAGGAGTGACATTTGTGACTCTAGAAGCTCCAAGACAACAAGATCAACAAGGAATTCAAAGGTATGGTTCTAGATCTATTTCAATGTTGTTATTTAACCTAATTAGGCATTAGAAGTCTTGGATTCAAAGCATGTTTAATTAGAAAGCCTAGATCCGAGCATTAGGGTTTTGCATGCGCACATAGGAAAGTTCTTATGGCTAAAACCCATCAGTGGTATCAGAGACTAGCTTGGTTTTCTTTAAATTGTTGCTTGATTAACTGAAACAAACCTGCAAAATTCGATTTTTTGGTTTCTGAGTCATGGACTCGGCGAGTTCCAAAGTGGACTCGGCGAGTTGCCCTGACTTGGCGAGTCCCTTTGTGTACTCGGCGAGTCCGGGCGTCAGGATTAGCCAAAACCGGGATTTTTTCATGTTTATCTTATGGAAACTTACCTTAATCATATTAGATCAACCCTAATCCGATTTTTTGATATATATGACTATAATCTTGATCTAATTAAAGATATTTATCATCTAATAAAATATTTAATTTCCTTATATGATAATTAATTAATTATTTTGATTATTTTGGTAATTATCTTAAAAGAAATCTTGGATAAATCAAATATAGATAATTAGGATATTAATTGTTAATTGGAATTATTTGTTATTTGATTCCCCATATTTTAAATGTTTAAAACTTGCCCTCACATTTTGAAATTTATATGTGTGATTAAAAGTTTTAATTTAGACAACTTAAATTTCAAACCCTGCGTTTTTAAAAGGTTTAAAACACAACCTTATACTAATATGATATTACTAGAATAATATATATATATATATATATATATATATATATATATATATATATATATATATATATATATGTATGTATAACTAAATGCTAGTCTTACCGTTAGTAGGCCTCATTTACGAAGCCGATCTATAAGGTGGGTATAAGGTTGCGGCCTATAAAATGGCGTTTAATGGGTGTACACTCACACCCACCGCTTGCTTGATTGGTGGAGGGTCGTTAGCCGAACGGGTAGGATAGGGCAACCTCATCCTCTCATTAAAAGTATAATAAGTAATACAAAGTAACTACACGTTTTAAAAATTTTCCAATCTTAGTTACTTTAGGAAAAGTGAATTGATGCAATCCCATGAAATTACACTTTGCACCCTTGCTAAGAAGTTAGTGGAGCGTGTGTGGTTTACCGGCACACTAATTGGTTCTAAGAAAAGGTGGCAAAGGGTGATTCATTGTTTATCATAGTTCGATGGAGCGTGTGTGGTTTACTGGCACATCGAATAGGTGATCGTTACAATGAAGGCACCATGTGAATTTGCATGGTAATTCACACCCGCTTTGTGATCCTCGGTATCCCAGTCATAAACAAGAGGGGCATATCGAGATTTAAACATGCCATTGAATAGTTTCAATGAATCTCATCCGAACCTAGGAATTCTCAATACACTTAGGACTAATAGTTTAGGTTTTGTAATGGAGAATTAGTGAATCGTCATTCACTTACCTTCAATTTATTTTCATGTTAGATTACGGCATCCCTTTTCTAATATGTAAATTTTATTGTTGGATCCTAACCCTAATTTTTCTTATTGGGTGATAATTAGGGATTCTTATTCTAATCTATCTTTGTCCTTTCTATAGATGTCGAACGCAAACAACGCTGCTGCTAGTTCTTTCACGTTGATGAGCCTTTTCCAAAAGGTCACCTTCAATGGAACGAACTTTAGCGAATGGATAAGATACATTCGCACCATTGCTCGCTATGAGGATAAGGAGTATGTCCTCGATGAAAAGCTTGAAAAGATCAACCCCGTAATCGCTACTCCGGCCGAAATCACCGCTTTTGAGACTCATGAGCGAGATGCAACGAAGGTACATTGCATCATGATTGCCACCATGAACTCTGAATTCCAAAAGTCCTACGAGGACATGTACCCATACGAGATGCATCAAGACTTATTGGAGAGATACCACCAAAACGCGAGACAAGAGCGTTATGAGATTTTCACTAACATGATTTCCGCTAAGATGGGTCATGGAGAATCTCTTACCGTGCACCTGCAAAAGATGCAAAGGTATGTCGATCGCCTTCGCAAGTTAAATGTTGACTTTGGGGAAGACTTGGCGATCGACATGGTGCTTCACTCTTTGCCTCCGATGTACAACCAATTTAGGATGACCTACCACATGAACAAAGAGGAGGTCACCCTAAGCAAACTCCAAGGTCTTTTGAGGGTCGCTGAGAGCAACTTCAAAGACAAGTCTATTGCACCTACTCCCAATCCGTCTGCTGCTCCTGTCTTGGCAATTGGTCAAGGAAAGGGAAAGAAGAGGAAGGCTTCATCGAAGAACTATCGCAAGGTTAAAGCCCGAGATGGTGGCTCTTCTAGTGGGACCAAAGTTGATCCCACTAAGCCCTGTCCTAACCCGAAGGAGGCAGAGTGCCACCACTGCCACAAGATAGGACATTGGAAGAGAAGCTGCCCAGAATACCTGCAAGCAATCAAAGAAGGAAAGATCAAGCCATCTTTCGCAGGTATATACACAATTAAATCTAACGATTCTAATCATGCTATTTCTTGGGTTCTTGACACCGGTTGTGGTTATCACATTTGTTCAAATGTGCAGGGACTAAGAAGAAGTAGGGATGTGGAGCAAGGAAGGATCAATCTAATCATGGGGAACAGAAGATCATCGCCTGTTACCAAGATTGGAGTGTATTCTTTAGTGCTTAGGAATAATTTATGTTTAGATTTGAACAATTGTTGCTATTCACCAGAAATGGCTAGAAACATCATTTCATTTCATGGTTTATATAGACAAGGATTTAGATTTTCTTTTAATAATGAGAATGGTTCTATTTTGGCTTATCTAAATGGTGTCTTTTACTTTGAAGCTATACCATGTAATGGAATATATGAAACTGTTATGATTGTTGATAACTTAGGAAATGATGTTTTGAATATTGATTCTTCCACTAGTATGGATAAAGCATCCTTGTGGCATTGTCGTCTTGGACATGTCAACAAGAAACGCATAGCCCAACTCCAAAAGGATGGAGTGTTGGAGTCATTCGACCTTAGGGAAGATGACACATGCGAGTCTTGTTTACTTGGAAAGATGACTAAGTCACCCTTCACGAGTACTTGTGAAAGGGGTGAGGGACTATTAGACCTAATACATACCGATGTATGTGGACCTTTTAGATCAACCACGAAGGATGGGAACCGCTTCTATGTGACTTTTACCGATGATTATAGTAGATATGGGTATATCTATTTAATCAAGCAAAAGTCAGAAACCTTTGAAAAGTTCAAAGAGTTCAAGAATGAAGTGGAGAATCAATTAGGCAGGAAAATCAAGATGCTTCGATCTGATCGAGAAGGAGAGTACCTAAGTCTTGAATTCCACGATTATCTCAAGGAGTGTGGAATAGTTTCGCAATTGATGCGTCCTAGGACACCGCAGTTGAATGGTGTGGCAGAAAGGCGAAATCGAACCTTATTGGATATGGTTCGCTCTATGATGAGTCGTGCTTCACTACTTATCTTCTTTTGGGGGTATGCCTTAGAGACTGCCGCCCATATCCTTAACCGAGTCCCTACTAAGAAGGTTGCCAAAACACCTCACGAGATGTGGACAGGAAAAGCTCCCTTGTTGGCACACATCAAGGTTTGGGGTTGCGAGGCTTTCGTAAGACGAGATACTCACGACAAGCTTGAACCTCGAAGTGAGCGATGTATTTTCATCGGCTACCCGCAGACATCCTTTGGATATCCCTTCTATAGACCGAAGGACAACATTGTCTTTGTTGCGAGGAGAGGAGTTTTCCGAGAGCGAGAACTCATAAGCCAAGGAGACAGTGGGAGGCAAATCGAACTTGAAGAGATTCAAGAGTCGATAGATGAAGGAACCTCTACCGCTGGCACTCAACCCGAGGAGGAAACTCCGGTTGAACCGATTGACGAGTCCTTACCTCTTAGACGTTCCGATAGAGTTAGAGTTCATCCCTAGTTTTATGGTTTTCATATTACTACTGAAGGGGACACGTATATTAGTGATGGTACACTAGTAAATCTTGATGAACCTAATAGCTATAAGGAAGCCATGGCAGGCCTGGAGTCTGCGAAATGGAAAGAGGCAATGGATAGCGAGATCCAATCCATGTACGATAACCAAGTTTGGAATTTGGTTGATTATGTGCCCGGACGTAAGACCGTTGGGTGAAAATGGATCTTCAAGAAGAAGACCGACGTGGATGGGAACGTACACACGTATAAAGCGCGATTGGTTGCGAAGGGCTTTACTCAAACTCCAGGAGTTGACTATGATGAGACCTTCTCACCAGTTGCGAAGATTAAATCTATTAGAGTGATGCTAGCAATTGTCGCATTTCATGATTATGAAATTTGGCAAATGGATGTCAAGACCGCCTTCCTTAACGGAAAGTTAGCTGAGGATATTTACATGGCTCAGCCAGAGGGGTTTGTGGATCCGAAGCATCCAAATAGAGTGTGTAAGCTTGAGAAGTCCATTTATGGACTTAAGCAAGCGTCTCGCAGATGGAATCTTTGCTTCGATGAGAAAGTCAAAGAGTTTGGATTTGTACGAAGCGAAGACGAATCTTGTGTATATGTCAAAGCCAGTGGGAGTATAGTAAGCTTCCTCGTTCTATATGTCGATGACATATTACTCATAGGAAACGACATCCCGACTCTGCAGGAAGTCAAGTCCTGGCTCGGGAAGTGTTTCGCTATAAAGGACCTCAGAGAGGCCTCTTACATTTTAGGAATAAGGATAGTAAGAGAAATCAAATTATTCTCTTTGTACTATATCTCGATTTCCGATTTATGACGACAGACTAATTGAACAAATCAAATTAGCCCTAGCCCGGCCGAGCATTTACGTATGTCATCACTAAACCATCGAGGGGCCCAAAGATATCGCTTCTATCCTACCTTGGATAAAAGGAACAGATAAACTTTGATACAATGCTTGCTTACACTCACTAACCAAATCACACACAACAATATGTTTTATAACACCAAGTTACTAGTGCGTTTACATATTATCAATGTGCAACCGATTAGCAAGATACAACTCACACATCTCGGTTTCAAGAATATAAGATGTTATCGTCTCACTAATCACTCGAGATAGTGATCCAAGTGAGCGTGGGTTTAATCCAATGCTCAAATCATATTCATAAGCACTCATGAACGTTGCAGCAAACATTTGCTTATGTCTAATACTCTTTTAGACAATCCACACACCAATTCACGACAATCTTCATTCATATCTACTTCCAACATATGAATGACTGTGGCCCGTTTGAATAATTCGATTATTCTTAATAAACTCAATTATTATGGAAGTCAAAACATGCAAGGTGAAACATAAGAATAATACTAATCCCATATGGCCTCAAACCTTTGAGTATAAGCAAAACACGTTTTATTTATCACCATATCGATTACTCATTATTTGTCGTTTCTGGTAATCAACTTCTTACTTGAATTATTACACTTGTCCCATGCTCCTAGCATGCACACAATGTTTACCTATGGTTCTTACTTTTGTGAAATAGACAAATTGAACACATTTCCAATCATTCTCATTTCACAACTCCAAATCCATTTTCTTAAGTGTAAGAATATCAAATTCTTGTTACTTATAGAATATACTAGATTCTAACACTTTATGCAATGATCCTTTTGTAATGTCACTGCACCAAAGTCTCAAAGACTATTGCCAATGATATTACAAAGTCCTCTAACGTAGATTGTTACAAGACAATTCCTTAGATATGATGTCTCTCACTCAAAGTACATTCCTTTTAACATCCTTTTGCATAAAAGTTTCTAATCTAGAAATAGATTTTCAATATTTACTTCCTAATATGGACACACTTCCATATTTTCCATACGACAACTCATTCTTAATAGAATCTTAGCTATTCGTAATTATGTCGATATTGTCCATCCAATATGGAAACATTTCCACAATTTCCAATACTATACTTCCAACTACTCACAAGCAACCAATCCTCATCGAACTTTGGATTGTCCTTTGATAGTTGTTTAATTATTTTAGTCAAAACCAATTCTAGTCCCTTTTCCCTCTAAATGCACTAGACATTTGGAAAATTTTAGAATGGTCAAACATTAAATCATTTGCAATCGATCCTATACTCGAAGCGTATGGGACACGACGCACAATGTTTTATTTTCTATGTTCTCAAAATTCGAATTGTGAAGAGGAATGCCGTAATCATAATCGAAATTTTAAGAACACACTATGTACCTTTGACTAAATTTATTAACATTCCACAACCTAATCCTTTAGATTTGAAATGAAGCATAATATTCTCTCCCTTAATTATAGCAAAACAACCTTTCAACTCTTACAATTTTGCAAAGTATGGCTCTTGTTTTCTATAATTAATATTGCCAACTATGCAATACGTGCCTTAATAATCATACAATCATAACATTTATGCTCCCACTATCATGATGATTATTATAAAACATAACACTTATGCTCCCACTAGCTTCGACATGTATTCATAAACATCTTAACTTTCAGAAAAACAATACCTATTGAATTTCTTAAGTCCATGTTTCTAATACTTAGTGCTTTGATAATCTTTTATCAAGGCTTCTTGAACTTATACACTTTTGCTTTAGATAGTTCATATGTGTGTCTTAACAATTAAGACTAATTGCCAAACCTCACAATTCAAATTATGGAAAGGGATACCGTAACCATGATCGAATTCGAGAATGCAATTTTACAATCACTATCTTTTAAAATCTTTCTTAGTGAAAGCATTTTCTCACAATCATTTGCATGAAGGAGGAAATCTTATGACACTTAGATTTAAACGGTGTATGTGTTCCTATCCATGTGAATTTGTTAAAATCCAAAGTTTACGACAAATTCAAACTCATATGTACCGAGCCTTTTTTTTTTAATCTTGATTTTTTGCCTTATGGTAGCACAGCTGTCCACCACGTCTTCCAAGTAGTTAAGCATCTCACCCTTTTCCTATCAATGTACCTTTCATTGATCAAGGTGCTTTGCCTTTTATGCGTTCAAAATGAGTACTCATAGGACTCACATGCATAATTAACTCAATTGGAACATCACAGAATCAAAATATCGTCAACACGACAAGTTGTAAAACTCAACTCGTGTGCTAGTGATGATCGATAAGGTTTATTTGATTTGTTCTTGAAACTTTTCAAGACCATTAAGACTCCCACTGACTCCTTGACATATAAGATTCTCTTGTCAATAAACATTTGTTGACAACAAAATATTCAAGAGTTAGTGTAGCTTTTATCAAAACACTTCATAAATTGGTCCAAGTTGGTCTTTGTCTTATTCAAGACATCACAACTTTCCACATTTTATGAATGTTATAAACCTTTAATACTTTTCACTCATTGCCACAATCTTAACTTTAAGACTTTTTTATTGGAACGAAGTATGATAGACTTCTTGATTTAACCATTTCTTCAATCCTTGATTCCTCTTTTTAAACATACTAAGACTTACTTAGAGGATCAATTGAGACATGGTTCTTAATCATTAAGACCCATTATAAAGCATAAAAGCTACTCTCCCTTCTTCTTAGAATGGAGAAACTTTGATCTTTCTGCCTACTTGATTCTTCTTGTTCGTTCTACTATTGATCTAAACCCTTTAATCAATTCAGAATTACACTTAATCTTGTAAGTGTAATCATATTTACTAAGCCATTAGTAAATCATGACAAATATCTTTGTTACTCTTATGGTGAACTTGATCAACACACAACTTTGTGTACTCGATCTCCTAGTCCTTCACTTGACACTTTGTCAACGAATTTGTCTAATTTCCAAATATGAAATTTCTCATTCATCATGCAACCAAGTTGCGTGATTCCAAATTTCAGTCCAATTGAAACTTTGGGCGATGAGAAACTCTCCCTATTTGGTAAATTCTCGACATTCCCATAAATAACATAACTAAGAATCATATCCATTCGTTGTAGAAATATGCAAACATCAATTTTCATAACGATTTCATTGCAAGGAAGTAAACAAATAAATAAATAAGTCAAACAAAATTTATTTTATTTATAAAAGCAACGGAAAAACATTTGTCCTTGCAATGCAAAATCTATTTGAAAAACTATGTAAAAGGAAAATTTCTAACAACTCTATCATAACTATCTAAGCTCAAAATCCAATCTTCAAGTCCATGCGATCAAGATCCATCTCTTGTGATTAGATTCATCTTGCTCTCTTATCAAGCTTCCTTTCTTTTCACCGATCCTTCAAAACATTCAAATGCAATCTTATCACATCGTGTATTAAGAATCAATGAATAGGAACTTAATGGAGTTAGATAGTGGATTCTTACCTAAAGCGTAGTCATACTTTTGACTCTCCCATCACTTAGATCTCTTAGGTAAATAGGGCAACTTCATCTCCAATGCCCCTTCTCTTGGCAATAAAAGCAAATTGACTCTTTTGGAACAACACATGGAACTACTTCAGACATCGCCTTTCTCTTATTATCAAACTTTTCGATCATTGCATGTCTTTCATTGCCATTGTCTATATCCATAGAGGTCTTGAAGGCAGATTCACCAATCAACTTTGCTTTTCTATTGCGCCAAACCATTGTTGATTCAGCAGCAATAAGCATGTAGGTGAGATCTATAAGGGTCACGTCGTGGTTTATCATATAGTACTCTCTTGCGAACTCACTACATGAGTTAGGAAGTGATTGAAGAACCCAATCAACAGCCATTTCCTCACAGACAACGGATCCCAACAGTGTGACTTCATCCCTAGGACGTGTACACACACCGACTTTCCTTCTTTATGTTCACTTGCCAAAAGGGCTTGAGTGATCTTGAACTTTTCAAGTTTACAATCTTGTGGGTTAGGGAGAATAATTGGAGGAGGAGGAGGAAGTGAAGCATGATTTCTTGTTCCTCGATCGAATCATGGAATATCATCTTCATGTGGAATGCTTGTTCCACGGGATTTGAGAAGACCATAGTTGTCGAACTTTGACATCGGGAGAAAACCGAATTCAAGTTAGTTGATTGATTGAGTCCTTGGTAAATCACCCAAATGAAATTCCAAGGCTAGGACCCAACACAATATCCTACAACTCGGGAGAGGGATGCCGTAACCCAAATTGCAGAACATTTGAAGGTAAGTGAATGACGATTCACTAATTTCCACCATGAAAAACGAAAAAGAAATTTAGGTTTTAAATCTATGCAAACTCCTAGATCCTTTGAGATTCATTGAACATTTCAATGGCGTGTTTAAATCTCGATATGCCCCTCTTGTTTGTGATTGGGATGCCGAGGATCACAAAGCGGGTGTGAATAACCATGCAAACTACATGGTGCCCTCACATGTTACAATCACCTATTCGATGTGCCGGTAAACCACACACGCTCCACCGAACTATGACAAACATTGAGTCACCCTTTGCTACCTTTGCTTAGAACCATTTAGTGTGCCGGTAAACCACACACGCTCCACTAACGTCTTCGCAAGGGCACAAAGTGTAATTTCATGGAATTGCATCAATTCACTTTTGCCTAAGTAACTAAGATTGGGAATTTGAAAAACATTTAGTTACTTTGTATTTCATTATACTTATAATGGAAGGTTTCGTCCTATCCTACCCGTTCGGCTAACGACCCTCCACTAGTCAAGAGTGTGGTGGGTAAGAGTGGATACCCATTCAATCGCCATTTTATAGGCAATTTCCTTAAACACCCCTTATAGACCAGCTTTGTGAATGAGGCCTACTAACGGTAAGACTGACTTTTACTCATACATATATATATAATGTTAGACTTTTAATGTTATATATAGTATAGGGTGTATTTTATACTTTTAAAATACTATATGGTTAACTTTAACAATTACACTTTTAATTCAATTAAAAGGTTAACCTAAACCTTTATGGATTTATTAAATCTCTTTTTAATTATACTCCTTAATTAATTAATAAAACCATAAGGGTGTGATTTGAACTTTTTCAAAACTTTACTAAGGTTTTAGAATTTAACATTCTTAATTAAACTTTTAATCAACTTTTAAATCCCAAAACTTGATTGCAAGTTTTGAAACATTTCAAAACATTAGGGTTTTAACTATTTAAATTTCAAAACTTCAAAACTTTTGGGTTCAAATTTAAACTATAAAACCTAAAGGGGAAAATATGAAACTTTTCATAACAACAAGGATCAAATAACAAATAATTTTAAATTAACATAATTATCCATATTTGATTTATTTAATGATTTCTTGCAAAACAATTTATCAATTTACTCAAAATAATTAATCAATTATCTTATAAGGAAACAATTATCTTGTTAATTGATAATTATCTTTAATTAGATCAAGAATATATTCATATATATATCATAAAATCGGATTTATATTGATCTAACATGATAAGGTAACTATCCAAATGCAAAAACAGCAAGAAATCCCGAGATAAACATTATCTGACGCTCGAACTCGCCGAGTACCGCACTGTACTCGCTGAGTACACTGTGGTACTCGCCGAGTTCCTCAGCTATAAAGCCCAAAAAACGATTTTCCAGTTATACAATGCATCAATACAATTGAAACCAAGCTAGGCTCTGATACCACTGATGGGTTTTGGTCATAAGACATCCTATGTGCTCATACAAACCCTAATGCTTGGATCTAGGTTTCTCTATTGTACATGCTTTGAATCCAAGACTATAAACCCTAATTCTAACATATGGAAATTGACATTAACATATAATTAGGTTTAAGAACATACCTTGATTGTTATGTAGCAATAACAATCCCAATTCCTCCTTGAATTGGCTTTGGAAGGCTTAGACTCACAAGTGTCACTCCTCTAATGGCTTACAAACACCATAAGCAAGTGGAGAAGGTATAAAGAGAGAGGTGAGAGGTTAGAATTCGTATCTAGGACCTCTTGGGAAGGGATACATGAATTCATGGCCCTAGGGGTGTTTATATAGGTGTATAGATAGGGTTTCAGTCATTATCCTTATCTAGTTGATTATCCATTAAGCAACCAATAAGATAATCCTTGAATCCTTATCATACTCGAATTCTAAGGCTTTCCAACCTTAAATTCGTCCACCATATAAATAAGATAATCCTTACCTTATTTTGTAACTATCACATAATTACAAATCAGCCCCTCTAGTTTAATTAATTACATTTGATCACAAAACTAATTCTTAATTAATTATTGACCAATATTAATTAAACAAATATGATTTCTCCTTTAATATATTATTCTTATAACATATTAATAAATCATATTATCCTCTCTCTCTCTTTATTCATTTCTCCAATCAAGTTGCTTTGGTGAAGGCAACCCAAAAGGACCATGCACCATCGGGTCAAGTACATACCAAAATAGTTATGGACTTAGACACTAATCCAACAGAAAGTTGCCAAAACTCCTCACGAGATGTGGACTGGTAAAGTACCTAAACTAGACCACATCAATATTTGGGGTTGCAAGGCTTTCGTGAGACATGAGACTCATGATAAGCTCGAACCCCGAAGCGAGAGGTGTATTTTCATCGGCTACCCACAGCAATCCTTTGGTTACCTCTCTACAGACCTAGTGACAATGTGGTCTTTGTAGCAAGAAGAGGAGTCTTTCGAGAAAGAGAGTTTATAAGCCAAGGAGATAGTGGGAGGCAAATTGATCTTGAAGAAATTCAAGAGTCAAGTGGTGAAGGAACTTCAAACTCTAGCCCTCAACTTGAGGAGGAAACTCCTGTTGAGCCAATTGACGAATCTGTACCTCTGAGGCGTTCCACGAGAGTTAGGAGTGCACCTGAGCATTACTATGGATTCCATATTACTGCAGAAGGTGAGACACTTATTAGTGATGGAACACTAGTAAGTCAAGATGACCCTAACAGCTACGAGGAAGCCATGGCAGGCCCCGAGTCTGCTAAATGGAAAGAGGCAATGGATAGCGAGATCCAATCCATGTACGATAACCAAGTTTGGAATTTGGTTGATTATGTGCCCGGACGTAAGACCGTTGGGTGAAAATGGATCTTCAAGAAGAAGACCGACGTGGATGGGAACGTACACACGTATAAAGCGCGATTGGTTGCGAAGGGCTTTACTCAAACTCCAGGAGTTGACTATGATGAGACCTTCTCACCAGTTGCGAAGATTAAATCTATTAGAGTGATGCTAGCAATTGTCGCATTTCATGATTATGAAATTTGGCAAATGGATGTCAAGACTGCCTTCCTTAACGGAAAGTTGGCTGAGGATATTTACATGGCTCAGCCAGAGGGGTTTGTGGATCCGAAGCATCCAAATAGAGTGTGTAAGCTTGAGAAGTCCATTTATGGACTTAAGCAAGCGTCTCACAGATGGAATCTTTGCTTCGATGAGAAAGTCAAAGAGTTTGGATTTGTACGAAGCGAAGACGAATCTTGTGTATATGTCAAAGCCAGTGGGAGTATAGTAAGCTTCCTCGTTCTATATGTCGATGACATATTACTCATAGGAAACGACATCCCGACTCTGCAGGAAGTCAAGTCCTGGCTCGGGAAGTGTTTCGCTATGAAGGACCTCGGAGAGGCCTCTTACATTTTGGGAATAAGGATAGTAAGAGAAAGAAGTAAGAGAATAATTGGACTTAGTCAGAATACTTACGTAGAGAAGGTACTAAAACATTTTAGTATGGAAAACTCAAAGAAGGGAGAACTACCGATACAAGGAAATGCCAAGTTGAGTAAGACTCAAAGTTCGAGTACTGAAGCTGAAATAGCAGAAATGAGCCGAGTACCGTACGCTTCCGCAGTTGGCTCAATCATGTACGCTATGACTTGTACTCGCCCTGATGTAGCCTTCGCTTTGAGCATGGTTAGCAGATATCAAGGGAACCCTGGCAAAGCACATTGGATTGCAGTAAAGAACATCCTTAAGTACCTTCGGAGGACGAAAGAATGGTTCTTATTCCTTGGAGGGAGTGATGACTTGAAGGTGCGAGGGTATAGTGATGCCAGTTTTCAGACCGATAGGGACAACTACCGTTCACAGTCGGGCTGGGTCTTTACCCTAAATGGAGGAGCAGTAACTTGGAAGAGTTCCAAGCAAGAAACCGTAGCTGATTCAACGTGCGAATCAGAGTACATCGCAGCGAGCGAAGGGTCGAAGGAGGCAATATGGCTAAAGAACTTCATCGGTGATCTTGGAGTTGTGCCTGCCATAAAGGAGCCCATGGAGATTTTCTGTGATAACGAAGGTGCGGTTGCCTTGACCAAGAAACCGAGGGATCATGGTAGATCAAGACATATCGACATAAAATATCACTTCATTAGACATCGTGTAGAAGAAGGACAACTCATAGTTAAGAGGATATCATCAGAAGATAACCCAGCAGATCCGCTTACGAAGGGACTGAGTAGGGTTAAGCACTTGCAGCATGCTAGGAGTATTGGGCTGAAGGATGATATTAGTATAGATTAGATAGTATTAGAAACGTATAATAGATAAATGTAATTAACATTTGGTGGTTAAATAAAGGAGTTTTATTTATGAGTAGTGTTACTGTCTTATGTTAATCGTTTAACTATTGTTTCACTTTGCATGTTTTGACTTCCAGAATAATTGAATTTATTAGGAATAATCGAATTGTTCAAATTGTCCACAATCGTTCATATGTTGGAAGTAGATATGAATGAAGATTGTCATGAATTGGTGTGTAGATTGTCTAAATGGCGTTAGACATAGCAAAGGGTTGCTGCAACGTTCGTGAGTGCTTATGAACCGGTTTTGAGCATTGGAACAAACCCGCGCTTGCTGGAATCACTTTATGGAATACGATATAAAAGGTGATCGCAAGACGATAATATCATATAGTCTTAAAACCTAGATATATGGTTTATTATTTGTTAATTGATTGTACATTGATAATGCGAAAACGCATCAGTAACTCGGTGTTATAAAACGCATTGTTGTGTATAGTTGGTTAATGAATAAGTAAATGCATATAAGTCGAAGTTTATCTGTAACTTTTATCAAAAAGGTAAAAGCGATATCTTGGCCGCTCGATGATTTGATTTGACTTATGTGTCGGGCCCGGTCAGAACTGAATTGATGTGTTTGATTAAGTTCTATGTCGAATAAATCGGAGATCGAGAAATCAAATGCTAGACTAACCATTCCATAGGATTGTCAGCATGATATCTAACAGAGGACTGTACGATCCCTTATCTAAAGGACAAGATTGATTAGATCAGAGTTTGACAGCATCTTTGAGAGCTACGATTGCAAACCGAATTGTACTTGTATAGTTACTAGACTTATCCAAGTGGGAGACTGTTGGAATAGTGTCTAAGGCTGCAACTATATTAGGCAAGTATTTGACCCGGTTGTGCATGGTCCTTTTGGGTTGCCTTCACCATAGCAACTTGATGGATGATTTGTTAAGAGAGAGTAAATATTATAAGGAATAATATATGGTTATTTGATTAATATAAGTCATAGATTAATTGGAATTAATTTGGTGACTTAAAGAGATTAATTAAATAAGAGGGTATAAACTGTCAATTGTTTGATAGTTACACTTTAGACTATAAATCCTTATCTAAGATAGGATGGACGATTTCTAGGGCTTGGATAAGCAAAAAATCGTCCATAGGGTTATCAAGGAAAGGATATGGATTAACTTAAAGTCTAAGTTATCCTATTAGGGTTAAAGCTGTAATCCTTAAGGAGTCTACAAGTATAAATAGACCCTAGGGGTGAGGGAATTCGACACACCATCTAAAGTAGAGACACTCTGGCCGAATTCCTCCCCTCTCCTCTCTCCTAAATCATCTTTCTTGCTATTGGTGTTTGTAAGCCATTAGAGGAGTGACATTTGTGACTCTAGAAGCTCCAAGACAACAAGATCAACAAGGAATTCAAAGGTATGGTTCTAGATCTATTTCAATGTTGTTATTTAACCTAATTAGGCATTAGAAGTCTTGGATTCAAAGCATGTTTAATTAGAAAGCCTAGATCCGAGCATTAGGGTTTTGCATGCGCACATAGGAAAGTTCTTATGGCTAAAACCCATCACTACTGACATTAGTAAAGAGTTCTAGTGATACGAGAGCAAGAGTAGGAGGAATCCTAGAAGGAGAGTCTAGGAAGGTTAGTGGTGTGAGCTCATCTGAGCACATGTATATGTAGCAGAACGTTTAATAATGGTTGTGCATAGTGACTTGGGATCTTTTAGATAATTCTTGGGATGAGTACGGATATGTGTGGAAGGTAGTATGAACTCGTACTACCAGAAGCACATGATCCGTATGGGGATCGGGAAGAGTCGAAGGATTACTATGGAGCCAATTATAACGCCCATGTTTCTAGGCTAGGCAATAATGATGATGTAATGGTCTAAGTCAGCCTTTGTAATTTGTTTTGAAATAATAAATTGTATTATTTGAGTATTATGTGAATTATGTGTTTTATGATTAATTGTTGTGATTTGATAAATTAAAGTTAAAAATAAGCATTAAAATAAAATGTTAGATAAACCCAATATCTATGAAGGAAGTTGTAGTGGTTGTGACAAAGATTCCGGATATATAAAGAATATCGAAATCCGAGTTATAACGAAGAAGTTATTACTCGTCGAAGTTTTGCGACAGAACCGATACGACACTGCATGACGTAAATAGTGAATTACAATAGAATGATTTTTAGCCTTAGTGGTCTAAATGAAAGTCGTAGAGTTCGTTAAACCGAGAGCTTGCATAAAATGAATGCCCAAATCTGGCTTCGTATGAGGAAGTTATAATTTTTCTAAGTTTCGACTTAGTAGTATGCAACCCAAAACTCAAAATTTAGATCGAGTGATTTTTAGCCGAAACAATCTAAACGAGAATCAAAGATCTCGTCGATATTAGTGCAACGGTAAAAAGACAGACGAAAACGGATGTCGTATGAAGATGTTATGAATTTTTAACGGACTTTTCCTATCCCGCCTGTTAAAAATATAACTTTAAAAATAAAGTAAAAATTAGCCGACGGAGTCTAAATGAAAGTTGTAGAGCATAGTATCACCTACGCGTGGATATAAAGAACATCAAAACGGAGATCGTATGCGAAAGATACGAATTTTAGAAGTTTGGAAATTTGGAGTACGCCCAGCGCACTCGTGTTCATGGTCTGAGTTGGGCCACGTAGCGTACTCCATCTCATGGTCGACGCGTGAACGTAGCTCCGATGCGTCCGAGATGATCCACCCGTATGCCCAACGTACTCGGTGTACGCCCAGCGTACTGAGCCGCAATTTGGAAAGATACGTAAACGGAGCTCGTATGCGAAAGATACGAATTTTAGAAGTTTGGAAATTTGGAGTACGCCCAGCATACGATGACATTACGCCCATCGTTACCTCGACGTTCAGCCACTATAAATAGAACTCAAGGCTGCCCGCTTTTTGTTTACTTTCTTTACATCGCTCACCCTTAGACTCTCTCCTAAATTGCAAGAAATACCCCCGAAGCCTAGTGTATCGTCCTAGCACTCGAAGCAAGTTCCAAATCCCCGAAGATCCCAAGAAAAAGAGTTTTCGAGCCGAAACACTGTCCACGTGAAGCCCAGTTTTTGGGAAAACATCCTGGTTTTATCGGAAACGATCATTTTAAGAGACGAGGTGCTGCCCGATTACCATCTTATCAAGTGAGTGTATAGTCACTTTCTTCTTACACATAGATATGAGTATTTTCTATAAAATACATGCTATGTGTAACTATATTGTTTGTTTAATTGAGATGAGTGTCGAATAGATGTTTTATATAAGTTTTAAACTGTATATGTATTTTTATCTACAAATATGTTGGGTAAAACCTGGGTAGATGAAATAGTTAATGTGTGTTAAAATGATGAGAGGCCTAGATATTGTTATTGTTTCAGTCATCTAGTAGAGTATAGATGACGACCACAGACCTTTCTAGACAGTCAAGTGGAACGCTAGCAGGCTCGCAACCTATATGTGTTTGTGAACTTAGTGTTCAATGGTATACTCCATCCCTCACATGGTTGCCTTATTTGACATAAATTGCCGAGGAATCCCCTAAAGCAGTGTTGTCACCCCGATGAAAATCCTTAGGCTCGGTCCCTTATAAAAGATATTTAGGGACGTAAAGTGAGGTTAACGGGAACGGGTAATCAAGGTTATTGTTGTTTCATGAAATTAATAAATTTATTGTTGGTTGATGAAAATTAATAAATTTATTATTTGTGGGTTAAAAACCCTATATGCTCACCAGGATCCCAAACCTGACCCATTCAACTTTTTATATTACAGGTAGTGGACCCAGAGCATAGTTGGATGACAACGAAAGACTTTTTGATTATAGGCCAATAGTTGTAAGGCTTATAATGTATTGTTTATGCTTTTGGTCTGCATCGGAACATGACCTCCCGAGGTTAGGCCCTGTTACATCCTTTAAAATGTACCCTTCTTCGTGGGCAATCCTTTAAAATGTGGGAGATTAGGCCCTGCTACATCCTTCTTCTTCGAGCAATCCTTTAAAATGTGCCCTTCTTCGTGGCATCAAAAGCACACCCTTTTGTTGGGTGAATCGTTTTGGGTGGGATGACAGTTCTTAGGTAAAGATAACCGACAAGACCAATTTTGACAATCTGTACAGTTTCAAACTTTCAATTCCTTAAATACGATAGTTCTTAGAAAGATAATGCCTAACTGACAGTTTGTACAGTTTCATGCCTTCAATTCCGTGAATACGACAATTCTTAGAGAGAAACTGCCTAACTAGCAATTTGTACGGTTTCATTCCTTCGATTCCTTGTGAAAGTAGTGTGAAGTATAATTCCGTCAATTCCATTTAAGATCTCTTTTAGCACACAAAATTTTGACGTAGTCTCCTTGAGTCTCTTCTTCTTTTGAATTCGCGTTTTAAGACAAATGAAAATTTTGAGATAAAAAATAAAAATAAAATAAACTTAGCACGTAATAAAAATAACTAAGAAATAAAATAAAATTAAAATACACTCAAAAGCAATAAAAATATTTTTGGATTTTTGATTTTTCTGAAAAAGAAATAAAAACATAAATAAACATATTTCTGGAAATTTTGAATTTTATGATTTTTGTTTGGTTTTAATTTTACCCCTAAATTTGTGCATAAAGGAGAAAGAAAGAAAAAGATATGAAAAAAATTTAAATAAAACAAAAAAGTACACACAAAAAAATTTATGTCAGCCTTCAAAACGAATCATTTTAAGAAAACCTAGGAGTATCAAAAAAATTCAAACCATAATTCAGCAGTTGATGTAATCCCCATTTCTGATCTTTCCTTTTCCTTTCCTGCAAGGGACACATACCCTCAATTAAAGTTCTAAATGTCATGCAGATGAGAGATGTCTCCTGTCAAGTGCCTGGAACAGCCACTATCAACATACCAAAGTCTGATGATATTCCTCCATAGCTGCTCTGGCATAGAGTGCGGAGTTAATTAGTTTTAGGAACCCAATCCATTTTGAAATTGGGTTTACCCTTACCATATACACAAGATACTCTTTCCCATGACATATCTTGTTTCTCAGATAAGGAACATAAAGAAGTTACAGGACTTTTGGACGATTTTGAAATGTGACCTTTGGGAACCCATTGGTAATTAGGTTTAAGCATTTTAATGTTTAACCTAATGGGTACTTGAGCACTTGATTTTGAAATGTAACTCCCTTTTGATTTAGACTTGAATCGAAAGTGTAAGCCAGAGGACAGTCCTTGCGATGAGTTCAACCTCACCGAATTTGGTTTAGCTGAACCATCTCTCGAATTAGGCTTCTTGTCAAACATGCCTTTTTTGTCCTTGGGAGTCTGATTCTTGGCTTTTTAGCATTCTAATCACCATTGCATGAACATGAACTCAAACAAATTTTTTTCGGAAGATCTCCCCCTTGGCACATTCTGCCAACCTTGTTCATAGTAGGGAACATATGAACGATGTGGGCAATTTCTAGCAATATGACCGGGAGTCCTATAGTTAAAACAAGTTTGTTTTTTTTTAAATAAATAAGATTGTGACTTGGTCCTTGTCCAAATGAAGTTTGTTTCAAAGAAGTTCCACAAGCACAAGCACATGCACATTTATTATACTATTTAACAAATTTTTGTGGCTTGAATTTTTCATCAGTGGGATTATTATCATCATAAGTTTTTTAAGCATTCTCAGCAGAGCTAGAACTAATTTTGTTCTGCTTGAACCCATCTTGCACTGTTACTTTGTCTGCACATGAAGTGGAAACATTAGTATCGTTCACATTAAGGCTGGATTGTTCAGTCTTGATTGAGGCTGATATAGAGGGTTGGCCATATTCTGCAGGTTTTTCTATTTCTATAGTCTCAAAGGCAGAAACATAATTATCATTAAAATGAGGTGGAACACTATGATACCCTAAGCCATTTTTTGGTTATCTTTCCATTTCAACTATTTTTCTATCATAGATTCAACTATCTCACTTGACACATCAAATTTCTTAAAGTTAAATTCAACATCTTTAAATTTAGCTTTTAACGCATCAAGCTCAATAGCTAATTTGACAATTTCCTCTTTAGCATAATGATGGTGAACACATTTGGTGCTATATTCCTCCCTAATCCTAATTAAATCTTTATTTTGTGCTTCTAGTTTTCCTTTAAGAGGCTTATTAACTTCCTTAATTTCATAAATTTCATTTTTAAGGTCAAAAACCTCTCTAACTAATAATTCATTTTGTTCACGGTATTTATTTATTTTATCTTTACATGATTGAGAGCATGAAAAACTTACCTCCTTGGTGATTAGACTGTTGTAAAGGCTCATAATTTATCAACAGTAAAAATCTGATTGTGCAATTTTATTCTAACCGAAGATCAAAATTAAATGCTCTTTGACCGAAAACACCAAAAGTCAACACCCTGTTGACCGAGAACCTTGAAGGTCAACTCTTTGTCCGAAGAGAAACCTGACCAAGAACGAGGTTTTGTAACCCAGAACCTTAGCCGAAATTTGAATAACCGAGAAGCTAAACCGAAGATATGAAGCCAAAAATGCAGACCGAATACGTTGACCGAAGACTCAATGAGTACCGTGAAGCGAAGCTGACCTAGCCGAGATCACAGAGTCTTCATCGAGAACTTCAAGGCTAAGAACGAGAGCTCTGAAGTTGAGTCCAAGGAGCTGCCCTAATCGAAATCGATCAGTTGGCCGCCGAAAGCTCCTAAACCTAACCAAGAACTTGAAGTTTGCCGCCGAGAACTCCGAGGCTTGACCGAAAATGCCCAAAAACATGAAATTGTAATATCAAGACCAAATTCGATCAAAGTCTTCAACACAGTGAAGAACATGAAGAACAACGGTAACAATTTTTGTCTAAAAAACACTAAAAACACCAAGAAAAATTCCAAGATATGTTTACAATACTAGAAAACATGCCTTTGACACACAGTTTATGACACGCATAGATTTACGATACGCAAAAGTGGGTGACGTAAAAATAATGTCATCTCTCCTAAAATTTATAGGATTTAGGACATGTATTTGTGCCTGCCCTAAAATTAGTGTCAAAAAATAAAATAAAAGAAACACGGAAGGCGCCTAATATAAAATGTGTGTCATGTTAGTGTGTCGCTTTATAATTTTTTTTAATGAAACATGCATTTTAAGGGGGAAAATGAAATCACCAAAAATTAACCCTCGCCTACTCGATCCCAAAAATTAACCCCCCCCCCCCCTCCCACCTCTTCTAATTAGCAAGAAAAAGCCCTCGGGACTTCGTCTTCATCCGCATCTTCCTTAATTCCTCGATCCATCACCTCCACCAAAAACCTAATCCTTAGTTCCAAAAAGTTCTTACACTCTTAATCGAAATCAGTATAGATCGCCCCACATCACCTCCCCTCTACCCTAATCCATTTTAAGCCAGTAACTCCTCATTTTTCCCTCAGATTTGAGACTCCTCTTTCATTAGAAATAGGAGGTAGAAAGGTCAATTTTTTGAGATTTAAAACTATATGACTCGAATTAGAGGTTGAAGATCAGAAATCGGAGGTTGCAAATTAGATTTAGGATCGAAAGTCATAGGTTCAAGGTATGATCAGAAGCATCAGAATGCGAAAAACAAAAACGGAGGAGGCATCAGGTTTGAAGGTTGTTCTCTTCTTCTTCATGTATGTGCCCTAGATTTCTTTCTCTTACATTCAATTTTTAAAGATTCTTTTATTCTTTAAATCAGGTACGAAGATTGTTCTCTTCTTCTCCATCTGTTTTTGGAATGACGACCTCTCTTGTTAAGCTAAAGGGCATTTTCGACTTTTTTGTTTTTGTTTTTGCTAATTAATATTTGATGTTGATTTGTGTTTTGTTTGGTTTGTTGTGTAAAGGTTCTAGCTATGTGGTCATTACATGAGCAAATTAAGCAAATGGAAGTTACAGTTGAGCAAGCTGCACAATCACGTTCAAGAAGAAGCAAGTGGCAGTTTATGGGGGCAAGAGATGATGGTGCTAAAGAAGAGCTTCACTAGGTGTATTGTGTGTCTGAAAGAACAGAAGGCAATCCCTCGCTAGGTGTATTTTTCTAAAGAAGACCTTCTGCCTATTCCATTATATTTACTTGTGATTCTTCTTGGTTAATGATATCAGGACATGAGAGAATGTTATATGTAAGCAATCCTTTTGTTTCTCTCAACTATTGAGTAATGTCATGATAACGATATATATTTCTTTTCGGGTTGTAGGTGTTGGAAACCAGAATTTAAGTCATTGATTCATCCCATGTTGTAAGGAGTCAAATTTTATAGGAACAAATTCAAAGAGTTTGTTGATTGGGTTTTAGCAGAAAGTTCCCTTGATTTGGACAGTTTTCGTTTATGTTGTTCGGATCATTACAATATGCCAACATTACAATAATGGATTCATGTTGTTGTTAGGAGAAACATCAAACAACTACACTTTTTGTTTTGCTGTGGGAGTAGATTTGAACATATTGAGTTGCCCAATCATCTAGTGACTTGCGATTCTTTAGAGGTATTACGGTAGTTTTGTATGAAAGGGGTTTAATTTTGCCTTAGTTTACAAGGTTTATGGGGCTTAGGGTTCTTGAGTTGAACAATGTTGAGTTACCATACAAGTCTAAGTTAGTAAATAATTTTCTCAAAAGCTTGCCATTGCTTGAGGATCTGAGTCTGATAGACTACGTGATAAACAAACTCAAACTTCTTTGTATTTCATGTCTGAATCAAGAATCTCAGACTTGATAACCGGAATATCTCCGATTATGAAGAGTCATATGATATCGACACTCTCTGTGGTTGCATAAAGATTGTTTGCCCAAAACTCGTGTTTTTTTAGTTTGGAGCTTTTAAAGCTGATTGGTATAAGTTTAAAAGTACTACTTTATTAAAGAAAGATGTGATTCATCCTGAAGAATTTCCACCTACATTTAACAATAGTTATTCATTTGATGGAGTTTTTTATTTAGAATATTTTTCCACTAGTATTGACATCTTCTGTTACTCTCTATGTCCTTCAGGTAGTTCCTTATTCTCTTTATGCATGATTAATTTGTGATAACATATTAATTATCCATGAGTTGTGATTAAATATGCAGTTGACCCCGCAGCTAACCATAGTAACCGATTTCGATGATATCCCCATAATCGATACTCGCACTGTCAATGATCTCATAAGATTCCTCAAACATCTTCCTCATTTGGAGTCTCTCGGTTTGATCATTGAAGAGGTATTCTCATATATATCAAATCGGTAAAATAAAATAATCTACTAAAATGACGTCTCAAATGGACTGAAAAGGATTCTAACTTGGGACATTTATGATATCCTATTATATGAAAGAGCAATAAAGCCTGCTAAATAATTTTTTTAAGAATTCAAAACTTTGGTTTGGATCTTTACACATCAACATGAAAAATTAATCGTTTCTTTGATGATCTAGGACAGTTTTTTCTAGGAAGACTGGAAGTTGAATGAAGATGAAAGAAGAGGAATCTTGACACGTCATCTGAAAAGAGTCAAGTTTCTTAATTTCTATAAGGAAAAGCTAATACTTGATTTAGCACATTGTTTACTAGAGCATGGAGATGCATTGGGTGAAATGATTTTTAGAGAGGATTGTGAAGAAGATGAGTTCCATGAGAGGCCAATGGAGACTATGAATCAAGTCTCAAAGTTTCACAAAGCTTCTTCAACTGTCAAACTGACTTCTCTTAATGAGACCGGTTATTATCAGCTTTCTGGTAAACCGTAAGTAGTACTTACCTAACTTACCTATTCATGTTATGGGGTAAGTAGATTGCATTATCTCATGTGGATGCCTTTTGGATTTTTTTTGCACCACCTGACTTTAGTTGCTTCATTTTCACTTATTAACTAGAAAGTATTAGATTGGTACTTTGGTTATCCAGTTATGTTCTTTTATGCTATTGGAACTACTTATTTGTTTTCATAACTCCGTTTTAATCATTTTTCTGTTTTATTAATGATTCTGATTAAGGACAATTGAGTTAGGGGATGTATTAAAGTTTCGGATAAATGAATATGTTGTAGTCAACAGCAACATATTTGATGCTAACTTTAATATTAAAAAATATATTAGAGATCAAACGAATCCGACATATTAATCAATCTATGGTATTCATCAACTAGGTGTCCACAAAGTTATTACACTTTGGTGTGAATGGTAATGTCTAACATGATATTTGCTTTAGAATTTTAAGAAATGGTGTGCAAAATTGGGGAATCAACTTGATGTGATTTATGTTTTGGGATAACAAGCATACGATATTTAGTAATAATTTTATTAACAATAGTATACAATAAAGAAAAAGGAATGGATGTATCTTTTATTTTTGAGTTTCTTATGCATGTCACTTCCAAGTATGGTTTGGTATTTTGTAATAATCCTTTACAGGCCATCATCTATTGAGTTTTTCTAAGGGGGGTTGATAAAACCTATTATTCGAGATATAACGATTCTCCAAAATAGAGTGAAAACCCTTTAATTCTTATTCCATCATAACCAAAAAGACATATCAAAACCCTATAGATAAGTGTTAATAGATAATCTTATCCTTTAAAAGATACTAAAAGATATCCTGATTTTGAATAAATAATTATGTACCTTGCTTGCAGGATCAAATATTTATTTTTGGATTGCTATCATTCCTATTACTGTAAGAAGTCACTTTTATCATTGTTAGCTATTGGCTTTTTTCATATTCTGACTGTGTGTGTGTGTGTTTATGCTCAGCTTGTTTTGCTTGTGGGGACAAAATTGCAACATGTTATTGCTACTTTGGCACTTGAAAGTGCTGCAAATACGTGAGGCTTCTTTGCTGAAAGAAGGTTAAAGCCTCAAGATTAACTCTTTTGGTTTAAAAAGCCAGGACTTTTGCTCAACTTAATCCATTTTATTCTTTTCCAGGTTTGTGTAGTTTCCTTCCATTTGATTCTTCATTTCCATCAAGTGTTTGTTTTTAGGGCTAATAACACAACTTCATAACTCATGATCAATTCGTATGTAGAACACGTTTGAGCTAGCTTCTTTCTTTTGGTTATGAGTGATTTCTTCTACTTAATCCCCTAACATATTTTCATCTCAAAAGTTGGCATTATATATTTATACATCAACTATGCACTTTTTTTGTTCCAGTGGCAATTCAGTTATAATTCTTGTTTCATCAAGAACCACATGCTGGTGTACATACGCCCTGTTTTTAGGGTTTGAATGAAGTTCCTTTCAATTTTGACACATAATTCACACAAAATTAAATCTCTCAATATTCTTATCTCTTTTTTCCATTATCTAGGTTTGTGGGCCAATTCTTATGCAGCTATAGCATCCAACCATTCTATCCCTTAGTTACCCATGTATGATTTTTTAATAAAAATATCCAAAAAGATGTGGGAGAATCCAATATTCCAACATATATAGACACTTACATGACAGTGTCACATTGATGTGGGATACAATAACATGAACAATGTTGTAACATACCGGAATAGCAAGAGTAGAGTTGAAGGGCTAAAAGTGTAAATCTTGAAGGGCGACTCGGCGAGTCCATGGATGGACTCGGCGAGTAGAGTCGCGACTTTGGTCGTGTGTCAAGCGACCTACTCGGCGAGTCCAAAGATAGACTCGGCGAGTAGGTGCTAGGTGACGAAAACCCTAAATCCGGGGAATGAGCCCTATATAAAGATCATTATGTTTCCTCCACAGCCTCCTTGATCCCCCTTGAGTCCCAGAAACCCTAATTTCATGGAGGAACCCCATTGTTGAGAAAATTGGAGCTTGGAGAGGTGTTTGTTGAAGAAATCTTGAAGGAGAAGAGGCTTGGATTAAAGGGCTTTGCTTGGATTCAAGTTTCATTGCTGTTGGGGCATTCTTTAGAGGTAATATTTCGTTCTTGGGCTGTGTTCTCTTAGATTCTCATTTTGGGGTTGTGTGGGAAGCTTAGTTGTGTGACATCTTGAGTTTGAAGGATAAATCTGAGGTTGCTACCTCAGATCTGGAGTGGAGAAGATCTTAAGAGCATTAAAGCCCCTATCCTTGTGTTGTTAATGGAGCTATCATATCCCAAACCTTAGTTCTAAGGTGAATAAGGCCTAGATCTCTTTGGATTCACATAAAGTTTGCCACTTTACGTGATGGATGGATTGTAGGAGGTTAGATCTATGTTTTGGATCAATTGCATGGCCTGGAGTGCTTCTGAATTGATTCAGACCGGTGATACTCGGCGAGTCACATGGGTGGACTCGACGAGTTGCTTGAAGATGGCCTGGAACTCGGCAAGTTGGAAGAACAACTCGGCGAGTAGGTTGAAGATAGCCTTAGACTCGGCGAGTTTGTTCTTGGACTCGGCGAGTCTTGTCGAAGAGTCCCAATATTTTCTGGTTGAGTCGAGAATCGGTGAGTCAAGGGATGACTTAGTGAGTTGGGTGCGAGTGGACTCAGAGTTGTTGGACTCGACGAGTCTTGGGGTGACTCGGCGAGTTGGGTCGCTGATTGAGGGAAGTTCTGAGCATAGGGACTTGGCGAGTCATCGGGTTGACTCGGCGAGTAGGGTCAGTCGGGGGTTGACTTTGACTTTGTCCAAGGTTGACCAGTTGTCTTCCAGGGGTATTTTGGTAATTAAGGGTATTTATTGAATTGAATGTTTTGGTGTTCAGTGGAGGAGTTCATGTCAGAGTTGGAGCAGCGGGATTTTATCCTTTCAGCCGGAAGTTTCGAGGTGAGTTATCCTCACTATATCAACAAGGTCTAAGGCACCAAGGCCGGCCCTTATTGGATTGAGATCCGGGTAGTCGTTGTTATTTTGTTGTTGTGATATGCTTGCATCTTGAGAGTTAGGACGGTATATGTTAGAGACCTGATTGAGATCGGTATCCTGAGAGATAGGGAAATGCTATGCTAATGACCTGTTAGGTCGGTATCCTGCTTAGAGTATGTTATGCTATGTGATCTGCTAGATCGGCTTGTTTGAATGTGAACTGTTATATGAATGTATGTTTATGTGTACATGGTTGTTTGGACTGGATATGGGTTGAGGCGGTCCTGCTTTGTGTTTTAGGCCAAGAAACTCAGGGTGGACCGGTTGTTCCGAAGGCCCAGCGAGCGGTCCGGATATGCTGTAGGCCCCACGAGGGCGGACCAGACGTGCCGAGGCTCGGAGAGTGGACCATGCCGACTGAAGGCCCGATGCGGGCGGACCAGTCAAACTGTAGACTCAGAGAGTGGACCAGGTGAGTTGAAGGCCCAGTGACTTCCATCTCCAAGTTTAACTCAGACGTAGCTCCCTTCTTTTTGGGTGTGAAGCAGTGTCAAACCAAAATACCCAACAAGCATTAGCTCTCCCTGAAAAGGAGGTGATCCAGCCGCACCTTCCAGTACGGCTACCTTGTTACGACTTCACTCCAGTCACTAGCCCTGCCTTCGGCATCCCCCTCCTTGCGGTTAAGGTAACGACTTCGGGCATGGCCAGCTCCCATAGTGTGACGGGCGGTGTGTACAAGGCCCGGGAACGGATTCACCGCCGTATGGCTGACTGGCGGACGGACCAACCACACTGCAGACTCAAGGGACATGATTGGACTCGGAGGTTGGACCAGGTGGACTGAAGGCCCTGCAAGGCGGACCAGTCCCACCGTAGACCCGATATGCATGGCTGATATGTGATTCGTTATGAGATAGAGTGATATGTGTATGGTATTCGTGGTTGATATTTTGGGGGTATCTCACTAAGCTTTTGGGCTTACAGTTGTGGTTTAATGTTTTTCAGGTTCTTCAGGAGACTGTGGCAAGGCGAATGCGTGATCGTACCGCTCCTCATGATTTTGTAGCAATGTGATTCTGGGAATACTCTAAATGATTTGTAATGAAAACCTTTTTGTAAACGATTTAATGTAATCGGGTTGTTTTTGAAAAATTTAAATTGGATGGATTTTTCGGTTGTTTCAAATGTATTGTTTTACACAGATGGGTACGAATTACAAGGTAGCATTAATTCCATGGATAGGGAAAGGATGCAAGGAGAAGGAGAAGGCGGATAGGCATATATGCAGATGATTCAACGGTTCACACGGATACAAGCATGGTCATATCTATTAAGGAATTAGAGCACCATAAGCTGGTACCAACATGTGTGTATATGTATCCTTTTCATACCGTGAAGCCTTTGGTCATACTGTTCATGTACGTTTTTAAAGTCCATTGTTTCTCATTCGTCTGTTTAAATTGGATTTGTCTCTATCTAACTTCTTATAGTCACTGATTGGTTTCTTGTTATATATGCCTAAATCTTAACAGTTATCATGACAACCTTCAACAGTAGTTTTGTATCGACACCTTCTAGCAGAAGATATCATGTACATGTTCTTGTGCTGCAATTGTGGATTCAAGAACTTACTGGTCCAACTGTATGTATCTCACGTGAAGCTTCTATTAGAACTATTAATCTTAGGGATTTCAAGTCTTTCATAATTCATGTATCTAATTAGTTTGAAAATTTATGTTACAACTTCTATTGATTTGTTTTATCTTTCCATGAGACGATTATTTGTATGACATTAAATTTTATGCAATGGATTGTATTTTTTGTATATGATGTTTTATTTTCTATTATGATACATTAATTCTAAATTTAATTTGAATATTAGTAAATCTATAAATGACATTTTTTTAAACATTTAAAATTAGGATACGCAAAAATGTGTGTCATCTTCATTATGACATGGCCTTTCTTGACAGGGGCTTCCTTGATACGCACTGCGTGTCATAAACACGCATGTCGTAGGGTTACGACATGCAAATGCGTGTCGTCTTCTTTTATGACAGGGCCTTCCTTAATACGCATTAAATGTCATAACTGTGCGTCGTAAATGCACGTCATAAATGCACGTAGTAAATAGACGGCGTGCAAAAGCATGCCGTCTCTCATTATGACAGGTGCTTCATTGACACACATTTGCGCGTCGTCTGAGCGTTTTACGACATGCATTGCGTGTCGTAAAAGGCTATTTTTCTAGTGGTGTTAATATCTTGCCAATTCGATTGATACCAATCCTTGCTCTGATACCAATTGTGAAACCCGATCTAATGTATCAATCGAAATCACTAGAATTGGTGTGGAATCCCAATCTAATGATAAAACAAAATAGTTGTAACGAATTAAGAACATAGTAGCGAATCTTCAACGCACACTATATTGATGAATAGTCTAGTACATAAGATCTTTAGGTTTTTCGGTTCTCACTGTTTCTCTAAACTCAAAATCAGCTAATGGAATGACCAACCTTAAACACAGCAGAAATAACAGTATATATATATATATATATATATATATATATATATATATATATATATATATATATACCTAGACCTAATTACAAAAGCTAGCCCAACCCAAAAACCCAACCGAAAGCATCACTAAGCCCACCGAAATCACATGGTGATTTCGGTCCAAAAACCACCGAATTCATGGTGTTTTCGGTCCTAGACCGAGAACTCTAAAAGCTATGTAAAGTAAATTATAAACCACAAATCATGTCCTAACAGTAAAGGACCAAATTAAAATAGTAGATAAGAAGTACTTCCAATAGAATACGAATCCCCAAAGTTTCTATGCTAAGTTTTTTAGAAGTGCTATCGAATAATGAGATGATTACCGAATTGTAGTATGACTAGTTATCTTAGTCGGATTTCCTAGTACTAATAATTAAAGAACAACTAACACAAGGATCATGCAATTAGTGAACATATAATTAATTAAATATATTCGAACTATAAATGATATGATCTAGCGATTCTAATCAATTATTGTAACGCCCCGTTCTAAAAGTATTTATTTATGGATTCCCGAGATCAAGAGTAAGGGCGTTTCAGTCTTTTATTGGCAATGGGTTTCATTCGAGAAGGTTTCGGACCGGGTGTGTTGCTAGAATTGTAGGGCTTCTCGCCACCTTTTCGTGGATATAGAGTTCATCAGGAACGGACTTAGGATAAAGGAGATATTGTAATTTGAAGTTATTGGCATCAATGGTCCCTAGGGGAAAAAGTTGGCAAAGAGGTCCCATGCATGCTAAGTATGCATGCACGTGTTTGGCTGGGTACGCCCAGCGTAAGTTGGGTTACGCCAGTGTACGATGGAAAGTGAACGCGAAGCCTCATAGCGTACGCCCAACGTACGCCTAACATCAAGATACCCTAATTCTTTGAGTGTGAAGACTATTTAAACAACTTTAAGAGCTCATAACCCTCCCTTACCTTAGCCTCCACTGTTTAGAGTCGTTTTACCCAAACCCTAGCCAACTTCTTGAGTGTGTGAGCTATTGAATTGAATTTGGAGTGTTTTGAGAAGAATGTGTTGCATCTAGTGAGTGGAGGAAGAAGGCCAACGTGTAGATTTGAAGTTTTCTAGTGGTTCAAGAGCTCCTAACGGTATAAAGCTTCTTGCTTGAAATCTATTTTGTGTAAATCTAAGTGTTGTGAAGTTTTGACACCATTCTTGTCCCAAAAACTCCCATTATGATGCATGATGTGTTTTGGTTAAGATAAGTTGTCCTTTCAGACCATATGAGAGGTCTTGAGTGAGAAAAATAAGGTCCCAATGGACTTGGTTGTCCCATGTATGAAGTAGGAAGGTATTAATGGGTTAAGACCTTGAGTTAAGAGCTTTATGGATGTCAAACAGGATAAAGTTTGAGACTTTATGAGTCCTAGGCCCTTTTTGTCACTAGATCTGGCATATGGGCTTAAGCGCTTAAGACATTAAGCACATGGAAGGATTTTGGTACAAACGTGCATACGCCCAACATAACTTATAGAACACCCAACGTAGTGGGTCAGCGACCCACTTTCCAGCCAACGAGCAACGCACACCCCGCGTACCAAAGGAGTACACCCAACGTACGCCCTCTGTTGGGTTTTCGAATTTGGGCCTTGAAGTATTGAGTTGTTTATAGGGTAGCTGGTTTTGGGCCGTGACTGAACTGTATAGATGGAGTAATTTGGGCCCAATAATTATTATGGACCTTGGATCTTGGCTCGATTAGAAGGTGGGCCCAATTTAGTAAATTGGGCCAATATTGGGCTTTGCATAAGGACTTGGTTTTGGGACTTGGCCTAATAAAAGGAAATGGATTTAGTGAGTGGTGTGGGCACTTGGCCTAGAAAGTCATGTTGGATTCTAACTTGGTGATTATCATGTGATAATTGGGATTTCAGGGGAGTTAGCGGTCTGAGATTTGCAGGATTTTGGCACTACTCGCGATGTGAGTTATCCTCACTATACCAAGGGTCTAAGGCACCATGGCCGGCCCTTTGTATTGTTATTTGAGTAATTGCTATTGTGATATGTTAGTTTGGTATTATGCTAGAATGGATGATTATATGCTAGAATGGCTTATTAGATCGGCATCCTGGTAGACTAGATGTGGCTATGCTTAGTGACTTGTAGTTGGTCGGAATGTCTGTATGCTGGTAGGAGATTACATGTGATATGTGCGCATGTTTGAGCAGTTGTAGAGGGTATCCCATCCTAGTAGGATGATAGGGCCCTAGTACGTAGTTTATGTGGACTATTATGTGATTATCTGGTGAGTGCACCTGTTTGTTAGTATGTGGGCATTACGACCCGATGTTTGTGGGGTAGGAGTATTACATCCAAGTAGGACGATTTGACTTATAGTATGTTGGCATTCCAACCCGATGGTTGTGGGTCAGGAGTATTCCATCCATGTAGGATGACTGGACTCGTAGTAGGTTAGAATTCCAACCCGATGGTTGAGGGCCTACGGTATTCCATCCTGAGCGATGACTGGACCCATAGTAGTGGTTGTTGTATGTGTAGGAGTATGGGCATTCCAACCTGATGGTTGTGGGCCGAGAGTATGCCATCCTGGTAGGATGGTTGGACTCGTGGTATGTTGGTATTCCAACCCGACGGTTGCGGGCCAAGGGTATTCCAAACTGATGGTTGAGCGAACCCATTGTATGTTGTTTATTGTTGTATGTGTATGGTTATGTGTGTATGGGTAATTTGGGGGAACTCACTAAGCTTTCGAGCTTACGGTTTCAGTTTATTGTTTCAGGCACCTCAGGTGATCGTGGCAAGGCTAAAGCGTGATCGTACCGCTCCTCATATTTCATGATTTTATGGTTTGGTTCTAGGGATACTCTGATGTTTAAAACTGTTTTGAAAACAAGTTGTATTAACTTAATGGTTTTTTAATGGATTAAAATGTTTTAAATTAACTTAAAATTTTATGGATGTTACAATTATCATGATAATAAATTTACACCTGGCATGGATATTTATCACTCTCTACCCACAGTCAAGTCACCAATTAATATCACCTAACCCTAGGATTTGATTAATCACCAGTCCTAAAAGTTTAATGATCATATACTAATTAAAATTTAAGTTAATGCAATTAGTTTGGTCTTCTTAACTACACATAACTCGACAATAAGAAATGAAAATGATAACTATAACATGAAAGATGAATAATCAATCGAACATAAGTATAAATCAAACTCAAATAATTAAACTAACGAAATATCATCGTATCAACGAGGGTTCATATACATCTAGTCAAAGTCAAGGTTTTTACACCATAATCAGTAAACTAAAACATAAAAAATCACCAAAATATTGGGAGACACGATCTTCAAGCAAATTTGAATTGAAATATTATCGATGAAATAGCACTTGAATCTTCAAATCATTGCTTAAATCGAAACTCTAGCTTCAAAATCGAACCTTAGAGGGTTTATGGTTGTATGAAATTTTGTCTAGTTTCTGGAACATCTTGAGTCTCATCAATCAAAGTTACATGTCATTAGATATGGTAAAAAATACTACAGATAGGTCAATCTGTCCACCAACATCTTTTTCGTCTTTTTCAACTCCATTCTTTTATTTTGCATCTTAGCTCCCATTTTAACTATAATTGAACATTTCAAAACATATTAAGTATCATATATCTTAAAATATAATATTTTTACTCAAATATATTAAGATAATGGCTTAAAATATATAGTTAAATAAGGTCATATCAAAATACCCCACACTTATATTTTTCTTATCCTAAAGCAAACTAGATTGTTATTATGTCATATCAAAACTTTGCTCACAAACATCACGTAGAATAACCCAATTTGACTTTGCAAATCATGTCTCGTCTCAATGCATATATTTGTGTCTAATTCCTAAATACTTCTCAAGTTCTAAATACTCACATTCCTCATAAGTTTCCCACTTATTTTTTTTACAACATTCATTTATGCATCTTCCAAATACATTCTCATAAAATTTTCTTAACCTCAAGGTATTTTTGTTAAGTTCCCAAGCATACATACATACATATATATACATACATACACACACACACATATATATATATATATATATATATATATATATATATATATATATGATAAAATAACCTAGAAAAAAATTACAATTTCACTATTATGTCCTTGGCTTTTGGTAGTTTTCATTATTTCTTCACTTCTTCAAGATCTTTTTACTTTCTTAGACTTCTATTCACTCACAAAATTTGGATATTTTTTTTCTTTTTCAATATTTTTTCCATTTTTTTTATTTTCACTTTTTTTTTTTTCATAACTCATTTTTTTCTCTCAAACTAAAAACCTATAAGAAAAAGCATATGCTTAAGCAAGAGAATTTAACCATACCCTTTATTGGTTAAATGTATTAGTTTAAAGTTCAATAACTACATATATATATTTCAGTACACGATGCAAAACAAATTATATCCCTCAAACCACATAGGTTTGCATTTTTGTCTCATCATTTCACTTGAACTGGGAAGCCACAAATATATTATAACAAATTAGCTAAACAAAACCTTTAAATTCGCATTAAATTATCCCAAATAATACTAGCAAATTAGCTCTAACACAACAATTATTTTTAAAAAAATTTCTAGATTTTTCTAATTTAGACCATTTTTCAAGTCTTTATAATCTAGCATTTTTATTTTTTTATTTCAATCTAGCATGCTATTTTCCTTTTTTCAATTCCATACCCCACACTTAAATTATAAAATGTCCTCATTGTATATAATAAAAACTAAAGCATATAAAATAAAAGAGGGAGAAAATGAACGAACTTGCCTTGGGAATGTAGTCACGAGATTCGATTGACTGTTGTGGGTTGCTTGTTATAAATTGTCCAAGTACCAAAGAAAAAAGAAAAAAAAAAACTTAACATTTTAGTGTCCGGCTAAAAGTTATGTCGGTGAATCTCCGTTGCAAAAGGCATCTTCACCGGTGAAACACATTGTTACCGTTGTTGTATATTATTGTTGGTGTTCCTCTAAAAGTGTAGCCCGTAAAGGGTATTTATTTTCTAAAAGTATTAAGTGTGGGCAACTAGATGTAACACCAAATTGGTGTCATTTCATCTATAACATCACCATAACACCAAGGGGGAAGTAGTGTTCTACATGTTATATCATGTTAAGAGGTACAGAGAGAAAAAAAAAAAGAGAAAATTATTTGATTGGTTGATGAAGGAGATAGCCAATCATCTTTCTTATTTTATCTTGTCCTCGTTACCACAAGATCCAACATAACGAGCTTCAATGAGTTTTGGGGGGGGGGGGGGGGGTGTTCCCCGCGTTGTGACGTTGTTTTTTTGTGTGCCAACTCAGCCAATTCGTTTCTCGTTGTGACCCACACCGTATACTCTAAGTGGACGGTCGGACGCAAGATTTCAAGGTAAGGGTTGCACGGAAAAGTTAAGGATTACAAATTAATAGAACAATAAATTCAAAAAAATTTACGCCATAGCAGGAAAAATAGAGATTACACTTACTATGACTTATATTAGAACCACCCTTTATTTTTGTTTGTGGTTAGCTTGTTCCTCTAAAAGTTGGGATTCGGAACAACAGAAAACGAAAAATTTAAAGCATTAAATATTTTTATTAGCGAGACAGGAATATAAATAACAAGCTAAAGTCATTCACATATGTATATATAGTTGACACCTCTACTTGATTAACAAAAAAGCAATAATAAATTACATTCAGATCGAGCTATCAAACATTAAATAACTTGCGACCTTACTAAGTATCAAGATTGCCAAATTAAACCATTTTCAAGAAAATGGGTGGTCAGACATCAAACCACCGTATCAAACACTGCACAACACGAGGACTTGAAACTCATATACTTATAGCACGAACAAGCAGAGATTTGATATGATATATTAATTCTTCTCCAACATGTGTGAAACTATCTTTGCGTTTATATAGAACATCCATCACTCGTGCCAAGTTGATCACACGTATTATTAGAGTCATTGGAATATCTTTACACATGAGCGACTCATGGGTTATATCTTTCCAAGCATCTTCAATTTTCTTGTTGAATAAGTCATGGACATACTTTTCTGGAACATCATATTGCTTCATGTAACTTTCGACACTCGATGCAACATGCGTCCTTTCTTTCTCCTCCTGCATTTTAAGTAAGAAAAGTATGTTAATGCTTCGAAACTAGCAAAGCGAGTAAAAATAATCTTGTTAGCAATAACCAATGATTTCTTTGTAGTGAATATCAAATTTCGATATATACCTTCTGGGAGAAAATATCATCCATGAGTCTAGCGATTTGACATGATGATTTAACAAGAAGTGGTTTGGTAAGAGCCCATTTGAACGAATCATCTGTGACTATATCACCCATACCAACAAAACATGTTGTTGCAAGCATGCTATACCCACTACTGATAAATGCAACTGACATGTGCTCCTCTACTGTCGGTATGTATCCCTCATTTGCCCATTTCGCTTCCATCATGTAGCTTCTAATAAACTCTTTCATCTATAAATGAAAACATGATCTACAGTCACATCCATTGTAAGAATTTTTTTGATTGTAAAACATTATTATATTGAAAATTAATTAAAGGTGTAAAAACTTACAGACTCTTTGGCGTAACTGAGATGATATGATTTTCCCTCACATTCCATGATTTCTTCCATTTCTTTGTAAATATTTAATAGTCCTTCATATATCAGTTTCATGTATTCTGGAAGCCCATCCAAGCATGTAATCGACCACCTATATATATATATATATATATATATATATATATATATATATACATATATATACACACACACACACACATACACACACATTAGTTTGATTAAAATAATTAGAACAAGTTTATCTGTGTTCGAGTACATGTAGATGGTGTGAATAGAAGATACCTTTGAATTGCTTCGGTAAACATCTTAAGTTCTTCATAAGTACCATAAGCATCATAAGTGTCATCAAGAATTGTTGCCATTGAAATCACTTTGGCTAAGAAAATTCTAGCTCTAGAATATTGTGGCTCAAAGTACACACCAAGTGCCCAAAAATAACATTCAACCATTCTGTCTCTTGCATAAGGTAGATTGTTTGGGACATCAAGACCTTTCCACCACCTACATTACATTAATCAGCAAGTAGAAATCTATTAAAAACTATCAAATTTTCGATAATAAATTCAAACTAAGAAACAAACTAATATTCAGGTTATATTTTTTAGATAAGAAGAAAATAAAAAGATATGAAGAATGAAACAGGAGCGTGTTAGATTGACGGAGTATATATGCATACTTGGAAACTTGGCTAAGCTCCTCCTTATGCAGTGACTGAAGCAAGTTGAACCCTAACTTCCCAAGTTTAAGTAAAGACTCGTTATGAAAAGCTTGTTGTTCATAGAAAGGAATGTAGCGCAAAACCTCTAGTCTTGGCAACCTTTTTTGTATAGGTTGCTTTAGTGCTTCTTGTATATGGATAGACAAAGTAGAGTTGCTTTGAACTAAATCCTTGGCTATTTCATCAAGGTGAATTTTTGTAAAAACAAGAGCATCATCTAGTACAACTTCGCCATGTACCCTCACATAAGTTGCCTCATACAACTCAAGCATACCTTGGACATCAGTGATTAAAGATTCTTTAAAAACTCCATTTTTATCTTTGTACCTATTGAAAATTTCTGTTTCGATACATGTAAAACACTATTAGATAGCTTCTTTTACACGATTAATAAATATTTTATTTATGCACACTCACGGGATGAAACATAGAAGCCATGTTGCCGCATAAGTCGAAACCAAAGAGAAGGACTACCCCCATTCCAGTCATCACCATATGCATCATGAATATGCTCTAAAGCTTTCTCAATCTCTTCTTCAAAATAATAGGCTATGCCTACGCGTTGGATTGCATCAACCATTCTTAACAAATTTGTGTGCTGCTTCGGAACATCCAAAGTTGCCATTATGTCTTTCTTCACTTCTTGTATCAAATCTTTGACTATTTGTTCCATCCTAGCATGCTCCACGTGCTACATCCATTTATTAATCATCAAAAAGGCTGTTTTACATGTGTACATCGATACACATAAAAGTAATAACTATTTCTTTTAATATATAGTAATTTGCATACCTCATCGTAGATGAGAAATTGATCTCCCCAAACGCTTGGAGGAAAGTTGACAAGGGGCCGGATAACATCCTCTTGTGTAAGAGACATGTTCATTGATAGTTTCCGTCAATGTATGCTATTTCATTTTCTATATATTAGCATGAAGGAGAGTTAGGCTATTTATACGAAGGGCGATAAGCTTAAGGTATTTCATCCCCACCATGTGTTAAACGGATCAAATGATTTCACTAGCTGGTCACTAAAATTAATAATTTAATGTTGATATTAAATAAACCCCATTTAAATGTGCTACAAAACCTCTATGGGCTACAAAACACATTATTTTACGTAATTAAATAATAGATAAAGAGTTCAGATAAATTTAAAATATTATCTTAACTATTTCATGGTTTAAATTTTGTAATATATATATATATATATATATATATATATATATATATATATATATATATATATATATATATATATATATATATCATCTCATCTCATCTCATCTCACTATACTAATAAAAGAGTAGTTCTTTTGCCAAGTGTCACAATTTTAGACATTGTAATTAAATTTAAATTCAAAATTTAAATTTCTCATTTTAATTATATTAAATTAATAATATTAGAATAAAAACTAAAATAAAATTTATACAAATTATAAGACGATATAATTTTATGTATTTATTTGAATCAACGATTAAAATTTTATATATAACTAAAAAATATATCTTAATTAATAAGTTATAAACTATTAATTAATAGTTTTGAGTTTTACTTAGAAAAATTAATTAATTTTGAACATTATCTTCACACATGAAAACACTTTAGTGATAGAGTATATTAATATGTGGATATTACACGATATTCATATGTAAATATTATATTTTATATTCACATGTGAATATTATGTGGTACATGTATTTGTGAATATAACACAATATAATCACATTTGAAAATTACATGGTATATTCATTTGTAAATATTATATAATATATCTAAATGTGAGCATTACTAGGTATATTTACATATTGATATAACTTTATATGTTATTTACATGTGAATTACATACAACATTACCTATTTTTTTTGTTTTTAATAATTAAATATTGATTCACATGTTCATATATGACTATTATGTGTAAATTTAGTTTATGCATTTCATCAAACATTTGGAGTATATATAAGTTAGTTTATAAAATCGTGATTTCAAGATTAAAAAGTCTTTATTAGTTTATGTCTGACATTCTCAAAGAAACAGAATGTCATTATGACATAATAAACTGGCTTATGAAACAGTTTGAGTGCACTACATATTCATCTTACTAGAAAATACCTCGAGATTTCAAGATTAAAGAGACTTCATTAGTTTATGTTTGAAATTCTCATAGAAACATAATGTCATTATGACATAATAAAGTCGATTATGATAAAAAAAATTAATATTGAAATTTAATTGATTTAACAAAATCATTTTTATTTTAAATTTAGAGAATTAATTATCCCTAAAATTTGAAATTTTCTTTTTTAAAATTTAATATAACTGAGTAAAATACTCTTACAATGATATTTGTGTTATTATATGGTACATGTTATTTTATTTTAATAAGGTGGACTTTAAGATTGTAAATTTTCATTACTATCATCAGTTGATTTAGAACTCTTCTTATGTCTACACAATAGATGTCATAAATATTATAAAGTTATGCCAAAATTAATGCAAAGTTCTTGCGAACACCAAAGAAATAAGAACATACATAAAAGCTGATACTTATATTCATAATCAATTTAAAATAAACCAATCATGATTTAGAAAAGAATCTTCATTGATGATATACTAAAATTAAATCCATATAACATTTAACATTTTATAAATTATATTATATGATTTTATTTAAATAAGTGAAATAGTTGTCAATATTTAATGCAGTGGAAAAAACGGTATATTAGTTATCAATATATGTTTAAATTAAGTAACTTTATTATGGAACGAACATCTAATTAAAATGTTTATAATTATATAACAATATCATAACTATATGAGATGAGGAAGGTCATTCAACTAATAAAACAAAGAATGTTGTCTATAAAGAGGTCTTTTAATGATTATAGATATTTATCGTTTTCAATGTATTGTTTACACATTTCAATAATACCAATAACCATATATTTTTTTATAATCATTATGCAATATACGTAGACAATTATATATATATATATATATATATATATATATATATATATATATATATATATATATATATATAGACACACACACACACACACACATATATATATATATATATATATATATATATATGCAATATACGTAGACAATTATATATTTTTTATGTGTTTCCCGCGTTTAACGCGGGTTGTAATCTAGTGTTTATGTGTGTTTATATATATATATATATATATATATATATATATATATATATATATATATATATATATATATATATATATATATATATATATATATAAGAGTCGCATCTTACTTTTTACACCGACTTCTCCATATTCCCTTCGAGACATTTTTAAGAGACAAAGAGTCGCATCTTAATTTTTACACCGACTTCTCCATATTTCCTTAGAGATAGAGAGTTACTTTTTTGTTTGTCAAAATGAGAAGATAGATGGAATAAAAAGAAAAAGTAGTGTTTTAATATAATCTTAAATTAATCGGAAAAAGAAAATCACATTTTCAATGTTTTTGGCAAATTAAGTAATTTAATAACATTTTAACAATATTTAATAAAAATCATAAAAAAACCTATTTTTTGCAAAAATAACAAGTTGGTTTAAAATGAGTATTTCGTACCAAGAAAAAACATTTTCGTTGATAAAAAGTTCATTTTGGTTTGTATTCCATAACAACATTCCAAATTCCAAACCAACATTTCGGATTACGGACTGAAATTTCAAATATCATAAAGTTGCACCTTTTATTCAGCCTATCCCCTCTCCATGCATGAAAACCTTGTTTGAAGGTTAGTTTTGGTGTTTTGGCCATATGAGGCTTTGCATGCACGTAAATTTTGCAACTTTACGTGACATCTTCACTAGGAGATTATGGATCTGAAGTTTGAGGCCGTAAATCCCTCTGGAAAGGACAGAATACGTGAGAACTCGTCGAGTCGCTATAGTAACTTGAAGGTTCACAACCTAGGGTTCACGGTCAAGGGTGTTCAGTTGGAAGTTTACGGTTGTGAACATCAACGAACTCGACGAGTCTCTCGGATCGGGATGACACGATTTGTGATATTTCAGTTTAGCATGGTGATGATACAATTTGTAGCGGGAGGGTCAGGATCGGGATCTGGATCCGGGGCGGGATCATGAGACACTACTGAGGTCATTGATGAGAGGCTACGCAATCTTATTGCAACCGAGGTTACCAGGGGCATCCTTGACGCTACCCCAGTCATTTTTGGGACGGTCAAGGAGGGTATAATGGAGATCATGGAGGAGAGACTCAGATCATTCGGGGCTGAGATTATTGTGGGCTAATCGGGGGCCCGAACTCCCTCGTTCCGGGAGTTCAAGGCGTGTAGGGTGCTATAGTTCTTTAGGGTTAAGGACCCTATTGTCAGCCGATACTGGGTGACAGATATTAAAAACGCCCGGCGCACGAGTTCTTGCTCGGATGCGGCAAAGTTTGGGTTTGCCTCTTGTATGCTGAGGGACAAGGCCCAGGATTGGTGGGGCGAGGTTACTAGCTAGGTGGGGCTAGCCAGGATGGCTGAGATGACATGGATCGAGTTTGTTCGGTGATCTTATTCAGAGTTTGGACCACCTATTGAGGCGCAACGGCTAGTGTAGGAGTTTCATGACTTGCAGTAGACCATCGAGACTGTGGCAGAGATCACCGCCAAGTTTGGGGAATGAGCTTTGTTGATCTCATAATATGCTACCGATAAGGAGTTGAGGTGGACCCGATACCCTTCCATGTCGAGGGATGATACTCGGGAATTTGTGAGCTTTACAGGGTGCAATACCCTGAATGAAATGGTGCAGAAGGCCCGTGAGAGGGAGATGGAGTTGGATACCCGCACGAAGCAGAAAACTGAGCAGGCGCCAATAGAAGGGGGTCAGGTTAAGAAGCCTAAGACCTCTGATTCTTCGAGGAGGGGCCAACAGGTTCGGGGCCGGTGTGCCAAGTGTGGGAGGCTTCATAGTGGGGCGTGGCGGACAAATGGGATGTCAGGATGTTACTCTTGTGGTCAGCAGGGCCATGCAAGCATGGATTGCCCTAAGACGGGCCTAATATGTTTCCACTACAACCAGACTGGCCATAAAAAGGCCGACTGTACGATGTTGCAAGGAGGAGGAGGATTAGTGGCGGTGCTCGCACCGGCCACACTAAGGATAATCGATGGCCGCCCTGTTAAGGCGGATGCCCTGGTAGTGAAGAGACGTGCATTTCAGTTGACCACCGAGGAGGCTCGGGCAGCACCAGATGTCGTAGCTGGTACATATTTATTCTTCTCTGCTCTATTTATCTGTTTCACTTATGTGTACTAAATGCCTATATAGGGACCTTTTTTGTCAACGGTATGTCTGCTCATGTCTAGTTTGATTTGGCTGCTACTCGATCATTCGTATCTCTTGCGCTTAGCAAGAAGTTCTGGGACGCGCCGGGAACTTTGAATTCCCCGCTCAAGGTAGAGAGTGCAGATGACCGCACTGTTAGTGCTGCGAGGGTGTATCAGGACTGTATCTTGAATGTTCTTGGACAGAGATTTCGTGTCGACCTAGTCTTGATACCGTTGAGAGGGATGAAAGTGACTATTGGAATGGATTGGTTGGGGGCCAACAGGGCCATGATTGACTGTGAGCATCAGTTGGTGAGGGTTCGAACCCCAAGTGGGGGAGAATTGATGATACATGGTGATAGGGCATCGTAGGGGCCAACCCTCTGTTCGGCTGTGAGGGCTAGGAGGTTCCTATAGTAGGGTTATTTAGGATTTCTGATTTATATCTCAGATATAATGGTTGAGACCACGGAGGATGTAGGTAGTGTGCCGGTTCTTCAGGAATTTTGGGATGTTTTCCCCGAAAAGTTACCAGGAGTGCCTCCGGAGAGGCGGGTGGAGTTTCGCATCGATTTGGTGTCGGGTGCCGCTCCGATAGAAAAGGCACCATATCGGTTGGCACCACCCAAGATGTAGGAGTTATCTACACAGCTTCGGGAGCTGTTAGACCGAGGGTTCATTCGTCCGAGCAATTCCCCATGGGGAGCACCGATCCTTTTCGTGAAAAAGAAGGGTGGATCCCACAGGATGTGAATCGATTATAGGGAACTAAACAAGTTAACGGTGAAGAACCGTTATCCGTTGCCAATGATTGATGATTTTTTCGATCAGCTGCAAGGTGTGTCCTGGTTTTCCAAGATTGATCTTCGGCCAGGTATCATCAGATGAGGATTAGAGACGAGGACATACCGAAGACGGCTTTCAAGACTCGGTATGGGAACTATGAGTATGTGGTGATGTTGTTTGGGCTCACCAATGCCCCAACAGCATTCATGGATCTCATGAAATTCTTTAGTAGCGTATTCAATCAAACGGGTAATTTTCTCCCTGACTCAGGGTATGCAGATCGATGATGGATCTATCGGTGATCGTTTTTATTGATGACATTTTTGTCTATTCTAAGACCAGGGAGCAACATGAGCAGCATTTGAAGGAGGTGCTGGAGACTGTAAAGGCAAAAAAGTTGTATGCCAAGTTCTCAAAGTGTGATTTTTGGCTGTGAGAGGTACAATTTTTGGGGCATATCATCAATCAGGAGGACATTTCGGTTGTTCCAGCCAAGGTTGAGGTTGTGATGCGATGGGAAGTACCGAAGAATGCATCATAGATTCTTAGCTTCTTGGGCTTAGTGGGATACTACTGGATATTTATTCAAGACTTTTCCAAGATTACTGTGCTATTGACCCGGTTAACCAAGAAGAATGTGGCATTTCGGTGGGGCTTGGATCAACAGTTGGCCTTCGAGACCTTGAGGTAGAGGCTGTGCGAGACCCCAATCCTTGTACTACCCAAGGGGTTAGATGATTTGTTAGTATATTGTGACACTATGATTTTAGGGTTGGGTACGGTACTAATGCAGAGAGGGCACATGATAGCGTACACCTCACAACAGTTGAAGCCGCATAAGGTGAATTACCCCACTCACGGTTTAGAACTGGGGGCAGTGGTGTTTTCACTCAAGATTTGGAGGCATTACTGGTATGGAGTGCGGTGTACCATTTACACTGACCATAAGAGTCTGAAGTATATGATGGATCAACAGAACCTCTACATGCGACAGAGGAGGTGGTTGGACATGCTAAAGGATTATGACTGCAAGATTCTATATCATCTAGGGAAGGCCAACGTAGCGGCCGATGCTTTGAGTCGTAAGACGGTAGAATCCCCGATTGAGAGCATGTGTTTGAGGATGGCGGTGATCTATCCATTGTAGGAGATGATCAAGGAGGCCCAAGTCAAAAATGTGAAGAATAGAATTGGAGGTTTCTTGATGCAGTGTGGTCGGGTGTGGGTAGCACCGACCGGGGGAGTGAGACAGAATATATTGGAGGAAGCGCATAAGTCCAGGTTCTCTATACAGCCGGGAGCTACAAAAATGTATTGGGACTTGAGGCTGAGTTATTGTTGGCCCTACATGAAGCAGGAAATCGCTTGGTTTGTGGAGCAGTGCTTGACCTGCAAGAAGGTCAAGGTCGAGCATCAACGACCTCATGGTAAGGTCTAGCCGCTAACCATTCCCATGTTGAAGTGGGAGGAGATCACGATGGACTTCATAATGCAGTTGCCAAGGACGGCGAGGCGTGTGGATGTCATATGGATGATTGTGGATAGACTGAAGAAGAGTGCTCATTTTATTTTGATTTCTGAAAGTATATCCGTGGAGAAGTTGACAGATATTTATGTACGGGATGTGGTGGCTAGGCACGGGGTGCAGTGTCGGTAATCTCGGATAGGGATGTTCGATGCACATCTAGGTTCTAGAAGAAGTTCCACGAGGAACTGGGCACCCAATTATATTTTAGCACGATGTACCACCCCCATAGAGATGGCCAGAGTGAGAGGACAATCCAGACTCTGGAGGAAATGATTTGAGCATGCATGTTATATTTTGGAGGAAGTTGGGACACGTACCTCCCACTGGCAGAGTTTTCATACAATAATAGTTACCATGCTAGTATCGACCGAGCTCCATTCGAGACCGGGTACCGGTTTGTTGGGATGAGGTTGGAGACCGGGTCATGGGAAGCAATGAAGTAGTGCTCAAGACTACTAGGCTGATTCAGCAGGTGCGCGACCGGTTGTAGGTCACATAGAACTGTCAGAAAAGCTATGTTGACCAATGGCGATCAGATCTTGAGTTTCAGGTGGAGGATTTTGTGTTGCTGAAGGTGTCGCCCTGGAAAGGGATCACCAGGTTTTGGAAGAGGGGCAAACTGGGGCCTCAGTATATAGGCTCGTTCAAGATCACGACACGGGTGGACAAGGTGGCATATCGCTTGGATCTGCGAGAAGAGCATAGCCAGATTTAGAACACATTCCATATGTCGCAGCTTCAGAAGTGTGTCACAGACGAGGCTGTGGTTGTCTCGTTGGGTGATATGGATGAGATCTTGAACTACATTGAGAAGCCCGTTTCCATTTTGGATAGGAATACGAAGGTTCTTTGAAATAAGGAAGTAAGACTTGTGAAAGTGCAATGACAACATCAGAAGGGTTCTGAATGGACTTGAGAATTGGAAGAGGAGATGCATGAGTATTACCCCGATTTGTTTGGGTCAACAGATTTCGAGGACGAAGTCTAGTTCAAGTGGGGGAGACTTGTAACAACTGGTTTGGGTATTGGTTGGAAAGTTGCCAAATTGGGAAGGTTTTATGCATGGACTCGACGAGTTGGGAGATTAACTCGTCGAGTAGGGTCGTGTCATCTTGGACGCAAGTCAGAACCGACTCGGCGAGTCGGAAGGACCGACTCGGTGAGTCAGAGCTGTTTAGAAAAACTCCTTAGTCTCGATGTTTACCCCCTATATAAACGTCACAGTTTGCCTTAGTAGCCTTCCTTAACACCATAGAAGGATGTTCGCAGCCACAAACCTACTAGTGTGTGAAGTAAGAACAATTGGGAGCTTATCTTTGAGATTTTAGGGAGGATTCCAAGATTGAAGAGGAAGTATCAAGGGAGAATTGTTAATTCAAGCATCTATTTCGTGTTGGGCACCTGTCTGAGGTATTAATCTACTACCTTAAGCCTTGATTTCTTTTTGGAAGTTATGGTCAACCTTGAGGAGATGGAAGAAAACTTAGATCTGGACCTATCACAAGGATATGTTTCCAGATTTGGACCTCCTTAAGTCCCAAATATCATAAATTTGCACCTTTTATTTAGCTTATCCCCTCTCCATGCATGAGAACCTTGTTTAAAGGTTATTTTTGGTGTTTTGGCCATATGAGGCCTTGCATGCACGTAAAGTTTGTAACTTTACCTGACATCTTCACTAGGAGATTATGGATCTGAAGTTTGAGGCCTTAAATCTCTCTTGAAAGGACCGAATACAAGAGAACTCGTGGAGTCGCTATAGTGACTCTGCGAGTCGAGAAGGTTTTCTCATTCACGACCAAGGGTTTACGGTCGAAGGTTCATGGCCAAGGGTTCATGGTCAAGGGTGTTTGGTTGGAAGTTTACGGCCATGAACATCAAGGAACTCGACGAGTCTGTCGGATGACTTGGTGGATCGGTGAGTGGTGGATCGGTGAGTGATGCAAGGAACTCAACGAGTGGCAAGTTCCACTCGACGAGTTGAGGTCAAGATTGACTGTTGACCGTGAGTTTGACTTTGTCCAGGGTTCAATCTGAGGGAATTTATGGGATAGTGATAAATGAATCACTTGCTGGTTATAGGTAGTTGAGAAGAGGCAACGTGGGATAATATTTGAATTTAGTGTACCAGTCCAACATTCCAAAGGTGAGTCTTCTCACCATATCCATGGGTCTAAGGCACCAACAGCAGCCCATGATGTAATTATGATTTATGAATTAGTCATTCTGTGATTTGATGTGATATGTGATTGTGTGTTTTGCATAAAAGACCCTGGGGGGGAGCCCGTGGCATTGGATGTAAGACCATGTAGGGTAACCCATGGCAGTCCTAGGTAAAGACCATGTAGGGTAGCACATGACATTGCATGTAAGACCATGTGGGGTAGCCCATGGCAGACCTAGGTAAAGACCATGTGGGGTAGCCTATGGCATTGGATGTAATACCAAGTAGGGTAGCCAATGACATTCTTATGGGTTTTTATGTATGAATGGATTATGTGATATATGTAGCTTATGGCTAATTTGATATGTGTATGTGGTTTGTATGTGGGATATGCTTTGGGGGACTCATTAAGCATTCGATTACAGGTTGTTGATTTGTGTTCAGGTACATTTGAGCCCAAGGGAAAAGGCAAGGTGTGATGGCGCAACATGCACTCTATCTCTCACTATTACAGTCTGGGAACACACTGATGTTTTAAAAATAAGATTTTATGTATGTGGAATTGAAAACAACTGTGTTGGGATTTCGTGATTTATGCAAATGTGTTTGATTAGTTAAAATGAAAATTTTCTTTTTAAAATCTGGGTCGTTATAGGTGCAAGACGCTAAATGATATGATTGCTAGCGTCCGAGAGTGTAATATTGATTTAGAGCACCTTGGGAAGAGGAAACCATAACAGACTTAGATTTCAGTGGACCAGGTGAAGAGGCCCAAGACTCAGGATTCGCATGTGGGAGGCCATCAAGGCTGGTGCCGTTGTTCCAAATGTGGGAGGATGTCGGGATACAGGTCGTGGATGTTTTAGTCTTGGACAGATGGGTCACTTTATTTGGGATTGCCCCAGTAGGTTGGATCCAGTGTGTTTTACTACAACCAGGTAGGCCACTAGAAGGCCGATCGTTCGATGTTGAGGGGTGGAGCAATGAGTGCACCTGATCCAGTTATTTTGAGGTTCACTGACGGTCGTGAGGTTAGGATAGGGGCCCCAGTAGTGTGATACCCTTGAGGAAGGCTCATATATACACCATCAGTTAAATCTCCATAAAGGAAAGCATTATTAATATCAAGTTGATATAAAGGACATGACTTGTTAACAGACAAAGCAATAATAACACGAATTGTAACAATTTTTGCTACAGGAGAAAAGGTTTCTTGATAATGAAACCATTCTCTCTGATTTTAGCATTTAGATACAAGAAGAACCCTATATCTTTCTACTTCTCCATTAGGTTTGTATTTAATTCTATATTCCCTTTTACAACCTATTGGTTTTCTTTTTTAGGAAGATTTACATTATCCCATGTATGATTATGGTATAAGGCTTTTATTTAATATTCGTTGCCTCAATCAAATTTGGATCTATAGATGCTTCTTCAAAATTCTTTGGTTCAATAGTTTTATTAAGATTAAAACAAAAGCATTTATTTTCAATACGAAGAATAGAGTAATTAAGGGTACATTGAATACCATGTGTATGCCTCCCTTCAACAATATAATCATTGAATTTTACAGGCATGCGAGGCTCTCTTCTAGATTTAGACACCCCTACTGATTGTCCTAGAGTAGGAAATGAATCTAAATGAATACTTTCCTCGGTTAGATTTTAAGGACGTGGCATAGTCCTATCAGATGAAGGATCAAATGCCTTGCTATTTTGATTATCAACTAATGTAGTATCAAAAGCATTCTCATTCAAATTTTGAGCTGCACTAGAACCATCCATCTGATGGTTAACACTCAACTCATCCCGATCAATTAAATCATTCACATATTCAAAACCATTTTGATCATCACAGGAAAAAGGGTCTACTGAATTAGTAAAATCAAGTTGGTTGTAAATAATTGTTGACTTCAATTTTGTGACATCCCCGTTTTCACGAACAGAAAAGATCGATTTTGTTTATGCTTTATAAAAATCAGAGTACCTCTTTTAATAAAAATTTTAAGGAATTTGTTCCCAGTGAAACATGATAAATATGTTATCAAATCATTTCTGAAGAAAAGTATTTTTATTCATTTTAAAACATTTGGGATGTCATCATCAATATACAAACATAAGCATAAACAGAACTTACATTCAATATCACTAGTGATTTATATCTCCTTAATCTCTCAGTGTAATGTGACTTCATATCAACACATGTGATATAAATAAACTGAGTGGGTCAGGTTGGGAAACCTGGTGAGTACATAGGGTTTTCAACCCACAATAAATAAGTTTATTAACTTTATCAAACCAAACAAACCCAATTACTCGTGCCCGTTATCCTCACTTTACATCCCTAAAACATCTAACACAAGGGACCTAGTCTAAGGGACTTTCATCGGTGTAACAACACATGCTTCGGGGGTTCCTCAGCAATTCATGTCAAATAAGGCAACCATATGGGGGATGGAGGACTGCTAGTGAGCATAGAATTCAAATAAACACACTGTTCAAATAAACACTTACAGGTTGCGAGCCTGCTAACATTCTACTAGACCATCTAGAATAGTCTGTGGTCGTCATCTATACTCCGTTAGATGACTGGATCATCGATAACATCTATAACGAGGCCTTTCATTATTTTATTTGGTCACACAACAACTATTACATCTACCCATGTTTTACCCATCACATTTTGTAGATATAAAATACATATACAGTTTAAATCATTTAAAACATGTATAAAATCGTTCATCCAACATAGATAGCAAGTACACAGATAATATGCACACACAACACGTAATTTATATAAAATATTTCATATCTATGTGTAAGATGAAAGTAACTATGCACTCACTTGATAAGGTGGTGACTCGGTACTCGGACAGCGCTTCGGTTACTTTAAAATAATTTCCTTCGACGAAACCTACTATTATTACCACTAGAGTTTAGTATATTATTCGCCGAGACTAATTAATAGTCTAGCTATTATTACTATTATATAAGCGTTAAGAAATACTTATATAACCCATAATAATAGCCCAAGTACTTATTATAAGTTCCTAATAACGTTACTATAATTAAATAAAAGCTATATTAAAAATAGCGTAGGCGTAGCTCACGTACAACGGGTTTTATAGAAAACCGGGATTTGCTTGGAGTAGCGTTTTCGATCCGAAAAGCTCTTCTTCTCGGAGCCGTCGAGCACTTCGGGGCTTCCGCCTCGTGCTAGAGAGGTTCCCTAGACTTTTCGGGGGGTTTCAGGGCTAGAGAGAGGTTCTAGAGAGAGAGAGAGAGAGAAAGAGTAAAGATAAGAAAGAATGAGAAATGTGAGAATAAAATGAAGGTCTGAGAGGTTCTATTTATAGGGTGAAAATGGCTGAACTTGGTACCACATGTCACCATCTAGTGGCAAGACTTGGGGAGAAAGCAATGGCCAAAATTGTACCACATCACCCATTTTCGCACAGCACACTTCCGACTTCTAAAATCCGTAACTTTCACATACGACCTTCGTTTTTGACGTTCTTTATATCCTTGCGTAGGTAAAAATAATATCTACAACTTTAACTTTGACTCGTCGGCTAATGCTCGACCGATCTTAAATTTAATAGTATGAGGAGATTATACTGTTAAATATTCGCGTAAAATTCATAACTTCTACATACGGACTCCGTTTTCATCTGTCTTTTTACTGATGGGTTCCTATTAATGAGATCTTCAAATTTCATTTATGTCGCGTAGGCCAAAAACCGCTCGAACTAAAATTCGAGTTTCGGGGCATGCACTGTTATGCCAAATGTTAGAAAATCCATAACTTTCTCATACGAAGTCAAATTTGGGCGTTCTTTGTATGGACGCTATCAGTTTAACATATTCTACAACTTTTGTTTAGATTAATAAGGCTAAAAAGTCATCTATCATAAATTCACTATTTACGTCTCTTAGTGTCGTGTCGGTTTTGCCGTAAAACTTCGACGGACCATAACTTCTTCGTTATAACTCGGATTTCAACGTTCTTTACATGTACGAAACCCTTGAGACGTATTCTACAACTTGGTTAAGATTATTTGTTCTAAATAATCTTTTGTGAAAAATTCATTTTCGACCCCTATTATCTCTAAATTGACTAGCCCGGATCTACGGTCGTTACAAATTTAAAAGGAAAAACTTACTCATAGAACTTCAAATCCCTGGAAACAAAAATTGAATTAGTATCAAGACTTAACCATTTATAACCCTTTTTCAAATGAATAACCTAAGGAAACACACTTTTCAGCCCGTTCAGAAAATTTATCATAATTATTAAGTTTTGTAGCAAAACACAAGCTACCAAATACTCTTAAGTGTTCAAAAATAGGTACTTTCTTAAAAACAAGTTCATATGGAGATAAACCTTTTTTTAATAAAAGTTGACATTCTATTTATCAAAAAAACCTGAAGTTAGAATAACCTCTCCCCAATACTTTATAGGGAGACAGACTGAAAAAGTAAGGATCTAGCAACATTAAGACTATGTTTGTACTTCCTTTCTATCACCCCATTTTGTTGTAGTGTATAAACACAAGATTTTTGATAAAAAATACCATTAAGTTTTAAAAAAGATTTCATTCTAAGATTTAAAAATTCAATTCCATTATCAGAACGAACTGTTTTAATTTTAGAATTAATCTGATTCAACAAAATGTTAAAAAAAGAAGTAAAACAATTATAAATTCAGTCGCATACTCTGAGTTTGTTATAGATAACTGGAATGAACTTTCTGAAACTTATAACAAGGCAGATGGGTTTGTTATTTTTAATGTATATTAACGTGTTAACTCACTTAATCAAGATGGGTCTTCTTTGTCTGAGTATTTTAATAAACTAGATACTCTTTGGAAAGAATTTAATGGTCTAATTAATCTTGCTGAATGTACTTGTGAAGCTACTGCCATATATAATGATCATTCAAAACTTATGAAGTTAATACAGTTCTTAACTGGTCTTGATGACTCTTTTAATTAAGTAAAGAGTCATATTCTTCTAATGGATCCTCTTGCAAATATTAAAACTGCTTTCTCAATTGTTTCTAGAGAGGCGTCTCATCAGAAGAATGGGGCTTTGTCATCTATCTCTAGTGTGTCTAAATCCTCTGCCTTTAATAGTAGCTTTAATGATAAAAGAAATTAAAATTCTAATTCTACTGGGGAAAAAAAATCAAAACTTACAATGTAAGAACTGTGGTCTTAAGGGACATCTAATTTAAAGGTATTATAAGTTGATTGGTTATCCAAAACACTTTAAACCTAGGAATGAATTTAATACTGATAATCAAAGAAAACAAAATAAATCCTTTCTGTGAATTATTCATCAATTCCTTCTAGTAGTTCTTCCTCTTCTATATTACTTCTAATGTCTCTGGAAGTAGTGGAACTCAATGTCTTACAAGTGAATAGTATAACAAGCTCTTGAGTATTATCAATGAAAAATCTTCTATTTCTAAAGATACTTCTATCAGTGCCAATATGATAGATATTCCTCTCTTTAGATTTTATAACTCTACCATCTTTAAATATTATTAAAAGAGAACCATTAATTCACCAATGAAGCAATCAAGAGCCTTGATTGCATTTCAATCTTATGTTTTCCACCATTAGATTAAATTGCTAATATCATCCTTTTCAAATAAAATTCAAACACATTACATTTAATTATAAAATCTTTAATAATTATAGAATCTTTAAATTCAATAATTACATTATCAATTACAAGCTTTACAACATATCATTTTATTTATATACAAGATATTAGTTTCACTAATTAATATTATGCCTAATTTAACTCCCTCATTTATAGCTTCCGACTTCAAAATTCAAACTCATTTAGGATTTATTTTATTGTTTAAAAAAAACTCATTAAATAAGCATATCAATAATTTGGTCATTAACCTATGAAATCTAATCTAATCCTATTAAATTAGCAAAATATTTAAGAGTCGAAAATAAAGTCAATATTATTTATAATTTATCTCCCGATATATCACACATAAAATAAATCAATTTGAGATAATCGTTTTGAATTTAAAATTCATTAATTAAGCAAGACAATTAATTTGAAATTTTGATTCAATATAAATGATATCATTTTTTTTCCAGATGAATAACCGAAAATCTCCGAGTTAATATTTTAGGATCTTATTTTTTTGGAAGATAATGATTTCCTTATTGAAAAACAACATATATATATATATATATATATATATACAATTACATTGAAGTTGTTGTTCTTACGATTTTGGATTGAATCGTATGATTTACAGTGTTCTTCAACGATCTTATTCTATAATTTTTTTTAGGTTCTTTCTTTAATTTTTTCTCTTTCTTTTTCTACAATTTGTTGTATTTACTTTGTTCTTATTTCTGTTCTCCTTCTTCTTCTTCCACCTATTAATATAATATGTATTTAATTTATGTTCCCCGCGTTTAACGCGGGTCATAATCTTGTTAACCATCAAAAGTGGATTGTTGAATCAGGTGCTAATCAACATATGACTTCATTTGAGTCACTTCTACATGACATTTTCTTGTAAATCATCCAAATGGTTCGTTTGCTAAAATTGACAAAATTGGAAACTTACAATTTTCTAAAAAAATTAACACTCTTGGATGTCTTTGTTGTTCTTGATTTTAATGTAAACTTTCTTTCTGTACATAAGTTGTGCAAAGAAACAAATTTTGAAGTTGTTTTTAATGAGCATAATTGTAAAATTCAGGCTTTACAGTCAAAGAAGGTGGTGGAGAATGGTAGAGAGTCTGGGAGATTTTATTATCTTGATGCTTTTCCCTTGGGTATTAATTCTGTTAATTTTGCTAAATGTTGTGTTTCTAAACTTACATGTCATAGTAGGTTAGATCATCCTGCTGAACGAGCTTTAAATTCTTTAAAATATAAGCTTAGTTTTGATAATACTTCTCTTTCTTCCTTGTGATGTCTGTCATAAGGCTAAGCAAACAAGTGAGTCATTTCCTATTAGTGTTCATAGTTCTTCCAAACGTGGAGAATTAATTCATCTAGATGTATAGGGTCCCTATAAAGTGTCTACTAGAGAAGGCTATACGTTTTTCTTAACTATTGTGGATGACAAACCTGCAAGATCACACAAAATTAGAGCCCTAAATCTCTGATACCATGTGAAAAAACATAGAAACAGATATTCCCAACGTCATCATCTATTATATCAATTTAGGACAAATAAACATATGGTTTTCACTTACTTACAAAAGAGATCCTCACTACATAAACCTAATCTACGCTCATTACAACCACTCAAACCTAATCTACTATGAACATTAAGAAAAACTAAAGAACTCAGAAGAGAGTATACAAACCCTAATCCTAATCAAGTTGCACAACATAATATATACTTTGGGTAAACAAACTCTTCAACCTACATCTTAACCTGGATCAGTATCACAATTATGCACTACAACCCATTGCTTTGGAATAATGTCACAAACAACCCATACCACAAAAATAAATATCAAAAACAATCTTTAACTACTTTATATTTAACCCCTGCAAGATTTAGCCATGTCAAGTTTGAACCAACACATACTTTTAACAAATTTCATATATACTTTTTAACAATAAACACTAATTCATTAAGGAGAGGGGAATAAGAAATATAAATTTAATTTTTTAATGGAACAAAAACAAATCATTCAAATTATTCGGTAAAACTTTAGTGGCATATAAAATGACACAAAATATAAAAAATTTAGTGGTATTTCAATTTTTTATGCATTAATAAACTTTAATATTAGTGACATAAATTGTTAAGTGCCATTAAATCTATTAATTTTATAGTGATATATAAAATAGGCCACTAAAAACATATTATAGTGGTATAAAAAAAGATATATCATGAAAAATGTGTACTATTATATATTATTTTATTTGTAGTGAGACAAATTTCCTAATCTTAATGCGATGGTGCTTATGATATTATGACCGGATCATTGTCCTATCAAGTTGAAGGAGGAATAGAGGAAATGATTAATTATGGTCCATGACCTTTTAAAATGGTTAATTTTTGGATGTTGCAAGATGGGTCCGAACAAATTGTGAGGGAGGCTGGGTCACACCGTGAATTTGATGGTGAGGAAAACAAATTTGTGGTTTTTAAAAATAAACTTAAGCATTTGAAGAATAAGCTTAGAAGTTGGAATAAGTCAAACAAAGAGCAAAGAAAGAAAGAAATAAAGGACTTGCTGTGCAAATTGGAAGATATTGATATGGGATTAGACAATGGAGTTGGAGAGGCCAATGTTCATATTGACAGGCTTTCCATATTTAAAAAAAAAAAAAAGAAAAAAAAAAGAAAAAAGTTGCCAATTTTGATAATATTTTAGCCTTGGAATTAGCCCAAAAATCTAAGATTAATTTGATGGTGGAAGGAGAGGAGAATACTAGTTTTTTTAATAGTTCGCTAGAAAAAAGTTAAATAGCTGTAAAAAGTGCAATTTTTTGAGTATTACAAAAATACCATGGTAGATGGAGACTGGATCGCGAATGCTATGGAGGTTAAAACCGCATTTTTTGAGTATTACAAAAATAAATTCAAGCATTTTTCAACTATTAAGATGATAAATCGAGCCCTTTTTTGAAGTCGCTACAACTGCTGCAAGTTCAAATGGTGAGTTTTTTTTAGGCTGAAGTGGGGGAAGTTGTGTGACTGTGTGTTAGTGACGGGGCATCGGGGCCGAATGCTTCGTTCCTATTCATAAAAAAAAAATATGAGGAGCTTCTGGAAAGATGATCTTTGTGCTTTTGTCAATCAGTTCTTTGATAACAAAAATATTCCGGTTGGTTGAAACACTTTCTTTATTACGTTGATTTCGAAAAAAGAAAATCCTATTTTTGTGAAGCATTATAGACCGATTAGTTTGATAGGAGTGCAATACAAAGTTGTTGCTAAACTTCTTGCTAATCGTCTAATGAGAGTCATTTTAGATGGCCCTCTTATGGTAAAAAATCATAGATCTGCTGTACAAGCAGAGGAAATTGATGGTGTTTAAAGTGGATTTTAAGAAGGCTTGTGATTCAATCAGTTAGGATCACCTTTTCACTATTATGGAGTTCATGGGGTGTGGATGTACATGGATTGATTGGATCAAGGCTTTTTTATTCTTGTCTCGATCGTCAATTCTCGTCAATGGTAGTCTTTTGAAGGATTTCCATTTGCATCGAGACCTTAGACAAGGTGATCATTATCTCTGCTCTTTCTTCATGATCGTGATGGAAGATTTACATGTCACCATGGAAGATGCAATGATTCATGGGTTGTTTCATGGAGTTGTATCGAAAGTGATGATCTACGGATTTCTCATTTATTTTATGTTGACGATGATCTTTTCATGGGAGAATGGAACGAAGAAAATGTGTCGAACCTTGTAACTGTGTTGAATTGTTTTTATTGTGTCTTAGGTCTTAAAATGAATCTACAAATGTCCAACTTGTTCGAGATTGGTGTCCATATTTTAGTGGTGGATGATACTACAGTTCTTATGGGTGTAGAGATGGCAATTGGGGTAGGGAATATAGGGGATCCCAATCCCTATCTCTATAGGGGAATATTAATTAAATAGAAAAAAAAATTAACAGAGTCATATTGGAGGTATAATAGATAAACCAAAGCGAAAAAGATGATACATGAGGTTAAATACATAAAAGAAAAAGAAAAAGTATAATTTCAACTAAGTAATTACTAATGAGTTAAGTTATTTGGATCAAATTTTATATATTTTAAATTGTACTATAAATATATATGTTTTGTATTATTTTTATATATTTAATATATAATGGCGTCGGGTCCAGGGTTGGTATTAGGGGTATACCATCCCCACTTTTTATTCGAGGATTCCTCATCACCGGTCAACTTTGGAATTCCCCAATCAAAAGGGTACGGGTTTCAGGTTCTCCATGAGGTATGAGGATTTTTGTCATCATCCTTAACGGGGTGTAGTGCAACTTATCTACCGTTTAAATACCATACCATGGAGTTTCATCGATTCTTTTGATGTCTATAGTGGATAGTTGACAAGTTGTGATAGACCGTTGCAAAAGAAGGTTGACGAGATGGAAATTAAAGATGTTATCAATTGGTGGTCGGCTCACTTTAATCAAATCCGTGCTAGGCAGCTTGTATATCCATTTATTTTTTTCCTTTTTTTAAAGCTTTGGAAGCGGTTTGTAGACAACTTGAATCAATCAGGTCATGTTTTTTCAGGGAGTGGATGATCATGAAAGAAAATGTGTGTGGATCTAGTGGAACAAAGATTTATGTTCTAAACAGAAAGGTGGATTAGGGAGTAGGAGTATTTCGGCTTTTAAGTATGTTCTTTTGCGAAAATGGAGGTGGAGGTTTCATGTTGCATACAAGAAAATTTTATGGATATTCACGGTCCTTGTGGTGTGTCGGTAGTGAGGAGAAAAAACCGAAGGGGGGAGGGGTGTGGAATGCTCTAGTGTCTGCCATGCAACGTCATAATTTCAAATAATATTTTTTTAGTTAATACTTTGAGGAGAAAGGTTAGAGACATGTCTTCTACTAGATTTTTACCCTACGTGGCCCAATGTTTGTATATGTTAGCCCACAAACATATCCTGTATATATTTTGGATGAAACATAATTATTGTTCATGGGTAATTATTGATTGTAACATGGTATCAACCCTAGCCGATCCTTAAACAGCGTATTTTTCCATCGTCTCTGTCATTCCTCTAATCCTCTTCTCTTCTACTAATCTTTATCTTTCTTGTTTGGCTTGTTAAGTCCTTCTCGTCTTTACCAGCAATGCCTGGTTCAGATTCTTCCGATCCCAAACGCTCTCCCACAGATAATATCTACGCCGTTACAAACATAAAATTTTATGTTCCCCTCCTCCTAGATCTTGATCGACTAAACTATGATTCTTGGAAAGAATTCTTTAAAACCCACTGTATTGGTTACTCAGTATACGATCATCTTAACGGGTCTTCTCCAAAATCTAATGACACTATCTGGATTGAAGTTGACAACATTGTTAAGCAATGGTTGTATGGTACTCTCACACAATCGGTACTCCAGTCTATCATCACATCTCATGCCACTGTTGCACAAGTATGGTAAGCTATCGAAGACCTTTTTCATGAGAACAAAGAATCAAAGGGTATGGAGCTTGATGATGACTTCGTAACATCACCATTGGAGACTCCTCCATCGTGGATTATTTTACCTGAATTTAGTCCATATCTGATCTTCTTGCAAATATTGGTTTCCCTGTCCCTGAAAGAAACTTATTCATATATATCCTCAATGGATTGTCTCACAAATATACTCACATCATTACTACCATCCGTCATCTAAAACCGTTCCCAACTTTTCTCGGAATACGGTCGATGCTCATGCTTAAAGAACGGTCAATCAATAAGGAACACAATCGTAACATACAGGCATCACATCACGACCATTCATCTTCCCCTACAATGATGAATGTCGAACATCAAACACGTAATCCAACTGCAAATCGTGGTGTCTCTTCAAATGGCAGAAAGGGTGGTGGTCGGAACCACCGTGGTGGCAGAGGGGGTCGATCTGGCCGGGGCGGCGGTCGTGGCAGATCAAGCAGTGGAAGTTCTTATCCCTTCGCTGGCGGCTGGGGAGGAGCGTCTTCTTGGCATTTATATTGTGGGTTACTACCTCTACCTCCAGCTATGGCCCAATGGTCAAATACTTCATTTAATTGCAGCCCACATATTTATTGGCCCAATTCAGCACCCAGCAACTCCAGCTGGTCCAACAGCAATGCAACTTCAACTCCTTAGGCCATGTATTGAATTGTATTCTGCCGTTCAACCCATTATGCAGCCTCATACACCGCAATTTTTTCAGTACCCGCCCACTACGGATCAAGCAACCTCGCTCACTCAAGCTTTTAGCACTATGAATCTTCAAGATCCGGGAAACTCTTAATGGTATATGGACACCGGGGCAACTGCACACCTTCACAATAATTCAGGTATACTTAACTCCTTTAGTAATAAGTGAAATAATAATTTTTCTGTTTTAGTCGGTAATGGATCTCGAATTCCGATCACTCATGTTGGTCAATCTACTCTCGGTCTTTACCCATTTCGTACTCTTCATTTACACAATGTCCTTATTACCCCTCAAATTATTAAAAACCTTGTTTTCGTTCGTCAATTTACTCGTTATAATAAATCTTCTATCGAGTTTGATTTTTTGGTTTTTCTTGTGAAGGACTTCCTGACCAAACAAACTCTCCTTTGGTGTGATAGCACGAGTGAGCTCTATCCGGTTACTCCTTCAACTCCTCAAGCTCTTCTTATTGTCAGCTCTTCCACGTGGCATCAAAGACTTGGTCGTCCCAGCCAACATGTGTTTCAACATTTACTTTCAAATAATTTCATTTCATGCACTAAGAGGGATTCTAAGTTTTTATGTCCTGCTTGTCAACTTGGGAAGCATACTCGTTTAGCATTTCCTTTATCTAAAACCGATGCCATGTTTCCTTTTCAAATTATACATTCTGATGTTTGGACATCTCCAATGATAAGTCATAGTGGAATTAAATATGATGTCATTTTTCTTGATCAATTCTCTCATTTCCTATGGGTGTATCCTTTACATATGAAATCTAAAAATGTTTTCCAAATTCCTTCATTTTTGTGCTTATATTAAAAACCAATTCCATACTGATATTCAAATGTTTCAGTGTGATAATGGAAAAGAATTTGATAATTTCCAATTTCACCAATTATGTGACACTCATGGCATACACATGCGCCTTTCATGTCCGTATGCCTCTCCTCAAAACGGTAAATTTAAAAGGATGCTTCGCTCCATAAACAACATCATTCACACTCTTCTTTTTCAAGCTCATCTTCCACCCACATATTGGGTAGAAGCCCTTCATATGCAACTCATCTACTCAATATTCTCCCTTCTTCAACTTAGAAAATGATACTCCCTATCACAAACTATTCCATAAACAACCCTCGTATAATAATCTTCGTGTATTCGGGTGCCTTTCTTATCCTCAAACAAACAAAACTCACAAACTTCAACCTCGATCTGTACCTTGTATTTTTCTTGGCTACCATCACATCACAAAGGTTTCCGGTGTCTCAACCTTCACACCAAACAAATTATTATATCTCGTCACGTAACATTTGACAAATCTATTTTTCATTTTGGCTCTATGACACCAAACCAAACCCTCGATCACACATTCTTGGATTATAAGGGGTCTCGTAATGTTTTCAACGACCCAACCAACCCTCCTCACCCTTTCGGTACTGTCACACCCACCAAAGGTGATCGCACTGCTAGCGTTGACTCATCTACCGACAATCACTCCTTGGCAGATGCTTCTACTATCCCAATTGTCACAACTAGGAATTCTATACCATGTAACAACAACAATGATAACAATTGTGAACCAAAAATGTGAAAGCACATATGATGCTTATTCAATAACAACAAATTGTCCATAAAACGCTCTATGCAAGCACTTCAAATAGTCAACAAAGAATTGGAAACCCTAGAAATCAAGGTTTAAGTCCATTATGGACTAGGATTTCCTTATTGGGCCTAATGGGCCAATAAGCTTCCAATTTGACTATTTTGGGCTTAGAACTCTTAAATGGGCTCTAATTGGACCCACTTCCATTTATTTTAACATTTTGGGATATATTGGACCTATAATGAAATAAAATACCCTAATGGACCTTAATGGGCCATAATTAATCTAATTAACTTTAATGGACTATGAAGCAAATTATTTTTGACAAATTGGGCCGTAAACCATCATGGGAGCCAAATGGGCCAAAAAATCATCAAATTGGGCCAACAATATGGATTTAAGCAAAAGGCCCAAAACTCTCTTCTCTTTCCTCTAATTCTCGGCCCAAGCCCAACCCAAGAAGAGGAGTTGACTCTTGGATGCCACCTCACAATTGTTTAAAGGACCATGCAAAATGACTCATACTTCCATGCACCATCCAATCACTCATTCTCTCTTCTCTCTTCTCTTTCTTGCTCTCGGCCGAATCCAAACACACACACCCACACTTCACTCAAAAATCCTCTCAAGAAAACTCTCTCCATTCCTCTCCATACTTTCGAGATCTAGAAGGTTTTGAAGGTAATTTTCCACAAAACTCATCATCTAAGGTAAGATATTGCTTAGATCCATAATCTAGCCACTTCATTTCATCAAAAATATCTTCTAAATCTTTTCAAACTTGTGATCTTACATCATCTAAGCCACTAAACTCAAGATCTACCAAGAAGACTTGCTAGGATTGAAAATTAGCTTCAAACTTCTTCTAGTCTTCTTCAAAACCGAAACTACAACTCAAGGTGAGTTTCATACCCCTTTCTTTTCGGTTTTTATGAGTTTTATGGGGGAGAATACAAGAAAAATGTGTAAATCTATGTGTATATGTATGCTATGTGTGATTTGATGCATGTATGTGTGTGGTTTCATGTGTATTGTGATGAATATGTTACCAAAAAGGGTGTAAACTCGAGATCTAAGACATGAGAAAGGAAACAAGCATAACTTAAGCTATCTTACACTAAACAAGTCAAGAATAATAGCTTATAAGGTCATTATGTACAAATTCTAACATAAAACCCATTTTTGGGCTTAAATTGTCAAAAATACAAACTTGGGGTACAAATCAACAAGTCACGGTTTCTTGAAAGTTAAAAGGGTCAAAACAGTTTCTATAAATATTTTTCTGAACATTAGGAATTTCAAGGGACTAAAAATGTAAATTTTTAGCCTAATGGTTTATGGGCTTCTCGGCCGAATAAGCCTCAAAATGCGAAAATGATAAGTTTGAGGGGCTGAAAATGTAACTTTATGTCGACATTTTCACGAAAGGGCTACTATCTTCCTTATTTCTTAACTTCAGATCTAGTCTGAACGTCCGCTCAAGATCTCCCCACGGGGGGGCTGTTAGCGTATACAAGTATTATGTATATTTATTTATTTATTAGATTTAGCTTGTTAGCTTTTTACCTTAGGTAGCCCGATGTTTGTATATGTTAGCCCACAAACATATCCTGCATATATTGTGGATGAAACATAACTATTGTTCATGAGAAATTATTGATTGTAACAAGATTTAATGAAGGTTAAGCTTTAGAAATGCATAAAGATTGGCGGATCATATATTGATGGATTAATGGTGTTTGGGAGTGAGCTTAGAGAAGACTTGTTAAGGGTAGAGTCAAGCATACCCAACTCACGGCTTTATTGGATTGTTTGGCAACCTTTACTTCGTCCTCATCACAAGACACATGGTTGTGGGATTCGAGTCCTGATGAGTTGTTTACAGTTGCTTTTAGAAGATGTTATATCGATGAGGTGTCTATGGGTGAAAGTGGGAATCAGACTCATTGGAAGTTAATGTGCTTATTTGGAGGGTGTTGCTCCGCATGATTCCTACTAGAGTGAACTTGTAGATTTGAGGGATTGACATTCCTTTTATCCTTTGTCCTGTTTGTGATAAAGAAGTTGAAGATGGTAACCACTTATTCTTAACATAACATGTGAGATTGTTAATCGGTTATGGCTTAAGGTTTTTAAATGGATTAATCATCCATTCCCTTTAATTCACACGATTCATGATATGTTCTATTGGGTGGATAATGTCTTTGTGGAGTCTAGAATGAGTAAAATGTTAGAGGTGATCATCATGACTACTATGTGGGTGTTATGGACATATTGAAATATGGTGGTTTTTGCGATTAACATACTCCCTAAAATTACTACTTTTAGGAAAATTGTACTTTGTTAATTCGTTTGATTAGCTCAAGAATAGGAATAAGAAATGCAATGTAGTTTAGATTATGTGATTGATGAACCCTATTTTGTACACTTTTTTGTAATCGTTTTTCTCTTGTTGCTTGCTAGCTTTCGAATATAATTTTCAACTGTTAAAAAAACGATGACTATATGGTTTTATTTTTTCTGTTTTCTTATAAAATATAAATTAAAAAGTTGTGAAAATCGTTCGGCAATACCTCAGTGGTCAACTACTGACCTTAAGCGATTAATCGGATCCGTGAGGATTAATCGGGGACCCTAAATTATTAATAAATTTATTTTAAAAATTAATATATCACCGAAAAAATAAGTATTTGAAAATTTTAAATTTTTTAAAATTTGAAAATTTTAGTATAATATCCAAATATTTGAAAGCTTAAAATTTTGAAAATTAAAACTTTTTATGTATAGTTTGAAAATTAAAAATTTTGAATTTTTTAAATATTTCCTGCCAAACTCGAGTTTGATTAATTTCCACCAAACATTCTAATCGTAATTAATTCTAGACTGTCAAACGATTAATCGGCCGTCAAGATCAATTTCTGCATCACTGGTTTAGTTTATATATAGTGAATCATTGAATCTGCCCATATATATTTCAAAGTAGTTTGCTATAGCCTTCCAAATAGCCGCATGATCAAAAGCTCGATTATATCCAAGGTTCTAAATTACGTAAGGCGTGACTTGGCGGCAATGTCAAGCCTCAAGCTTTCCTGAGCTTTGGCGAGTCACGGTGTTTGTAAAGCGTAACTTAAGGTGACAATTTTCTATATAATTAATATTTTTATATGTATTTTCAACTATTATTCATTTTTATACACATATATGAGTTAAGGCGGCGTTTTGGCAAAACTTGGCGGCAAGTGCAAGCCTTAGAGCCGTGGCGCTCCATGGCGGAGCCATAGTGAGTTTTTTAGAACCTTGATTATATCTTAACTACTCTACCAGTAGAGTTTTAGTATCGTGCTATAATCTTGGAAAAAAAAATTGAAAGTAGATTGCTCTTACTTGTAAAAACAATAGTACTATGTGTCTATGTTATAAATAAGAATATTGGTTAGATACATGATACATCGTTGTTCTTTAATCAACCATTTATCATAAACAATATTTTAAGATTCAAAAGTGTTCTTATTTGTAAAAATAGAAACAAAATAAGGTCTTTATTCATGCAATAAAAATTGCACTTCACTTGGGAATTTGACTAGTGAAAAGAAAAGATCCAGCATTACAACTAAGCACGCAGAGGGTACAAACAAGTTTTACGTCCAGTGATATGTAAACCACTAACAAACCTTCACAACAAATCAAGCATTTCCCAAAATACCTGGTACGGAAGACGACATAATTCAACAAACATATTGTAAAAACCCAAAAAGGAATGTTCCTTACAATATACCACAAGATCCTGTCGGCATTTCATAATAATTCTTATGACAGACCGGCTTTCTAATCAAACCATATGATGATTGATCAGTACTAGGGAAATGACACCTATACTTACAAGATCAAACCCACATATGTCATATATGGTTAATAATTAATCTACGAACAAACGGAATTAGACCTGGTTAAGGAAGAACTAGAGTTGATGAACTCGATGCAGTCATCAATAGCTTCTGCTCTTTGAGAATCAATGGAAGCTACCGTGGGTTGTTTTGGTGTTCCAGAGGATGTAACCTTTCTGCAACTTCTCTTTCTAGCACCAATGAAACGAACAACTGCTATCATCTTATCAGCCAGATGTTTAATGCATTTTATGGGTGATAACTCTGATCTTTCGGGTAGAAATCTGCAACTCCCTGCAACCTTTGTTCCATTTCCATCAACCTTTTTACTGGAATTTGCTTCACAAAACATGCTGGCGTGTGTATGTACGTCTCTGTGTGTGATTGTTGGGGTGTATAGTGTGCGCATTAGGCAGAGAAACGAACTCCCAGGTTGTACATATACGAGTTATTGTATAGAATGATTAATACCTTCTGATGAGTTGTACGACACTAATCGATAGCACATAGAATTTAAGGTTCAAAGATGCAATCTAATATTTTCCTAATATGTACACTGAAGGTAGTGGGAATCAAGCAAAGATAAAGCACATAAAGACACTTTCAGCCTTTTTCTGTTCTTTAGATTAATGAGGTACTCAGTAGATGCTTTTTCAATGGCAAATGACTGATGAATATCTTAGTCTCGTGATAATTGCAACATTTACTATTTTAACATACTGGAGGCACTTGTTTATGTGAATGTGGTGGATGGCAATATGCAAATTAAAGACATGGGCCAGCCACAAGAAGTAATGATATGCTAAATCATGTAAAGAAAGTGCTAACAATAAGTAGGGTAAATTAAAAAATGTGAGAAAGAAATGCAGTGGGGATAAGGAAGCATATGTGTGGCAATGAGAATAGAAAGGAAGAGAATATGGAAGAGTGGGGAGGTTGATTAATGAATATAGAAAAGGCTCACTCTGATCTGATCATGATCTAAAGAGGCTTTGCAGGATGAATCTTTCGGTTAGCGCAGAGCTTTGCATATTTTTCAAACTGAGTGGGACCCCAATGTTTTTAATCTTTAGGTAATCTGAACATGTCGAGGCAATATAGGAGGGAAAGTGGTTACCAGAATAAACGAAGGTATTGAAGAAATCAATGAGGATCACGATTTAAAGTAATTATTATTAATACAGGTAAAAACACATAAAAATCTATCTCAAACCACACACTTTGGTACAAAGTTTGATGCATAGAGTACAAGCACGAAGAACAAAAGAGAGGTTGGAAGCTTACCCAACCCGCCATTCTACACATTTAGCTATACCAACACATGCTTGGAATGGTTAGCCGGAGGTATCGGCAGAAGCCCGTTACCACCATTCAGTGGCTCCGTCCACCCTAAAGTTGAATAATCTAAAGTTGAATAATCCTTACACAACCATGTCTATAGTTGAATAATCTAAAGTTAAGTCTAGATCGGAATTCGAAAGTTACCTTACATATCTAGTTAATTTAAACCACGCATATGATATCAATTTGTAATGATCCAAAACTAATACAAAGTACCCTAAAAAAATTCATGTCAACATATATTTGATATACCACATGGTGGTACTTTATACTGCTAAAATGGATAACATGTATCAACAATTATACTTATAGTGGCAACTTGTTTTCTTACTCATTTGGTTTGCTGGTTTGGGTTTATACTCGGCAGTAGAGATCATCTTATATGTTTTTGTTGTTTTAAAGACCCAATCTTAGGTATTGCAAGACCACATCTTACGGGATAGCAGCATTCAGGACATGGATTTTTTATTATGTTTGTGCCTTACCCTCTCTTCATAAGAAGTTTCCGGACATTCACCTTCGCAGTTGTACTACTAAGGACCCCCCCCCCCCCCTATTAAATCCCAGAATACACTGGCGAGGGCCCGTTTGGCTTTTCATTTGTTTTACGGTGATAACTAAGATATTTTCTCATTGTTATAATTAAAAGGTAATTTTATAAATAATAATAATAATAATAATAAAGAAAACATACTATAGATTAACTCAAGCGGGTGCTGCACTCAAAATCTACAAATGTAATGCCTTTGATTCAATTAAAATTATGTGCTTACTTTAAAATATATATATATATATATATATATATATATATATATATATATATATATATATATATATATATATATTCAGGTATTCTAACTAAGTATTTTGTGAATGTAACGATCATTGTAGACCAATCAAAAATTAAAAAAAATAATTAAATACATAATAAATATATAAGGATATAATAGTAATATTGTATATATTAATTTTTTAAACCAAAAATAAAATTTGTTATATATAGAATCATTTAACAGAAGTTCCTATAAAATCTCATTAACCCTATGAATCGGTCCTTCCATCTCCAAAATCTTCACTCACCACTGATGTCCTAGTACCTAAATACAGAGAGAATGAAGGAAGTACGGTATCCCCTTGTGTCTTCGATCAATTTTATTGCCGCCACCATCAGAATCCCTTGACAGAATTCAACGTCTTGGGATCAATTTTATTGTCGCCACCGCCAGAATCCCCTAGTTATGCTCGATCAATTTTATTGCCACCACTGCCCCCAATAATCGACTTCCTTGGCCACTCTCTCAATACCCACTTTCTCTGGTAATTAATGTTGTAGACAAGGCAAATTGGGGTCTGTAACATCCTGATTTCCGAGGTATAACATTTCTATATGCAAGTATGAGTTTACTTGGGTGACTCGACGAGTTGGTGCCTCAACTCGTCGAGTAAGGTCGCGAGTTGGTAACATGTTAAATGGATGGACTCGACGAGTCGAGTATCTGACTCGTCGAGTCAGCGCTGCTAAGGAAAACCCTAATTTTCCGGGTTTGTGACCATTTAAAGGCTCTTATGGCCTTCATTTGTGGCCACACTTTCCCTTAAGAGACCCTATTTGATCCAGAGAGCATAGAGAGAAAGAGGGGGCTAATTTCATCATCTTGGTGCATTCTTGCAAGGAAGAAGGAGGTTGTTCAAGCAAGATCGACTTGAGGGTATTAGATCTACTGCTATTCCATTCAAGGTTATTGTTTAAGGTATAAATCTATAACTATTTTCGTGTGGTTAGTAGATCTCATGAATTTAGGGTTTCTTCACCCTCTTTTAAGTTGAGTTATGAAGTATGTGAAGTCCTTTTGAGGCTTATACATCAGATCTGGACCTTGAGAGGTCCAGAGAGTCCCATGATCCCAGCTTTATGCAGTCACATAAGAGTATTGAGCCTAAAACATCATTAAGAGGGTCATTTTGTCAAAAAGAGCTAAATATGTGATGCATGTGCATAAAGACTAGACCTTTACGTGAATTTTGGATGCTAGGAGGTTGGATCTATAAGCTAGAGTCACAGATCTAACCTCGGGTGGCTGAATGAGAAATCCGATGGAGCCAACTCGCCAAGTCCATGGGATAGCTCGACGAGTCGTAGCGGGTATGACCTAGTAGCCTGGACCTAGTGTTAACTCATCGAGCTAGGAGTCAACTCAGTGAGTTGAATGAACCCTAGGAAGAACGTGGAAGAATACGAATGGACTCGGCGAGTCGTAGGTGTGCACTCGGTGAGTCAGGTCAATCTTGGCTGTTGACTAGGTCTGGCTTTCTGTTGACTTCTTGGGTGAGTCAATAAGGGGCAGGAGGGACCTAGGAGGGGTAAAATAGACTTTTACCCATCCCGAGGGTAAAAAGGGGAAAAGAGGACTTAAGGAGTAAATGAGTAATAAGGCGAATCATGATCGAGATGCCTGTCTAATGTGCAGGCGGAGGCTAGTCCGGGGTTTTTGAGTACTGTCTGTTACCTACTAGCCATCAGGTGAGTCTTCTCACTATACCTTACCTAGAGTGGTAGTTATGTGTGACCGGAAGGTGTTATGTGTTTACACGAGTTATGTGATATTATGCATTTTGCCTATGTAATATTATGCATTTTTTATGTGAGATATGTTCTTATCTATGAGATATGTATGTGTTATGTCATGAGTTGCTTGGTCAGGCTGGAAGGTCGACAGGGTTGGACCGGAAGGTCAATAGAGTAGGACCGGAAGGTCAACAGAGCAGAACCGGAAGGTCATCAGGGTAGGGTCGGAACGTTTACCAGAGTTGTGGAGCCGGAAGGTCCACTGAGACGCATTGACCGAAAGGTCTAGTGGAGCTATAGCCTGAGTGGCTAATTATATGTGCATGGTATTTTGGGGAACTCACTAAGCATCGTGCTTACCGTGTTATGTGTTATGTGTTTCAGTTTTTCTCCAGATCACGAGATAGCACCAGCTTGATTGTACACACCATAGAAATAATTATGTTTCGAGGATCCTGAATTATTAACTGATTAAGCTCGGAGTTATGTTATGTAACTAAACAACTGATGTTTTCTGAAATGTGTTATGAATATTATATGATTAAAAATGAAAATTTTGTATTGAAAATTTACATCGTTACAGGGTCACCCTGGGCATACACCAACACTACAACTATTGGAAAACAAAGAAAGAGTTCCCTTACTAAACCCGAGAAGAAGTTTTCTTGACAAACCCTAGCCCTGGTAAGTTATTAAACTCAAATTCTAATTTTGCAATCGATTTTTTAAAATAAGATGTTAATCAATTTCAAATTCTACACCTTCGATGTTTATAAACTTGATTTCTGAATGTACAGTTAATTTCTACTTCTACAATCGAATTTATTTTTATTTCTAAACTGATGAACTTCTATAAATGGTTCTTGACAAAAACGTCCTTGCCTACAAGTTTGTTTCTCCTTGTAGAAGATATTATGCCTACAATACTACATTGATGACACAAGGATAAAGTAATTTTGTATTTCATTACCCTTATGTGCATATATGCGAGGTTTATAGGTTCTTCAAGTGTGAATAGATGCTTCCTCTCTAACATTAGTATGGAATTAATATCTTATTAATTTAGCATGTCAAATTTTTTATTTAATGTGTCAAATAATAGCACAAATAATATTTTTTTAATTGATCATAGATCATAGAGGTTCAATGAGTAAACTTGTTCTAAAGACTTTAAATCAATTTTGGTTTCATAAAATATATCAACAGAGGGTGTTTTTTGTAACCAAAGAAAATAGAAAAAATTTAACAAATGGATCCTACTATTGACTTCAGTAAGAAACATAGCAACACATTTTATTAATTCAAATAATTTTATTTCTATTAGAACATTGATGTTTTAAATATGAATTATAACATTGACTACTTTTGGCATACAATCTAGAATAATTTTTCTAACAATTGCATACTATGCTTCCAGTATATGTTGGTAACTAACAATGCCATCATTTCTTTTGTTAGAAGTTTTTGATGTCAAATTCATGAAAAATTACATGTTCTAAGCATGTTTTTGCCAGAACTGAATCTTTGAATTTCAATTATGTCGAAATGGAATCACGATTTCCGATTCTATGGGAATTAAATCTCGATATTTTCTATCGGAATGGAATCATGAATTCTACTTCTATCATAATGGAATCATGTATTCCAATTACGTTGGAATGGAATAAGGATATTTTCTCATTGATTTATGCATGTTCTACATTTCTTGGTTATTGGTTTTGGTGCAATTCACAAGTCTGCATATTTTTCCAAAGGAATTTAGTTTTTTTTTTCTCATTTGCTAATGTGTTATTGGATTCTAAACTACAATTAGATTTGTTTTCACAGAAGTTGATTCTTGAAGAAGTTGATGATTGAAGAACAGACCACAAAATTGAAAGTGATTCTCAGTAACATTATTCTTTTAGAATGTATTAGTGTTTGATAGATTTTGATGCTTTTTTCCCGATTTGAAAGGTTTTTTTAGTTTTATTCTATGACAATAAGAGTAATTCTTAGTAATGATTATCCGTATTCTATAAGAATTTAATGTAATTTTTGTTTTTATTCTTCAATTGATGGTTCGAAACTTTATTATTCTATTAGAAGTTTTTTAAGTCATGATCAAGAAATAGGTTCAATAATATTTTTATTATTTCATGGTTCAAGAATATTTTTATTTTTGAATATACTCATGAACATATTCTGTCAGAATGTCCGAATTAAAAAAAGTAAAATCAGAATTTAAATTTAATAGAATCTATGATCCATTAAAATATGTAATTTTCCTTTATTAGATCTATATTAATTGACTAAAATACCATTGTAGTTAAATTAGATTGTATTATCAATTATATTTGATTTAATAATATGTATTAATCATTTTCTTAAAATAAGTAATATGATTGATCCATAATTATTCTTGCATCCATACAATAATTAGTTAGAATATATTAACATAATCATATATATATATATATATATATATATATATATATATATATATATATATATATATATATATATATATATATACCATATTTTCAAAAAATAAAAAAACACCTAATATTTAATTTTTTAATGATCGGAAACATCTAAACTATAGAAGAAACTAAAATTTAGGCTATACATTTGTTTAGATTAAGCTAAATTATGTGGTGCTGTTTTTAGAGATGGTAAAATTGTATCATATAGAAGTCGTATCAATTTTTGTATTTTTTATAATTTTTACCTATAAACTACATATAATATGGTGATGGTTATGAAGTTGTTTTTTTAATTTCAATAAAAAAAATAAGAACCTTCTAAATAAAAATCTTACTAAAACAAAAAGTAACATAAATTTAAAATTACATTTTAGAAATCCTAAAACAATAACATGAAATTAAAAATTACATTAAAAACCTAAAAAAATAAATAAAATAAAAATAAAAATAAAAAAATAACGTCAAAAATTTTAAAAAACCTAGAAAAAAAAACATAACATCCAAAATTCATTTGCGTTTTAGATTATATTTTTCACTAATTGACGTCTTCACTGCTTTAGCTGCTTCCTGGTCTTCAGGGTCGAGGCGCCTCACATCTTGCATCAACAACAAATATTTTGTGAGTCGAACGATTTCAGCCATATGTTTCACCAAAGTTGTATTTAATTGTGTCATTTGTGTCATCATTCTACGGTATAGTTGACTGCTCCGTTCCGACTTAAAATTTTGACGATGTTGCTTTTCCTTTTACTTTACGAGAAGGTAGGCATATTTCATCGATATCGTCATTATCATCATTAAGATTAACGTCAATGTGACCATCCTATGACATTTGTTGTGAGCTCCAATATGAAGATGTTCGGCTTCTTTTTTTGGCAGATTAGCAATGTCTTCATGTATTGCAACCTCCTTCCACCTAATTCTTCTTTTGACTAATTCTTACACATTAATGAACTTTTTTTTAAAGAGATACACATTAATGAACTTAAAAGGCTTTAACATGCCATCTTCGAATGCCACATGGGTTTATTAAAAACTCGCTTCATTTTCTCCGCTAGCCTTTTGTTTTCCAAAGCTTTTGTAAATTTTGTTCCAATGTGTCACAAGTTTGTTATCAATATTCCATTTTGAGTTACATTGGTCGAACATCCGGTAATACGGATCTCGACCCATACCCTTACAAAACCGCTATGTAACACCTAACCAAAATTGATCACGCGATTAGTTATTTCCCGTGTTTCTATCTTCGGATATGTTAACACATGTATTTGCTAATTATGTCTCTTCTTTTTTACTCCATCTTCTCGGATGAACTTTTTTTTTTTTTGAGGTTTGTCTTCGTACTCATCGAAACGATTTTCGGTTGCGTTTGTGAAAGACGGTTGGGATGGAAATTAGAATTGGGTTTGCGTTTGGAATTAGGATGTTGTTTGGGGAGGTGGGGATTGGAATTGGAATTGTTGTGGGATTTCAAATTGTGAATAATACACCACCTACAAATGCTTGGTTTTGACATACTTTGATGGATCCATTTATGTCCGGTAAGGCGGTGTTGACTCCGGATCATAACCGAAAAGTGCAAACGGGTTGCAATTTGGTTTGAAGCATTTTGGTTGGAAGAAATTTTAATTCTGAGTGTGTTATCAAATGAATGGTAAATATGTTTATATATACAGTGGTAAATTTGTAAACAACATAATAAAATAAAGAAAGAAAGAAAACGGTTACAAAGTCGTTTTCTAACGGTCAATCCCTTCCAAATGTTCATTTTTTTCGAATTTTACCATCGATGGAAACCCACCACCGATAAAAATAGGGTGGGGCGTGGTGTTCACTAGTAGTAAAGTAGTCCACGGCGGGCTACCTCCGGTGAAAAGCCATCGACACTGTATCGCCTTTTAAGGAAAAAAAAGGGAAATTTGCACAAAAAATCCTTATAATTTGGTTCTATTGACAAAAAAAAAAAAAAAAGTCAAACCTATTTTTTTTTTTCAATTTAACAATTGAAACCAATACACTTGCTAAACAAGCCTTGTACCCAGTTAGTGCCAGTTTTAAGGGTTAAAAAAAATCATTAATGGCTTTTTCATTAATATGGTTAAAGTTTAAAGACTTTCTAGATATTTTCTTTTTTTTTTCTAAATACTAAATTAATTTGAAAACCTCTTATATTTATTCATTAAAAAGCATAAAACAAAGATACCCTTTACATTCCTTTCACTAAGGTGTTTGCTTTTCTGAAGCGAAAACGCTTAACGTCTGCGAACCATATTTGCAACCCTCTACAATATAAGAGGTGTACCAAATTGTTACAGCCACACAGTACACGCACAACAGTTTTTAAGTTAAAAGTCTTCTAATACACAAATATCTATGAAATGTCAAGTATTGGTCGGCACAGACAGAAGTCGTCAAAAGTGGTTTTTCGTGAAAAACAAGCAACCCCTAAAAACCTCATATTTTTATTATTAATAAACAAAATTATGATAATTTATATATCGTTTTGGGCATTTTTTGAGACCATCTATAATAAAGTCGCAGTCAAACTCTGATCTTATCAGTAACGCGTCCTTTAGATAAGGGATCAAATATTCCTCCGTTCTACAAGATATCATATGGACATGAGACATGGATTATAATCATTCTCTCTGTCCAAGTTTTGTTTCCCGACTTCCGATTTATGACAACTGACAATAGACTACAATTGAACATATCAACTTAGTCCAGCTTTGGCCAAGCGCTTAGGGTGCCTTCACTAAGTCATCAAGGGGCCCACAGATATTGTTTTTATCCCACTTTGGGTAAAAGAAACGGAAAAACTTTGACTCATATGTGTGTGCTATTTACTCATCAAGTCACACACAACAATATGTTTTATAACATCAAGTTACTAATGCGTTTACATATTATCAATGCGCAACTCACTTGTAAACAACAATTATATGTCTTCGTTTCAAGAATATAAGATATTACCGTCTCACAATCACTCGTGATAATATTCATGAATTGATTCAAATGAAGGTGGGTTTAATCCAATACTCAAATCTTATTTCAGGAGTACTCATGAACACTGCAGCAAACTTGTGTTATGTCTAAGCTCTTAAACACTCTACAGTCGGATTCACGATAGTCTTACCTCATTACTTACTTCCAAAGTATGATCGACTGTGGATGTTTGAATAATCTTATTATTTGGGAAGTAAAACATGCGAAGTGAAAAACAAGAATAATCTAATCCAAAATGGTCTCAAAACTTTTGAATATAAATAAAACATTTATTATTTAATCACCATATTAATTAGACCTTAGTCATTGCATACTATTTCGACCAATCAATTCGATACATGAATTAAAACAATAGTCATCCCATGCTCCAAGCATGCAGACTATTTTTATCTTTGGTCCTTCCTTTGCGAAATAGATCAATTAAACACGTTATGTTTTTTTCACAATTCCCTAATTCCTATTTTAAGTGTAAGAATGTCAAATTCTCACCACTACTAGAATCTTGTTAGATCTAAACTTACATGCAATGATCCCTTTGTAATGTCAAGACACCAAAGTCACAAATATTTTTCCAATGATAACACAAAGCATTCCACTGGAGATTTGTTACATAACAATTCCATGGAAATGAAGTCTCACATTTAAAGTACATTTCTTTGAACATCTTTCTTACATGAAAGTTTCTAGCTTACACATAGATTCTTAGTATCCAACTCCCATTATGAGACCATTTCCATAATTCCCATATGACTATACATTCTAAATAGAATCTTATCTATATTAGAACTATATCAATATGGTCCATCCATTGTTATACTTCTAATTGTTCACAAGCAACCAATCTTTGGTAAACTTTAAATTGTCCTTGATAGTTGTTTAATAATTTTAATCATATCCAGTTTTAATCCATTTTTCTCTCTTAATGCCCTAGGCATTTGGAAAAATCAGAACATACAAATATTATAGCATATGCAATCGATCCTATACCCGAGGCATATGAGATACGATTCATAATGTCTTACATAAAGATATGATACTAGATCAATCTTTTGCTACAATGTTTCCATATATAGAATTTCCAATATTGAAACATTTCAACATTACATTCTCATATATATATATATATATATATATATATATATATATATATATATATATATATATATATATATATATATATATATATATATTCATGACTAAATCCTATTAAAATTTCAATCTAAAAGTTGAAAATGAAGTATAAATTTATCTCCCTTAAAAGCTTTGCAAACAAAAAATGGTTAAGGAAGTGATTGATACGTAGAAATCGAAAAGAAAATGAAATGGAGCATTACTACGTAATAAATAAAAAATTCATGTTCAGTTTTCATAAGAAATAGAATGAAGCATTCATTATGGAATGTGATTCCTTCTTGTGACTGGTTTTCATTCTGCGTGGGAGGGATGTTTTTTTCGGTTGCTCATTCGAATGGATTGATATATGTTTCGTAATTATAAATTACTTTTATACATATAATAGTTAATAATATCGTTTTTTTAGAAATTTCAAAACTCCAATTAAATAAATTTTTATATATTAAAAAAATTATTGTAATTATATTTCAAGATGTCATTGTATCTGATTTTTTTTTATAAATATATAATTTTTGTTTTTAACTATTTGTAAAACATATAAACATATACTTTAACTCAAATAAAATATGTCTATACAAGCTTATTTAATGATAAATATTTATTTAGTTAAAGTTTAATATTGTAAAATATATTTTTCATTATTTATCATTTTATTATATTTAATTTATATTTACTGATACAAAAAAAAAGTCTTTATTGATTGATCTAATTCATTTTTTCATTCAACCAAACATATTTCACAATGGTCGGTCCTGAAAATTCAAATGCCCAGAACGAGCTGGAAAAAAAAGACCTTCAAGTTTTAACGTGAAACGAATTAAATTACATAAACTGTTTTTATTTTTTTAAAACATCCATAAACTTTATAGTAATAAATATAGCAAAATCATAGTATTTTAATGAGTATCGACTAGTTGTTCCGGACCTAATATTTTATACTACAATTTCACTAAAAATATAAACATTTTAATAAAATAAATATTTTAAAAGTTAGTTTAGTTATTGGTGAAATGTGACAAAAATCTACTATTCTCTTTCAATCGTTCAACGATTTCCTATTGGTAACTAAATTCCCTCACTATTATTATCTTTTTGGAAGTCATCATAAATTAGTGAAACAAATGGATGCATAGTGTATTAAAACTCAACAAAAGTAATTAATCTTTTAAAACATTACTCAATAATTTAATAAAATATTACAATAAAAATCTTGCAATCTTAAAATAAAAAAATAATTAAAAAAAAAGAAAAAAAAAAAAAAAAAAAAAAAAGCCACGAGAATTTTGTAGAAGCACACAAAGTCACAAAGGAAGTTTAACCCAATTGAAAAAGCACGCACTTGATCAAGAAAGGGATTCGAACAGGGGTTGGTTCTATTAACTTAAGAAAACAAAAACGGGCTAAACATTTGAACCATAAGAAATTTACGTCTTCGTTCGAACGATTTATTATTTATATAAATATTAAATAGACAATATGACCAAATATCAAGCCTTATTTTTTACGGGCCGTGTTCGACTGCCCACTTTACCCCCTCAAATCCGACCGTGTATCTCACTACCTTGTTTATTTTATTATATTGTTTGTTACATTACCAAATAACATTTAAAAAAAACAAATAACATTTTCAGATAACCTTTAAAAAAACACTTTGTTTATAAGAGGTTGAGCGAATTATCTCATTAAAATAACGAGTTATACCAAGAAAGAATTACAAGTAAAAATTAGCCATTTGGAAATCAAGCTAGTTATAAAACAACAAAATTTAAAACCTTCGAGCACAACATCAGACATATGCATTGGTTGTATTGTTACAATCCCCAAATTACCAACCTTTTTTTAATAAAAGTTATATTTACTTGCTAAAAGAATAATAAAAAAAAACATTTAATATTTCACGTTCGAAAGTACATCCACAACTATCAAAAAATAGATAATTATTATAAATTAACATCACATGATCTACAACTATTCAAATTTCTAAAAATTAAACCTTTATGATATGGGATTTTCTAGCAACTACTATTCCATTTTTTAATAATAAAATCTTAGTTCAATAATGTAATAAAAAATTAAGTAAGATGCTATAACATGCAGAACATAAAAGTATATTACTATTTCTCACAATAACCCTATTTTTGTTTACGCATAATGAAAAGGAAAAACCAATAGACCGAAAGTACAACAACGAACATAGAAGCAAAGAGATACAATTTGTTACTGTATTTCTAATTTGTAATTCTAGAAACTTAGGTTATGTCTAAGTTTTTTCATCTCAACATCTTTTACTTCCTAAAAATGGTTACATGCATAGTTAATACAATATGTTAAGTGAAAGAAATAGCAACGTACTTTCATTGACAAAAGTATTATTTTTTTATATGATAATTTGAAAGTGTACCTTTGATTTTGAATTACTTTGAGTTCTTTCTGCTTCTCTAGCATTTGACTGTTGCTCTAAGTTCTTGAAGAACTGTTTCAAAGTAAAGAAATTTCCATAGTAAGTTCTTTGAAAAACAAAAAGAAAATAGAGTTTTTCATGCCCTTTATGGTAATTTTGCATACCTCTTTTCGTCTTTCTGCAAGAGATGAAGCATACAAAATGTTGTTAAATAAAATAGATGAGTGTCTTAAACCATTATACATTTAACTTTTTTCCCATGTGTTGAGTCTGGAGTTTTGTGTTCACCTCCCTGTTACTTATGGAATAAATTTTAGGATTCATATGTATATATTTATGTGTTAATATGTAACATTATCCTTACATATGTCGATTATTAAGGGCATAGCCAAATAAGCAAATGACCACTTCAAAAAAAAATCTTTTATTTTTCAGTCATTGTATCGCAGACCTAGTGTGCTTTATGAGTTTCATTAAATTTATGTAATGCTAATCTACACTTACACACACAAACTTGAATGTTGTAGTAACTATAGCAAGTAGTACCGTTGCAATGAGTTATAAAAGCAACACAAAATTCAAGGATTAATAGACACATGCCTAATATAAAAACGTAGGGATAGTGAGCAGATGAATTAGAGAGGGATGCAAAATTATTTTAGTTACTTAATTTGGTTATTATCTCAACCTCCGTTCAAAAATAGAAAGTGCATACAGCTGATAGGCCTTATCCATTGTAGCACATAAGCGTAATGCTTCACAACAAGACGACCTTACGATGTAATTCTGAACCAATAGGTAAAACTGATGTGAAGATGCATACCAGAATTGAAGAAATAATTGACATCAAAACCAAATTCGACTTTTTAGAGGTACTAACCCTAGATATGGGGCGGAAAACCAACCTAGGTCGTTCCCTTTTGAAGTACCTAAGTAATAAAGTACGTTGATTTGAAGAGGGACTCTGAGGACATGAGAAGTAGAACAGAAGCATGTCACACATAAACAGGAAAAGCGGGCCTCCAATGGGAAGAAGTAGACAACGATGGAGTCCGGGTAGGGATTGTTGAGACTTCACAATCGGCAAGAAATCATAAATAACCCCCAAAATGGAAGTAGCTAAATTAGGGGGTCAATATTTGAGTCGTCGGTGGATAGGCGGTGGAGATATCTGAAGAAAAAGAAGGCGGTATATGATTGGAATCGGAACCGGAAGAAGGGAGAGTCGTTCTCAAAATGGAATAAAGCAGTGGTGGCGGTGAGAGATCAGAGGAGACGTAAATTGAGATAGGTTCTTTTAGGAGGAGACTAAATGGCGGTGTAAATCTATTGGATAATCGTGGTGGTGGAGAACACATACTAATAACGAAAGCAGTAAAAGAAACGTTACCAAGAACAGATTAAACAATATAAAAAAGAAAAGTAACCCACCAATCAGAATATAGAAATGTTCATAAGGGACTTCTCTTTATATATATATATATATATATATATATATATATATATATACTAGCCGTCTACCCGCGCAAAGCGGCGGGGCACGTGAGTTCTTTCGGTGATATGTTTCCATTACAAAATTGTTATGTTAAAAAAAAGTACATGTTGAAGACAATATAATCAAACTATGGTGTTATTTGTTACATCATGCATCAAATAACCAATAAAAAGCAACCAATCAAGACGACACAAAATATTAATCGTGCAATACTTCTTTATACACCACATTTGTTGTATAAACCCCATCACCTTTTGAATTTTCGTTAGGGTTTACTAATACTTTTGTATTGCAATGTGAAACCCCTCTGGACAATGCAACATAAAGTTGTCCATGCGAGAATACTGGTTCTGGAAGATAGATACCAACATATGGAATTGTTTGTCCCTGAGCTTTATTGATTGTCATTGCAAAGCACAATCGAATAGGAAACTGTTTCCTCATTAGAGGATCGATGGTTGCTACTAATTGCTTGTAACTGGTATTGGTTTCATATCGATGGATGTGGATTCGCATATGAAATCAATTGTGTTCGCATCTATGAAATCAGTTCGCATATGACATCAATTGAGTTCGCATTTGGTTTTGTGGGTCAAAACAGTTCGCATAAGAAGTTCACGATTTGTTTGAGGTTAATTGATTTTGATTTCGCAAGCTTGGAGTCGGAGATCTGGATTGTGTTCGCATCTATAGAATGCGAGGAGAATTTAATGGTGATATTCAGTTCGCATTTGGTGACACAAGTACGTGGTTGATGATTTTTGGTTGGTTCGCATTTGAAATTAGTGGGTTTCGCATTTGGGTTCGTATCTGGGTTTCTCAAACAACTGAAATGCGAATATGAGACAACTGATTAATTTCTCAGTTAATGCGATGAAATGCGAATGAACTCAAAGACGGATGGATGCAAGATGCGAAGAATTTGAATGAAAATGCGAAGTTTTTAATGTATAAATGCGAATTGGGGAAGAAAGCTTAGAGTTTCGCATTTGGCACCTAATCTTTTCAAGAAATAATATAAGTGGTCCAACTTCGCAAAATGGGGTCATTTAATCAGAAAATCGATCATTCTTCAAATATGACATTTAATCAGAAAATCGATCTAAAAATGAGACATTTGGTGTTTATCGATTTTTCAGGGTCGACGGGTTGTATGAAAAGCGAAGGCTGAGTAATTGAAAATTAGAGGATCGATGGTTGCTACTAATTACTTGTAACTGGTATTGGTTTCATATCGATGGATGTGGATTCGCATATGAAATCAATTGTGTTCGCATCTATGAAATCAATTCGCATATGACATCAATTGAGTTCGCATTTGGTTTTGTGGGTCAAAACAGTTCGCATAAGAAGTTCACGATTTGTTTGAGGTTAATTGATTTTGATTTCGCAAGCTTGGAGTCGGAGATCTGGATTGTGTTCGCATCTATAAAATGCGAGGAGAATTTAATGGTGATATTCAGTTCGCATTTGGTGACACAAGTACGTGGTTGATGATTTTTGGTTGGTTCGCATTTGAAATCAGTGGGTTTCGCATTTGGGTTCGTATCTGGGTTTCTCAAACAACTGAAATGCGAATATGAGACAACTGATTAATTTCTCAGTTAATGCGATGAAATGCGAATGCACTCAAAGACGGATGGATGCAAGATGCGAAGAATTTGAATGAAAATGCGAAGTTTTTAATGTATAAATGCGAATTGGGGAAGAAAGCTTAGAGTTTCGCATATAAATGAAAGTACGATGCTATTCCTTGTATTTAGTTGTTTTCAATGCAAAGAATAAGATAAAATGGAAGTACGGTATTAGCTAATCTGCAATTGCATTCAAATATTAAGAATATTGATAATACCAAATGTGCAATTTGGGTTAAAAAAAACTTAACTTGAGCTTGTAAGGGGAGATAATTCTCTAGAATAAAATCACTCTTTCTTTTAATCGTGAGAATCACAATCAGTTGAACTGTTGAAGAGATGAAGTAACAGGTCGTGCTTCGAAAAAATGAGAGAGTGGACATCAAATGAAAAAATTATCCAAAACCTATAAATCAGATAAACTAAAACAACTTAAAATAATAATAAAATTCTTACAATCCAAAAACAAAACCAAGATGAATTAAACACAATAATCATAGTCAAGTTTTGAAATATATTGAATTAACTTGAACCAATATTCTGCACATTGGGTGTTAGACAATATACTCCTGCAAAAAACAATGTAAAACAAGCTCATAAATTGTGAATAAAATAAACAACTAACCCTAAAACTGGTTGGAAATAGTGTGTGCTGATCTCATCAAATAATCTGGCATTTATGAATAGCTCTAAATAATCTTAAACAACATAGGTGAGTGTAAGAATCGATATATCCATGAAACACAGAGTAAAATCATTATATGACAATTAAGTAAAACTAAAAAAAAAACATGGAACAGAGAATTTGATAGAACTATTTACCTGGATAGTGGTGAAGATGGAGATGGTTAGTGAAGGCTTCAACGTTGGGGTTTAATTAGAGTGTGAATACAAAGATAGGGGAGAAGACAAAGATGGTAGACGATGGTGGTGAGGTCATGATAACAGTTCGATTTCTGTGATTTTCACCCAATTCATAACAAAAATTGTTATTTTTCTTGAAAACAAACATTAATTAAATGGATAAGGATTCAACAACTACAGTAAAATGATAGAGTAATAAGATATTTCCTTCATTAACTGGAGTCCATATCAGTACAGATAGTTGAAGATATACCTGAATTGATACAGATAGTTGAGAAATGTCAAAAGGACACAAATACCCTTAGTACCACTTAAACAAGAAAGCTTTACTCTAGATACACTTATACAAGAATATTTAATATACAAATGATTACCCAAAATGTAGACAAACATCAGAACCTGAAATGGAGAGGAAACACCGGAAATTGAGAGTAAACATTGACGATTATGTGATAAATGACTGAAAAGAACACTTTAAAATTGCTAACAAAAACCTGTATTGTTAGAGAACGTTTGTAAATTAATAGTGTTTGCCTCCTGGTTCTGCAATAGAGAGAGAGAGAGAGAGAGAGAGAGATGGTTGGAGACCTATGACCACAAAAAGAGAATATGATATGAAGAAAAAGATTCGTTCTAGACTTGACCGGTGCAATCGATCAAAATCAAATAATTAGAGAATAGAACAGTAGCATATGCTAGATGTCGAGAGATGGGGGTTGTGAACGGTGGTAAGATGAAGTGCGATGATGATGAAGGTGGCCTGTTTGATGGTAGTGAAGGTTATGTGACAACAAAGTTTACTGATGGTGTTGTGATGTTCGATATTCGGGTTTCTAAAGGAGATATGCAAGAGAAGAGAAAGGCAGAGGTGTTTAGCAGCGACTGTAATGGTCTCAGTGGTCAAGGTGTGGTGGGTAACTGCGTCGAATATGGGAGGAATTTTAGAGTATTTAATAGAGAGGGAGAGAGTTCAAGGAGAGAAGAGATGGCGACTCATCTAGGGTTATTCTACAAGGAAGGGCTATAGATACTAAGATAAGAGATGATATATAAAGTTTATCTATAGACCGATTCAATTGGCAAAATCTGAGGAAGACGGGTTCTTCTTTGACCAGTTCAATTTGAAGAAGAAAGCCAAAGCCTATTCAATATGTACGTAATTCATGTTAACCGCGTAAGATTTGGTATTTTTCTATGCATAAACTCATTGTAAATAGCGTAATAAGGGTTATACCTCTTAAAATTTAATATTATTTTATTAATGATTACTTGTACTAACAGCTTAATGGTTTGGACGTCTTAAAAAATATTATTATTATATTGAATCTATTTATGGAAATAGTTGGATTTCTATTATAAAGTAGTATAGATATATATATATATATATATATATATATATATATATATATATATATATATATTTGAGAGCATTCTAATTTTGTGAGACCGTGAGACCAAATCTAAAAATAATTTTAAAATGCAAAATAAATAGAAAAATCCAAAAATTCTTTTTTTAGATATTATTTTCGGAACTTGAATTAACTAAAAAAAATTAAAAAAATCCTTTTTTTTTAAATACGTGAAATATTCTAATAGAATATTACACTGACATATTCTAAAAAATAATTTTAAAATGCAAAATAAATGGAATAATCTAAAAATTCTTTTTTTTTAAATATTATTTTCGGAACTTGAAATAACTAAAAAGAATAAAAAATAAATCCCATTTTTTTAAATACATGAAATATTCTAATAGAATATTACACTGTACATATCTAAAAAAATAATTTTAAAATGCAAAATAAATGGAAAAATCCAAAATTCTTTTTTTAAATATTATTTTCGGAACTTGAGTTAACTAAAAAAATAAAAAAATAAAAAATAAATAAAAAAATGTGTCTCATGGTCTCACAAAGTTAGACCGTCTCACATGAACCTAACCCTATATATAGGTAAGTTCAATTGAGAAAAATAAAAACGGTTGAGAATGAATGAAACATTTTCATTTACTCATTTATTTTTGCCGTAAAAGTCTCTAACATACTGGCGGAAATGAGAAATAAATACACATGTGTTTTCCAAGAAAACATGTTTCCTTAAAGTATGCTAATATATACAAAAACATTTTTTTTTTGTTTTTTTAAATTTAAGGAGCTATTATTATCGAAAAATTATTTTAAATACATGAAAATTTATAACTTTTTATTTCTCTATAGATAGACATCCATATTGATATAGTTTTAAGATAAAATAAATTTTTTATTTTTTTATAGTTTCAGCTCTTTTTATTCATAAGTGAATAAAAATGCATCAGAATTTTACTACAGTACATTCGTTATTCACTTATGAATAAAAAATATGATTAATTTTTATAGAGTTTAAATATCATTCATATATAAATATTACATATATAAAATCTTTACAGTTTACACCAGCTTTCATCACATGTTATAATCACATATGAATAAAACGTGTATTAGTCTTCCTTACAATTTATATTCATGTATGAAAAACACATTTATCATAATTTTGTTACGGTTCATTTGTTATTCATATATGAATAGGTAATTCAAAATTATAAAACACGTCGTCTTTTATTAACATATTACTTATTCATATTCGAATAACAAGTAAACTATAACAAAAATCTAATAAATTTTTTATTTATATAGAAATATAACATATGAAGAGCATTCATACACATTTTATTCATATATAAATATAACGTATGATGAAAGATGATGTAAAAAAGTTATATATTTTAGGTAAAAAAAAAGTTTTATTACGTATTATATTTATATATTAATGATACTTAAACTGTAAAACGGTTAACCATATGTTTTATTCATAAATAAATAACGAATGTACTGTAATAAAAATCTGATCAATTTTTATTCACTTATAAATAACGATAGCTAAAACTCTAAAAAAATATTTAATCTTAAAACTATATCAATATAGATGTCTATTTATAGAGAATAAAAAATATAAATTTTGATATATTTAAAATAATTTTTTGATAAAAATAACTTTCTAAAATAAAAAAATATATATATGTTTTTCTATATATTAAGATAATGATTAACATATTTTAAAAAAACATGTTTGATTGGAAAATAAATATATATTCATTATTCATTTCCGTTGGTACGCCTATTTGTTTTGCAACACAACAAATGTGTGGCCGTGAATGATTATATATATATATATATATATATATATATATATATATATATATATATATATATATATATATATATATATATATATATATAAATGACTCAACTTTATATTTTCTGTAATTTGCTCTGAATACATTTTACAAAATTTTGGAACTTTTTTATTGTATGATTTTAGAAATTTAGCATTTTCTATAAAGTATTTTTTTATATCTTTTTTTTACAATTTGTTGTTTTTACAAAATTATTTTTTCAAGGACCCCAAACTACTCTTTTTTATTTATAATGTTTCCCAACTTTTAATATATTTTTTTGAACTTAGTCCAATTTTTTTCAACTTTTAACGTTATTTTTATACGTTTTATAAAACTTATTTTTTTCTATAAAAATACTTTTTACAACATAATGTTACGAAGTTGTTTTACAAAATTACAAAATGTTATTTGGTTTTCTTTCTTAATCAACTATATAATGGTCTACCGGGTAAGAAATTGGTCTCTTCATATAAAAGTTTTTTGTTTATGTTATAAGAGTTTTAATCTGGAGTTTGTCATGGGAGGATATGTGATGTATTTCAACTTCTTAAGATATCGTCCAAAGGACGAACCTTCTCTTTATCGAAAAAACGAGGAGTTGCAGTGGGTTGCCCGAAACTTATTTTTTTATAGGTACTCTTTCAAGTCATTTGCGTGATAATATTTATAGAACATCCTTCGTTATAAAAAGAATGCAGAAAGCAAGAAATAATCGACGATTTCAAGCCAAAGAAGATTATGATAGTAGTCCTTTAATTATCTTTTTGTAGGATAACGAGAGTAGTTCTTTAATTTCCTTTGCAACATAGTGTACAACTTCATGTTTTTTTACAATTAATAACCATGTAGAGTTTTAATAACGCATGTTGGCTATAAATGTTCGGTATATACTCTTTAAAATATGATTCTAAGGTGTTTTGAGGGACTTTGGTAGGGCAAACAAGTTTAAAGAATATGGGGGACACAAGGATTACCTTGGCCCAAAGAATAAATCCTCTTTGGTCCATCCGTGTTCAATAATTAATATAAAACTAAAGGACACTTTGGCTCTTCTAAACAAAGTGACCCATAACTTTATCAAACACTATCACCATTGTCCATTAGTAATTAGTAATCATTTTATAAATAAAAAATAAATACGCTCACGGTATGTATAGCTGCATATATCTTGCAAAATCAGTTGATAGCTGTCAACTTTTATTGTGTAAAAAAAATAAGCAAATACGGTTAGTAAATTTTTAAAAGATATAAAATGATATACAACTAGATAAAAGGTCATCCATGCCATTACGACAGATTTGAATGGTTAGTATATTAAAGCAAAATGTTTTTTGTTAAATCAAGAAATAGAAATGTATTGTCACAAATTTACATATTGTAACATCCTACTTAAATTTATTACATCATTGTCGTCTCATCACATACTTGTCCCACACTCCTAATTTTGAAATATTTCCATATAACTTTAGAATCTTGCATGTCAAGACAGTTGTGTAAAATATCAGGAGCATCATCAAACAATTTTAGAAAATCAATGTTGAAGATCATCTTTTCAGAATCTATTTACATTATGGAAACCTATAACATGTCACAAAAACAGGGCCGCTCCATTGGTTTTCTATGCTCCGGGTGAGATGAAAATATCATATTTACCCAACATAATTTCTAAATATCATATTTACCCTTCATAAAATTTCAAAATATCATATATGTCCTTTTTAAACATCAAAATATCATATATACCCTTCTTAAATATCAAAATATCGTATATGTACTTTTTAAACATCAAAATATCAATGATAATATCTAAAATATCTTCTATCTACAAAATGATAATAATCAAAAACAACAAAAACTAAACAATCAAAATATACATTCCATAGAAAGGGTTAAAGATGAATCTTTTTGTCTGTTTCACATTCCATTATCATAGACGTAAGGATAATATTGTTAAATTTCTTAATTATTATAATAATTCTAAGGTATAAAATTGATTATAAAATATTAAAAACATTATAAAAAATGATTTGGGCAAATATGATATTTTGAAGGTTTATGAAGGATAAATATGATATTGAGAAATTAAACTGGGCAAATATGATATTTTGAAGTTTAAGAAGGACATATATGATATTTTGATGTTTAAAAAGGACATATATGATATTTTGAAGCTACTTCAACACTTTAAGACCATAAACAAAGGCTATAAAAACATCCAAATCATACTTAACTTCAAACTTTCATTGAAGCAATAAAAAAAACAGACCAACTTGGGCAAAAAAATAAACCCCATATCATATTTGAGAGATATCAAAGCCATTTTACACAATAAGAATCTACCAGCATATCAAACAACCCCTAACTATTTCTCTTAAAAAAATAATTATCAAAAAATAAATAATAAAAATAAACCAGCTTTTAGGAGAACATTTTTTAAAGTACAAAGCTAAATTAAATACAAAAAAGCCAATTGTGGCTGGACAATAATATGGGTAAAAATAAAGTGATAACTACTACAAGATACATCACCAAAAACCATTAAATTAATAATGAATATAACAACATTAGCTTTTGAAAATAAGCTAGCCACATCAATGTACTTTCGAGATTGATCCAGCCATATCATTGCACTTTCATGTATTACCGAACAATAACAATGTACTTTTAAAAGTATTCCAATCCTATTAACAAAGAACCAACTAAAAACCAAGCAAAGTGGAAAAACATTGAAGAACCATTATAAAATAACATTTTTAACGGCAATGACTTGTACAAATAGATGAACACAATGCTAAGAACCTTGCAAAATAACTTTATCGAGTTGAGATAACACCTGCTAGCATAAGAGTTCAGCAAGATTACAAACAACACCTAAATCCACTTGAAATTGCAAATACCATCTTCAAGGGGAAAATCGTCCAACTTGGATCAAAAGTACATTCCACATCGGTAGCTCTATATAAAGTTCTCAACCAAACTCATATCAAGGGCAAAATCGTCCAGTTTAAGCTATAATAATAAAATAAAAAAAATCATAACATTTGATCAACATATAAAATCAAAATCATAAAACTAGAAAAGTTGCCAAGATTCCTCTTTCTAGATTTGAGATTCCATAAACCGGCATAGACCAGCCACACACGACTACACTTAACAGTCTACCAACTATGCATTCAGAATTCTTGAAAGAAAAGAATCAAAACATAAAGAATAAGATTTATGTTTCTGATTTCGGGTTATAATTTCAGATTTGATAGTATGGAATTTAAGGAATTTGATTTATAACCAAAGAATAAAAACGTAGTATTCTTTTACCGTTAGTTTGCAAGACTTGGGGAAATCGATTTCTAATTTTTGGCGTGATTATTTCGCACGATCGACTCCTCGTTTTCTGATTTTTGGGCGTGATTGTCAAGCTGCGTTTTGCCACTACTATGCTTCTATGTGTCGGATGCCTCGTGCATATGGAGCAAAATTTGTGTCGAAAGTTATATGCCCATAAGAGCTACACATATCATTATGCCCCTCTTCGTAATGATGCCCTGGGCAGTGGCCCAGCTTGCCCTGCCCTTGGGCCGGCCCTGCACAAAAATACAGTAAATTTTTATTGGTTGATAAGAAATAGGGTTACTATCTTGTAGGTCTTACAAAAAAATTTATAACTAGGCTTCAAAGACAACAAATTTGTATCCCTCAATAAGACATGTGGCATCAAGCGGACAACGGGTTGTATAGCATTTAAGTGTGAGACACATATCAATGTAGTTATAGTGGTTGAATGGAAAATACCATATTTTCCCTAATGAAATTTCCATTTCAAAAGCATTAAGAGGCTGGAATCCGATTAAAATCTATCTATACAACATAGGTGTTGAATGGAAAAAAAAAAAAAAAAAAAAAAAAAACATCAATTTGCCAGATTAAAACACATTGTTCAACTACTAAGGTGACAAATAGACAACATGAAGGAAATCACTATAATTTCTATTCGATTGTTCCTCTCTTGACATCTGAAATCTAAATTCAAAACAAAGATCAAAGAACTAATTTGAACTTAAAATTTCCATAAACAAAAGGAACTGTTTTGATTTTTATGAAGTGTTATTAACAATTTCTGTTGTAATTTTTACACTACAAAATTGAAAATCCAAAAAACATTATAGACAATAACACAAAATATGAATAAGATAAATATCAAAAATGCTTTTAAAACATAACAAAGTAAAAGAATATTATACGACCAAAACCAACATATTAATAGTTTCAACGGTGATAGCAGGTAAATTGGTGAATTTATTTTTTAGATTTGGAAATCATAGAAGAAACATACTACCAAGGTTTCAACATGGATGCCCATATTTCATTAGCAACCCAATGATCTAGTATTAGAATAAAAAAAACCATCTCAAATAAATATTTAATCAAATAAAAACATTTACAACTTTATTACAATATTACGGAAAAAATTACCTTCGTCCATGCTTTATATATGCTTCCACATTGGCAAATTAAATTGAATAATTCTATAATTCCATGTAATATAAAAAACTTAAAGTCATACTTTATAGACCGCTATTTAGCTAAGGTATCAATAGCTAATTAAAGTTGCAACAAAAAAACTCCTCAACATTTCCATGTCAATTCTTAAATAAAAATAGAACCAAAAGTAAAATCATAAAACATTCTTGTTATAAAGCACATAGCATATGTCGGTAGGATTAAAGCGCGTTGCTGTTCATACAAATTTCCCAAAACACTATATGAATCTATGTGATATGTTTGATATACCAGAAGAAACATACGATATCCGCTATACAAAACAAGTTGGTTTTAGAACATAATCATGAAATCAAATTTGCATGAGTCAAACTTAAAAATAAACAATTGAAAAGCCAAGCATGCAACCAACCGTGAACTTTCCATCCCGTTAGAAGGGATAATCATATTATAGATTGATAATCATTTTAATTTACAAAAGTCGTTTGAGTAACTTATGTTTTCAATAGAAAGGCAAGTGTTACTCATATCAAATGCATCCAACAAGAACCTAAACGGCGAAGACTAAATGGTGCAAAATAAGTCAAACTTAAAAATGATACAAGCATTATACACCATTAACACAAAAAAAAAAAAAACATTTTTTAAATCATATAATTTCAACAAAAAAGTTAACACCATAATCCACTAAAGAACGAAACTACAATTATGGAACAACAAATCCTAAAACTTATAGCTGACAATGTTATTTCTTGCATATATATTTCATATATGTAATCAAATTCGGCTTCTGTGTGGAATAGAGAAGTGGAAAAACTTACTGCGTTCTCTAGATAGAGGCAAAAAGGAAGAGAAAAATAACTAAAAATGACATATTAATGAACAAAGAACATACTAGGCCTTACAATTAGAAGTGTAACAGCCCAAATTTTTACAGAAAATTTTAACTTTTAATTTCATAAATATCAACCACAATGTCTCCAAAAATCTCATTACATAGTCATACTGTCTTAAAGTTTAGAGTATGAAAACTAAATGTGAAAACCCTGGAAAATGTACGCAGCGCCATCAAGCCGAGCCATTGCCCTTATCACTAGAAGTACCTAAAACATTCAATAAAACTGTAAGCACAAGCTTAGGGAGTTTCCCAAAACACACGAATCATATAATTACATAATGTTATGTACACATACAAATAAGTTTGCCAGAGACTCCCTCCATGGTCTTCATTTGGAATGTCATGGACTACCCCCATGGTCTTATATCCCTGTGCCATGAGCTCCTCCCATGGTCTTGTCACGCGTCATGAGCTCCTCCCATGATCTTCACATAGTTCCACATATGGATCAAATAGAAAGCAATTAAATAATCCATTACTAATCATATCATATCAATTAATTGGCCGGATTTGGTGCCTTCGACCAATTAGTCTAGTGAGAAGACTCATCTCAATCTGCTAAACACGAAAGTTGCTCGACTACCAGTCCGAAACCACATACTAAACAATGATACAATTAACCCTAAATTAGGATTATACACAACCTAAGTAAATAGTCTAAACACTTAAGCCTAAGTCCTTCCATTGACCCAAAAGTCTCACCTTTGCTAATGGGCCTAAGGTTCATGATAAAGACCATTAATGGGCCACATGGCCCAATAAGACCCAACCCAAAACAACTATGGCCCGAAACAGAAAATCAACCCAAAAATCTAAATGAGACTAGGCCCAATACTGAATAAGGCACAAAAGCTTCCAAGCCCATACAAAACCCAAACCCAACTGGAGCGCATAGGCCCTGCGTACCACTCCAATACGCTCAACGTTCTACCCCCTTAAGCAGAACGAATTGCGTACACAAATTTACGCATGGCGTACAAACAGGACATGCAACATACAATCCTTAATTGCTTAATACTTGGGATTTCAACGTCAAACTTTAGATCTGAGTCCATTAAGATGTCCTAGGGTATAAAGTTGGCAACTTTATGTCCTTGTATGCCATGAGTGACCACCATACTTCATTATTCTAATTAAGACCTCTAACGTATGCATAGAATCAAAACGACCTTCAAGATGACATCTTAATGCATCAAACATGCTCAAGGAACTTAGATCTAGCAATTCTAATCTCTGGAGTTGCTCAACACATAAAAGAAGGTCCAAAAGCCAAAAAGGGACTCCATAACAAAACCCTGGCTCAAACAATCAAAAGAGATGGCAAGGTCATGACTTTATACCTCCAGAAGTTCTTCAAGATGAACTAGATATAGGATCTAAAAGCTCAATGACACACAAAGCTTGTTCACCACCTTCTCCTTCTTAATTGCTCTCTAAAATGGCCACCAACACACTTTATAAGCTCAAGAATCACACTCACAAGGAAATATGAGGTCAAGGGACGAAATAAGGCTGTGGAGGCTAATTAGGGTTTGGTCCAAAAGACTTACGGATGTTTAAATATGTCTCAAGCTTGAAAACTAGGGTTTGGTCTACAGTCATGTACGCCCCGCATACCCTTGGTATGCCCAACATACATTAAGGATGAGCGTGGGACGAAACCAGTACCGACCTGTACCGTTCACGAATTCCCTAAAACCGAATTTTATTGAAAGTCAATCCCGAGTACCGAACTGAATTACCATCATCGGTACCGGTATCGGGAATAGTACCGGTTTTCGGTACTAGTACTGGTACCGGTGGTACCGAATCCCGAACTTCATGTATTTGGAGTACCGACTATCGTCCCATTATTTTAAATTCGGTACCGGTTCCAGTACGGGATCCGAATTTGGGAAAAAGTGTTCATCACTAGCGTACATGGCCATCCGCCGCGATCACTCATCCCTTAGTACGCTAAGCGTACTCCTCAAGTACGCCCAGCGTACGAGAGGAACAATTTGTCATAAATTATCATACTATGGGTAAGAAGAGTAAATATCTGGATTTTGACTGTTACAAATCTCCCCCACTTGAACTATACTTCTTCCTCGAAGTCTGCTGATTCAAAAAGATCTAGGTAATGCTTTCTCATATCGTCCTCTGGCTCCCAAGTCCATTCGGAGCCCTTCTGGTGTTGTCATTTCACCTTTACTAGTTTCATTTCTTTATTCCGAAGAGCTTTAGTTTTTCTATCCAAAACTTCTATGGGTTTCTCCACATAACTCAGGCTCCCATCCACCTGAATATTATTCAGAAAAATAACAACGGCCTCATATGTTACACACTTTCGGAGCTGAGACGCGTGGAAGGTGTTATGGATCTGACTGAGCTCACCCGGTAGATCTAACAAATAAGCAACCCTACCACCTCGAGCAGAAATCTTGAATTGTCCAATGTATCGGGGCCCCAGCTTGGCCCTCTTCCGAAATTGAATAACACCCTTCCAAGGTGACACCTTTAGCAGCACAAAGTCACCCTCTTGGAACTCAAGATACGATCGGCGCCTATCAGCATAGCTCTTCTAACTGCTCTGCGCAACCTTTAGTTTATCACGCACCTGTTGAATCAACTCAGTGGTCTTGAGCACCACCTCAGTGCTTCCCAAGACTCGATGCCCAACTTCACCTAGTAAACTGGAGTCCTACACCTTCGACCATACAACATCTCAAACGGGGGTCGGTCAATACTACCATGATACCTATTGTTGTATGAAAACTCTGCTAGTGGAAGGTAAGTATCCAAACTCCCTCCAAAGTCTAATATATATGCCCGAAGCATATCCTCAAGCATCTGAATCGTCTGATCACTCTGGACATCAGTATGGGGGTGGTAAGCAGTGCCGAAATGCAATTGAGTACCTAATTTATCATGGAACTTCCTCCAAAACTTGGAGGTGAAACGATCATCACGGTCTGAAATTACCGATATTGGCACCCCGTTCCTGACCACCACCTCCCGCATATAAACATTTGCTAATTTCTCAGCAAAAATACTCTCGGAAATAGAATAAAATGCACACTCTTGGTCAACCTATCCACAATAACCCAAATGGATTCCACGCCCCGCACCCTCCTGCAGGTCAAACACCGCTCGACAAACCACACAACCTCCCGCTTCATGCAGAGCCACCAATAGCTCAATATCAGGTCTCAGTACATCTTTGTGGCCCCGAATAAATAGAAAACTTGGATTTGTGCGCCTTTTCTAGTATCCTTTGCCTTACACTCCCGGATGCCGGAACCCAAACCCTACCACACTGCATCAATAACCCTCGACTATCTCGAACAAACTGAGGAATTTGCTCCCGAATCCGCTCAACTTTCCAGTTCTCCTTTTTTAAACCCTCCACATGTGCCTCCTTAATCATATCCAATAAAGGTGAAATTACTGTCATCCTCAAGTAGACATCTTGAATCGGTACACTTGTCGTCTTACAACTCAAGGCATCGGCCACCACATTGGCCTTCCCGGGGTGGTACAGAATCTCACAGTCATAATCTTTCACCACATCCAACCACTTCCTCTTATGCATATTCAAATCCTATTGATCCGTCAAATACTTCGAACTCTTGTGATCAGTGAAATGGTGCATCGGAATCTATATAAATAATATCTCCAAATCTTGAGGGCAAAAAACACCACCCATAATTCCAAATCATGAGTGGGGTAGTTCGCCTCATGAGGCTTCAGCTGCCTCTAGGCATAAGCAATTACATGCCCCATCTGCATCAGAACTGCTCCTAATCTCGAAATAGAAGTGTCGTAATACACTACAAAATCATCCAATACTTCGGGTAGTGCTAATATCGGGGCCTCTCATAATCTTTGTCTCAAGGTCTCGAAATCTGATTGCTGATCTGAACCCCACCAAAAAATCACACCCTTCTTGGTCAAACGGGTCAAGGGTACGACAATCTTGGAGAAATCCTGGATGAATCTCCGATAGTACCTGGCTAACCCAAGAAACTTTAGATCTCAGATGCATTCTTCGGAACCTCCCAACGTATTACCATCTCTATCTTGGTTGGGTCCACCAAAATACTCTTTTGGTTGATGATGTACCCTATAAACTGCACCTCACGCAACCAAAAATCGCATTTGGAGAAATTAGCATAAAGCATCTCCCTCCCCAAGGTCTCCAACACATCCCCCAAATGCTACTCCTGTTGTTCCTTGGTCTTAGAATAGACCAAAATATCATCAACAAAAACAATCATAGACCGATCCAACATCGGTCTACAAACCCGGTTCATGAGATCCATGAACGTTGTTGGAGCATTGGTGAGCCCAAATGGCATCACCACAAACTCGTAATAACCATAACGAGTTATGAACGCTGTCTTCGGTATGTCTTCATCCCTGATCCTCATCAGATGATACCCTGACTGAAGATCAATCTTGGAAAACCAAGATGCACCCTGAAGCTGATCGAACAAATTATCAATCCTTGGAAGCGGATAACGGTTCTTCACTGTTAGCTTGTTCAGCTCCTGATAATCAATACACATCTTGTGTGACCCATCCTTATTTTTCACGAAATGGATCAGTGCTCTCCACGGGGAAGTACTTGGACGAATGAATCCCCGGTCTAGCAGCTCCTGAAGCTACGTAGACAACTCCTGCATCTCAGGCAGAGCCAGATGATAGGATGCCTTGGCTATTGGAGTCGCACCATACAATAAATCGATACAGAACTCCACTTGCCTTTCGGGAGGCACCCCAGGCAACTCCTCTGGAAATACATCCGGAAAATCTTGCACAATTGTGTAACGCCCGTAGATCCGGACTAGTCAGTTTAGAGGCAATAGGGGTCGAAAACGAATTTTCGACAAAATATTATGAAGAATAAATAATCTCAATCAAGTTTTAATATATGTTACAAGGTTTCTGTACATATAAAGAACGTCGAAATCCGAGTTATAACGAAGAAGTTATGACCCATTGAAGTTTCATGACGGAACCGACACGATACCGGGAGGCGTAAATAGTGAATTTACAATAAAGAGAGATTTAGCCTTAGCGATCTAAATGAAAGTTGTAGTATATGTTAAACTGGTAGTGTGCATAAAAAGAACATCCAAATCTGACTTCGTATGAGGAAGTTATGATTTTTCTAAGATTTAGCATAACAGTGCACAACCCGAAATCTGAATTTTAGATCGGTCGATTTTTAGCCAAAATAATCTAAACGATAAATGAAGATATCATTAATAGGAGTTAAACGATAAAAAGACAGACAAAAACGGAGCTCGTATGCGAAAGTTATGGATGAAGCTTAGTCTCTACTTTTCGAGCGCGACGAATTCGATACAGTTTTGTAAATCCGAGATAGAATGAGAATTAGCCAACGAGGTCTAAATGAGAGTTGAAGATCTCATTAATAGGAACACAAAGGTAAAAATACAGACAAAAACGAAGCTCGTATGCGAAAGTTATGGACGAAGCTTAGTCTCTACTTTTCGAGCGTGGGGAACTCGATACAGTTTTGTAAATCCGAGATAGAATGAGAATTATCCAACGAGGTCTAAATGAAAGTTGAATATCTCATTAATAGGAACTCAACGGTAAAAAGACAGACAAAAACGGAGCTCGTATGCAAAAGTTACGGACGAAGCTTGGAAACTAGTTTACTATACAATTCCTATAAATAAGAGATGAACTCTTCATAATTTCCTCACACCTTCAAACCTTTCTTTCTCTCTCTAACTTCTTTCTAACCTCCCTAAACCCCTCCCAAGTCTAGGGAACCTCCCTAGCACGATAAGAAAGCCCCAGAACGCTCGACGTCTCCGAGAAGAAAAGTTTTCGGCTTGGAAACGCTGCTACAGCGAAGCCCGGTTTTTAATAAAAACCCGATGTAAGTGAGTTACGCCTATACTATATTTAATATAGCTTTTATTTAATTATAGTAACATTATTAGGACCTTAAAATAATTATTTGGCCTATTATTATGAGTTATATTGAGTGTTATTTAATGCTTATATAATAGTAATAATAGTTATACTATTAATTAGTCGCGATTAACGTTAAAACTAAACTCTAGTGGTATTAATACTAGGTTTTGGTCAAGGAAAAAAATTGTTTTGAGATAACGAAGTGTTGTTCAAGTACCGAGTCACCACCTAATTAAGTGAGTGCATAGTTACTTTCAGCTTACACATAGATATGAAGTATTTTATATAAATTACGTGCTATGTGTGCATATTACCTGAATACTTGCTATCTATGTTGGATGAACATTTTTATACAAGTTTTCAATGATTTAAACCGTATATGTATTTTATATCTACGAAAATGTTGGGGTAAAACATGGGTAGATGTATTAGTTTTTGTGTGATAAAATGAAATAATGAGAGGCGTCGTTATAGATGTTATTGATGATCCAGTCATCTAGCGGAGTATAGATGACAACCACGGACTATTCTAGACAGTCCATTGGAACACTAGTAGGCTCGCAACCTGTAGGTGTTTATTTGAACTCTGTGTTCACCAGATGTACTCCATCCCCCACATGGTTGCCTTAAGGACATTTATTATTGAGGAATCCCCTTAGCAGTAGTTTCCATCCCGATGATAGTCCTTAGACTAGGTCCCTTGTGTTAGATGTTTTAGGGACGTAAAGTGAGGATAACGGGAACGGGTAATCGGGTTTGTTTGGTTTGATAAAGCTAATAACTTATTTATTGTGGGTTGAAAACCATATGTGCTCACCAGGCTCCCAAGTCTGACCCACTCACTTTCTTGTATTACAGGTAGTGGCGCATGAGCATAGATGTGATGTATTGGGATGAGAGATTAATGGATTTTAGGCCTGTAAATACGGAATAATGTAGTAAGGCCTATGATGTATTGTTTATGCTTATGATCTGTATTGAACATGACATCCCGAGTCTTTTTAAATGAAATACATTTCTACGGAAATGCTTTTGATAAATCTTTATCATATTTTGTTTTGGGACAAATTGTGTAACACTTTTATTTAAAATATTACTCTGATTTTTAAACAAAATCGGTCTTTTCTGGCCATGGAAATGGGGATGTCACAGTTGGTATCAGAGCATTAGTTTAAGCGAACTAGGAATTTGTAGGATTTCTAGACTTAAACTTAGAATGCTAAACGATGATTGTGAGGTGTGAGCACTAGCTTATTTTAGGAATTATGCCAAAAATTCTTTTATGTGCTAAATGCTTTGTGCCTGACATGCTATTATTTGTTCGGATCTATGGTCTGTTGCCGACCGGATCTGCAAACCTTATGTGTTTAGGATTCTAAGCGTTTAACTACGATATTAGAACTAGCATATAAACGTTTCGGAGTGATAGGGATGATTTAAACATCAATCCTAAATAAAGATGTAGATTCACCTTATTCGGTGTATAGATCAAGATGGCAAGGACTTGTAGGGGAAACGTGAATGCAAATGGGAACCAAGATCAGCCCCAAGTGATACAGCAAATACCAATCGTAGTAGAAGTTGCACCCGAGCCAATCACGGTGGCCGGAGTGCAAGCATTGATCCAGATGATGTTGGATCGTCAAATGGAGGAAACAAGGCGTTTACTTCAACAAGCTCGAGAGGAAATTACGATGCCTATTGAACAGCCCGAGCTGAATGATGGGCAGTCTGAGGAACGGAACGACAGCAGGACCGTTGGTCAAGTTGATCCCCCGGTGATTAGGAGGAATAATCATGATGAAGGATTCGAGAGGAATGGATGCAAGTACAAAGATTTTCTAACTTGCAAGCCATCGACTTTCACTGGGAAGGAAGATCCGATCGGGGTCATGGATTGGATCTCAGAGATGGAATTAGCCTTCATGACATGTGGTTGCAAAGGCAAGCTACAAACCACGTTTGCAGTACGTCAATTCAGAGGAGGCGTTGTTCGCTGGTGGAATACCCTAGGGAAGACTTTGAGCCCCAATGAGCCCCTGCAACTAGCATGGGCAGAGTTTCTGGTGCCATTTAAATGAAAGTACTGCTCAACTCAAAACTTGCTCGAGCTAGAGAACCAGTTCCTGACCTTGAAGAAAGGAAGCATGTCAATTGATGAATACACCAACAACTTCATAGAGAAGATGGAGTTCGCCTTGCACCTTGTTCCGGATGAGCTGACGAAAATCGACAAGTACGCAAAGGGACTTCCATGGGAGTATGCGGTGCCAGTGCGTCAGGCACTTACTCTGGAGGCAGCTATCTGGGCTGCCAAGTCTGTGGAAGATATGATTAAGGGAAGAGCTGCCAACAAGATTGAGGTTGGCGAAAAGAGGAAGTTTGAGGGGTCTACGAGGCCCAATAAGAAGATCAAGTTTGGTTCAAAGGAGTTTAGCGGATGAGGAAAGAAAGTGAAATGGTGCGAGAAGTGCAAGAAGCATCACTTTGGGAAATGTAGTGAAGAAGTGACTTGCTACAAGTGTGGGAAGACCAGACATTACGCCAACAAGTGCACCGCCAGCAAAAGGGTGTGTTATGAATGCCGTGAAGAAGGGCATGTTGCTAAGGATTTCCTGAAAAAGAAAGAGGCGGCAAGACCAAACATTCCGCCAAAACCAAATGCAAGAGCATTCCATATGATCCTAGACGAAGCAGCTGACAATGCAAAGAATCATGAGTGAGGATGGATACATGGAGATTAAGTTATGAAGAAGCCATGTAGATAGTGTCATATGGTGTAGCCTATTAGAGGCATAATCTAGGGTGAACTTGAACACCCATGTAATCATTTCAAGGAATAATATAAAACCTTTGTTTTGATATTTTATGTGTTAAGTTTCTATGTGATTTTCTTGTATGGTGACTTAGAAAACTACGAGACAATACTTGGGACGAATATGAGTAGGTGTGAAAGGTAGTAGAGGCCTATACTACCGGAAGCACATGACTCACACTTGGATCAAGGAAAGTCACAAGGTTACCAAGAAACTAGTAATTGATTTTGTTTTATTCAAGTATGTCATTACCATTGTTTCGGTAATGACTAAGAAGATTGTTGTTATCCCGACCATAGTGGTCATATCACATTGAATCCGACTACGATGAGTAGGTTACGTGGTTCAGAGAACCAAGTTTGATGTAGCGTCCGACTTAAACCAAACAATTGAAATCAAAGCGATCAATAGAAGTATCACGCTCGTTGTCAAAGAAGTTGGTAGCTAGAAATTCTACATGTTAAAATGTGATTATATCATATTAGACGATGAAGGAATGCATATTGTATTCCGGAATTTGACTCTAAGATACTTGAGTCTAAGCATTGCTACAGACGATGATAGGTCATTAGAATATGACACATCGGTCAATTGTAGTAATCAAATTAACTTATCCTAATTTTGTTAAGAAGAAGAATGAGTCTCTGATAAAGAATGAGGTTGTAACGCGAAGGTCATGATTGAAAGTCCAACGAGCAGGTGCAAGACCGAGCATCGCCTTCAGTCAAGGAGTCCAAGAGTTAGATACTCGTTCGAAGCGACATAGAAGTTACAGTTATTACCTAGGATGAAGTGATAACGTATGGAGTCATTATACAATCCTGTTTCGTTGATGATTCCGAGACGTAATCATCCTAAGGGGGAGATAATTGTAACACCCGTAGATCCGGGCTAGTCAATTTAGAGGCACTAGGGGTTGAAAACGACTTTTCGACAAAATATTATGAAGAATAAATAATCTCAACCAAGTTTTAGTATATGTTACAAGGTTTCCGTACATATAAAGAGCGTCGAAATCCGAGTTATAACAAAGAAGTTATGACCCGTCGAAGTTTCATGACGGAACCGACACGATACCGTGAGACGTAAATAGTGAATTTACGATAGAGCGAGATTTAGCCATAGCAATCTAAATGAAAGTCTTAGTATATGTTAAACCGATAGTGTGCATAAAAAGAACATCCAAATCTGACTTCGTATGACGAAGTTATGATTTTTCTAAGATTTAGCATAGCAGTGCACAACCCGAAATCTGAATTTTAGATTAGTCAGTTTTTAGCCAAAATAATCTAAACGATAAATGAAGATATTGTTAATAGGAGTTCAACGATAAAAAGACAGACAAAAACGGAGCTCGTATGCGAAAGTTATGGACGAAGCTTAGTCTCTACTTTTCGAGCGCGGCGAATTCGATACAGTTTTGTAAATCCGAGATAGAATGAGAATTAGCCAACTAGGTCTAAATGAGAGTTGAATATCTCATTAATAGGAACTCAACGGTAAAAATACAGACAAAAACGGAGCTCGTATGCGAAAGTTATGGACGAAGCTTAGTCTCTACTTTTCGAGCATGGCGAACTCGATACAGTTTTGTAAATCCGAGATAGAATGAGAATTATCCAACGAGGTCTAAATGAAAGTTGAATATCTCATTAATAGGAACTCAACGGTAAAAAGACAGACAAAAACGGAGCTCGTATGCAAAAGTTACGGACGAAGCTTGGAAACTAGTTTACTATACAATTCCTATAAATAAGAGATGAACTCTTCATAATTTCCTCACACCTTCAAACCTTTCCTTCTCTCTCTAACTTCTTTCTAACCTCCCTAAACCCCTCCCAAGTCTAGGGAACCTCCCTAGCACGATAAGAAAGCCCCGGAGCACTCGACGTCAAGTTGAAGAATTAATCGTTGTCGGGTGATTGGAAAATTTGTCAACGAGCCAATTACCGGTGTGTAGAAGAAGAGGGTCAGATGGATCTTGGTGTCGTTTGATAAGGTGGGCAACAACTGATGGTGGAGGAATGAGGTCGTCGGTGCTTGTGACTGCTGTTGGGTGGAGATTATCGGATGCAAATAAGAGTACATTGGTGGAAATCAGGCAAAAAAATATGAAAAGGGGGGGAATCGTGATCGTTAATGGTAGAGTAGGGTTTTTAAGATGTAGAATGACAAGTTTTATGGAGAACTGGTCCAATATCTTAGAATTTTCCATATAAAAAGATGCATAGATTACTATTATACCTTTAAATGATTTATTTAATAATTTATTATTTTTTCAATTCTTAATGGTGCATACATGCACATAATAGTTGATAGAAACATTTGAACATATATATATATATATATATATATATATATATATATATATATATATATATATATATATATATATATATATATATAGGAGTAGGATCAAATGAGAACACCAAAAATGTTGAAAACACGAGAACAAAGTATATTTATTTGTGATTCTATGTATTCATTTGTGGAGAAATGATAAATATTTACGTTTTTAACTTCAATTGAATAGAAAAGCATATTCATGGTGATTGTGTGTAAAAATTTATCATTTCTCTACAAATGAATACATGGAATCACAAATAAATATACTTGTTCTCGCGTTCTCAACCTTTTAGGTGTTCTCATTTGATCTTTTCCCTATATATATATATATATATATATATATATATATATATATATATATATGTGACAATTTATATATATCAGATAATTATGAGATCATAAATATAATTATCAAATACATATATATACGATATGTATATATATATATATATATAGAGAGAGAGAGAGGTACTTACGATAAAGATAAAAGACTAAAAGATAAAAGTCTATGGTTAATACATTAGTGAGTTGGTTATTCATCCAAAAAGTCTTGATTAAATTCGGTATATCCCTAATAGCAATAATCGTTAATCTTGCGAGAGCTAGGAAGTTATGTATAGATCTATACGGGACCATGGCAACCCCACATGCGATTGCTAGCTACAATCCCGACAGGATACCTTCTATATAAATTAATATTCGACATCTGATAAAACGTCATGATCAGGGGTACATTTACGGTCGTAGCGTCGATTATAGGGGTCACGTTAATATATTAAAAATTGTCTTAGAGCTTAGATTACCATTAGAGACGCCTGGTATGGTAATTAAAATACGTTAGGATCATTAGAAATCCTTAAAAGACAATAAATTAGGATTAACAAAAGACATTCCTAATTATATTACGTTAGGATCGTTAAATATCCTGAAAAGATAGTCATTTAAGATCAATAAAAGATATCTTAAAAGATAGAAGACTATATAAATAAATAAGAAATGTTTTCACTAAGAAAATATTTCTAAAAGGAATTCAAATTTTCAAAATAAAAACTCATGTATTCACCAACATTATGTTGACTTTTAGATTTTTTTTTCTTCAGATTTTACATGTATTCTTAGGAATATGAGTGTGGAAGAGTGTAATGTAACTCTTCAAAATCAATAATAAATAAATATTTTAAAATATACATTTGTGTTTGATTGTACCTGTTGTCAAGATCCAATTATTTGTACATCGCATTGCTTGGTGTTTCCTCCGGTGGATGAGCAGGGTGTGACAACTCTGGTTGGAATGATTGTATTTGACGTACCTGAGATTTTTGCTAACTTGATTTTTATGATATTTGGGAATAATTCTATATTTAAAAATGAAAAATTTTGTGGTAAAAATTGGGATGTTACATAGGCGGTGGTGGTTATGGTGGTGGGGAATGCGGTAGAGGAAAAAGGAACGTGTGGCATTGCATACTCATTTATGATAAACTCTCCGGTCATGTCGATATGCCGAAAGGCTAGAGCGTCAAATGAGAAATATATGGTTGACGTTAAATAGAAAACTCTTTCTTTCTTTCTCTCTCTCTCTCTCTCTCTCTCTCTCTATATATATATATATATATATATATATATATATATATATATATATATATATATATATATATATATATATATATATATATATATATATATATATATATAAATTAAATGTGTGTCTGCGCAAAACGGCAACAATTAATAGGTTTTATTGAGAATACTTTCCTACAATAAAATAATAATTATATTTTATTATTAGCTGTTATGTAATAAGTCTTACCACTTTTAAATACAATATTTATGTTTATACATTTGTTTATATTGTCTATTTATACTATTAATGTTTAGTTTAAGAAATGTAAATTAATTTATATACATAAATTTAATATTTTAAAATTTCCTTTTAATCCAGATTGAATTTCTTAATTACTTTCCTTAATTCAAATCTTGAAACTTTTGGCAATTATTAATGAATTATATATGCATAATTGATTTGTATAAAAAGTTTTTGTAACTTATACCTTTTTAAATTCAAAATATAACTAATATGTTTTAAAATATAATATAAGATATTTAATATTTTAAAACTTTTATTTTGCTCTAAATTGAATTTATTAGTTATTTTATTTAATTCAAGTTTTCAAACTTATGACAAGTATTAATGAATTATTTATATATAATTGATTTGTACAAAAGGTTTTGTAATTTTTATCTCTTAAAATTCAAGATATGACTAATATGTTTTACAATATATATATATATATATATATATATATATATATATATATATATATATATATATATATATATATATATATATATATATATATATATATATATATCTTAATTACCTTATAAAACATTTTTTATCAAATGCTGAATTTTAAGTCGTACAAACATACATTGCATTTGTACAATCAATTTATGCATTACAAAAAGAGTAGAGTACATATGGTCAACAGTTGAAAAAGTCAAATCTCTTATCCCCTATTCTTAGGCTATTTTGACCCGGTTTATTCCTTATCCCCGTATTTTCCCAAATTTCGCAATTTCTGTTCACAAATCTTGGATGTATATCGCTGACGTTTCCATTTCTAGGGTTTAATTCATCTTTCAGCATTCAACCACTATTGTCACACCATTGCTTGGTGCGGGTAAACAGCTAGTATATATATATATATATATATATATATATATATATATATATATATATATATATATATATATATATATATATATATATATATATATATATATGGTTTTAACCAGTGGCATAACTAGAATTTTATGTTAAGATAGGTTAAAGAATTTATAAAATATAAAAAAATAGCAAAATATTAAAAACGATAACAATATATGATTTTAAAGTAAATTGTTCTTTTAAATTGGAAATAATTGATTAATTGATATACAAACCTGATAAACGAGTAATTCACTATAAAGATCGAAATACAATTTAATCTATTTAAAAAATTGTTAGTTTAAATTTCTAAATAGGTAAATTATTTCATTTATTATGAATTTAAATTTAGAATGAAGTAGACTATGTTCCAAATCACAATCCTAACATTTTTTTATTAAAAATACATAAGACTTATATATAATTTATTTCACCTCAAATTTGTGTGGGATTGAACAAAAACGTACTATTACACCCACGTAGTTAGGCCTCTCGTTTTAATTAATTTAATGTTTGTGTTCATACGTAAATATAATCTACTTCACAAAACCAGATATTATCCCCGACCACAGGCCAAAACAATTTATGCATTCTGTTTACTTAATACATCACGATATTTCCACGCGGATAATTATAAATTATTATTAACTTATTCTATGTATATAATTGAAGTGGACAAATTCCAAATAGACAAGGATTTGAGTTATCTATAAGTCCAAAAATGTTTACCTTTTCTGAATTGAACAATAAAGCAGCTTGGCGCACAACTTAATTATATTTTTTATAAAATTAAGATACTATTGTTAAAAGGACGAATATTTTGGTGTCTTGGTTAAAACTTTTTTCAGTTTATTATTATTATTATTATTATTATTATTATTATTATTATTATTATTATTATTGACAATCCTACCATCTTTCTGTTGTCACCTGACCCCCTCTGAACTTGCAGTCTTGCATTATGCAGTCACCGCCTTAGAACAAGTTCTAGTTTTTGTATCTATTAATTTGTAAGAGTTAAATATTAAAATATAAATAAATTTTAAAGATCCTTATTCAAAACTTATTATTATTACTCATGATTTTAAAATCTAAATCACTGAAAACAATTAAAATGGTAGCTTATGAATTATCCAATTTATATCAATCTCGCGTTTTAATATTACTCATTTTCCGAATGAATAAATATTAAAGTTTCAAGTCGGTATGAATACTTTTTATATAACCAATGTCTTTTATTTTAAATTTGTAAAGTAACGGGAAACTGAATATTTTGTTATTATCTACTTGGAGAGTATTACATAAAGTTAATATCTTGATGTTCGTTATAAAATCTAGCTTAATTTATAATATTTCCGGCTTTATTCTATTTTGTTTGAAATGTGAGTTAAAAGAAAAAACATCATAAATGTTCCCTGTGTTCTTCCAGATTCTGAAGTTTAATCCCCGTAGTTTAAAAATCTCATAGTTGGTCCCTATGCTTTCAAAACTTTTGACAGGTGGTCCTTATCCCTCACACCGTTAGAATCCCACCGTTAACCCTTATTTCATTAAAATAATATAAGGGTAAATCGGTCTTTTCACATGTGCCCTCTTCTTTATAACCAAATGCATGTCTATATTATTTTAATGAATATTTCCGTCGCCCGGTCTACACAGTGTAGGTGAAAGATGAAGTTGGACATGATGGCGGTCGGCGGAGACACGAATGGTAAGAAATAAAAACAATTTTCATGTTGTCATGTTTGGTAAGTTAAAAAATTATTTATAAGCTAGTTTTTTAAAAAAGTATTTAGATTAGTTTTTTAAAAGTTTTTTTTTTAATTTCCAAATAAATCTTTTAATTAATTATAGAAACACATACTCTTATAAGTCATTTTATGTAATGTTATATATTTCAATTAGTTTTACTAAACATCATTTTTTATCAGATAGTTCTTCAGCTATCAGCTAACATTTTATTTAACGGCTAGCTTTTCAGCTATCAGATACTTTTCAGCTAACAGCTAGTATGCCAAACATAGCCTAAATGAACATTAATATATGTCGATGGTGTTAAGTATAATTTTGTTACCGTTTTTCAGCTAACAGCTAGTACGCCAAACACACACACACACACACACACATATATATATATATATATATATATATATATATATATATATATATATATATATATAGATATATATATATATATATATATATATATATATATATATATATATATATATATATATATATATATATATAAACATTTAATACGAATAAAGGGAGGATTTTAAAATCGATATAAGTAAAAAAACATCTTTATATATTTTGTTTGAACAGATAAAGATATATTGGGTTACAAATGAATCACTAAATATTGTACAAAGATATATTGTTTGTTTGGAACAAAAAAAAAATTTTGTTTGTAAACATAGAGTCTTAACCAACCATCCGGGTTTATTAACATAGAGTTTCAACAGAATCATCCGGGTTTGTTGGTCCACTGCGCGAAGTAGTACCTCAAACCAACAATACGGGTGTGTTGGCTTCTCGACTCAACCCAACAATCTGAATATGTCAACATATGCAAGTAACAATTAATCATATAATGGTCCTACATCAAGTACATTATTACTCTAGTTGTTTAGTGTATGCATCATAGTTGTACGTAACTAAGATTTTATTGTCTGAGAATGCTTGATTTGGTTTTATTTCTTGTTACTTATATGGTTGTGGGCTTATGGTAGAATCAGATATTCGATTGTCTATTAAATCTAGTGATATGTATGATTAGCATACACAAGGTGATGTTGAGGTCGTCAAGGACAACAGCAATGAATGAGACAACACCGCTTAGGGTCTTGTCGAGTACTACCTCATCTTTGATGAGAGCGCCAGTAGTTACCGACGATCAAACCTCGGGGTTCTCGATTTCCCCCTATATTGAGATGAGTTTTGGAGGAATTGATGACTACTACGTTATGGGGTGGGTGTATTGATTGTTTGTGGTGAGGTTGTAGGGGATTTCAATAGTGGTTCTTTGAAGGGAAAATGCTACTCAGAAGCTTCTATAGAAGAGGGGTTTGATGCAGACAATGTGTGAATTTAAATTCTTATAAAAAGTTAAAAATAAATACTTATCTACATGGACAAACTTATTTCAATATCACTCGTGACAACTGATAATGGTAACTTCCAAATCGAGAGGAATTAAAGTAGTTCTCCTATTTAATGTAAATTGATCTGTCAGGGGTATATTATGCAACACAAAAATATATATTTGAAGTGACTAACAGGATAAAAACCAAATTTTATTATGCTACAGTAACACTTTTTTTTTACTGTCCAGTTAATGAATTCTAAGCCCATTTAGCATTTAGTATCTATAAAAAATTGCAAAATTAATGATTATTTTGATTTTTAAATCTTGAAAAACGATAAAATGGATCATAATTTGATTTTCTCTCTTAATTTAATCATTAAATATTTTAGAACAATCATTTTATAAATATTTCACTTAACCATTAAAATTTCTAAGTGCACCTAACGGCATTATGGTCTTAAAGTTTGTCTTATATTATTGAAGAAAATTATTACAACAGTCCTGGAAAGTTCAAGAACCACTTTTGCAAATGGTGAATTTTTTTATTTAAATTTCATGTTAAAATTTTAATTATTGTAATATTTAGGCGTGGTATATAAGGGTATTAAAAAATAGTGCATCATGAAATCGAATGATGGAAATGAAGGAGAAGTAGGGTTTACATAGAGTGATAGAACCATAGAAGATGTCATATGATATGAGAAGTTGCTTTCCACCTAACATGACTCGCCTTTATTCGTCCTTCCCTTCTCCCTCTTTCATGGATGCACCTCAGTTACTCCATTGATTCTGATACACATTCCACATTTTTTCATTTCCTAATGGCCAACTTACGCCCCGCTTTCACTAAATTCATCTCTCTCCTCTTCATCCTTATCCACCTCGGTTGTTTCATGATCTTCCCCACCTCCGATCACCACCGTCGTCGCTCCAAAAAGACCAGAAACCCATCGTCTCCGATCCCACTCCTCCGCCCCACCGCCACCAAACTTAAACACCACAAAACCCTTTCCGCCTCTTGGTCTTTTATCAAACAAATCTTCTCATCCAAACCCACTTCCCAAACCGACAACAATTCATCCATTATCCATCATGTACCATCTCCGGCCTCTTCCACTCGCTCCTTACGTAATTCCACCATTAACGCCCCTCTGGAAACAATCCTTCTGGACCCTCAACAACAAAGAAACCGACCCGGATCTCTAACTGAATCCGACTTCTTCCCTCTCCGCAACGACATCTACCCCTGCCCCAACTGCGGCGAGATTTTTCAAAAGCCCGGTTTGCTGGAACAACACCAGGCTTTCAAACACGCGGTGTCGGAGCTATTCGACGAGGATCCCGGGAAAAACATTGTCCGGATCATATTCCACACGGGTTGGCCCATTAACGGCAAGAACCCGATGATTTACCGGGTCATGAAGATCCACAACAGTCCCAAGATACTTACCCGGTTCGAAGAATACCGCGAGATCGTAAAATCGAGGGCGGCTAGACACGGTGGAGGACGACGGAGAGACGAACGTTGTATCGCCGACGGCAACGAGCTTCTCCGGTTTCACTGTGCCACGTTCTTGTGTGACCTGGGGCAAAATGGTAATTCCAGCATCTGCAGCCATCAGTACTGCAGTGTGTGTGGGATCATTCGGGTCGGGTTCTCATCCAAATTGGATGGTATATCCACGTTATCAACTAGTTGGAAAGGACATATGGCACTCCCGGAAGACCTGGAGGAGGAATTCCGGTTCATGCACGTGAAACGGGCTATGCTCGTGTGCCGGGTGATAGCGGGTCGGATCGGGTGTGACCCGGAAATGGGGGACAAGGATGACCCGGGATATGATTCACTGGTCGGGGGAGAACCCGGTGGGACACATACCAGGTTGGACGAAGAAGATGAATTGATTGTTTTTAATCCAAGGGCTGTGCTTCCTTGTTTTGTGATTGCGTATACAGTTTGATGATGATCGTGTGGCTGTTGATTAGGATCTGGAACAGGCTTTTGCAACAAGATCCCAAGAACTTGTTGCTTTTTGTGCGAGGATGATTGCGCCCACTTTGTTGTGTTATGTATGTAATTTATGGTTTGTGGAATGATGACTTGTACTTTAAGCTTTAAGGGTTGTTTAGTATTTATGAGATTGAGTCTCATGTGTCCACCTTGATCTTGGTTTTCTTTGAACGAATAGTCTTTAGTCTTTACTCTTTATTGAATGTTACTTTTTGTATGTAGACTTGGGAAAAAGTAGTTTTGCAATTGGATTGTGTTATAAGGTTTGACTAGCATACGAAGCATTGACTAGGGGTAGGGGGTGCTCAAGCCTCAAAGTAGGTTTTAACAGAAACCGGTTTCATTAAAATCGGACTAGATATGATTTTTAAGTTTTGATTTTTCGGTTAAAAGTGAACTAGTTTTGATCTGATTTTTTCTAGATTTTTTTAGGGATATAGATAACCGGTTTCCAATTTGGTTTATCTTTTTAATAATAATAATAATAACAACTGATTTCGGATTAGTTTAGGAAATCCGATTTTTTTTTTAAATTCCAAATTTACCACATATATATATTTTTTAAATAAAAATAGGTTTTTAAAATTGCATAAAAAATCAGTTTTCTCACTTTTTTTTAAGCGACCCCAAACCATCAGATCAAATATATTCAGCTCGGTTTTTCATAACTGGTAATAATGAAAACCCAATTGTTGTTAGTGTGCCTCTAGCTCACAGTACTCTCTGATCGTGGTTTTCTCTCTTGACCAGTTGAATGTTTCAAGAATCTTATATATATTTATTTTTTTATATGACCACATGAAACATTTTTTTTTTTGTTTACTACTTGAAACAAAGATTCAAAGAATGTTGACCGAAAAGGAAATTAATCAAATCTTCCGACTACCTAGTGAAAACAAGATTTCATTTCTATCCAAACAATCTCGTTACTTTGATCTACACTACACTTTTAAGGTCCAAATTTCCAAAACTTTTTAACATGTGTTTTGTGCAAAAAGAAACTTTTTTTTTTTTTTTTTTTTTAAATTTTGATGAAAATTATTAAAAACTCATTTTTCACCAAAACAGATTCTCTCATCCACACCCCCACAATCATAATACCCATAATCTCCATACCTAGAGATTCACTTCGTGAAATTCCATACAAGTACTTCAAATTCTCATTTTCCTAAATGCCCAATTTAATCTTAGTTTTTTGGTCAGCTGATTTATGACATCCGAGTCCATTGCTACATGCTCAAACTGGATGAAACTCTCTTTTAAGAAAGATTAATTGGTGTGGCCAAAAGAACTAATTTATGAGAAGTATGGACCTAGTATCTACTTCCATCGAGATATATCATACAACAAAGAGGAAGATTTGTCAAGACATGATTCTGCTATATAACTTGTATCAAGATAATTGATAAAGCTTGGTTTGATAACCATAAAAAGGGTAAGTATAATTGTTTTAGAGGAAACCGACATATCTATTTTCTGTGGTTGTCACTATCATAACAATAAATATAGAGGGTTTCAATCATGGATGGCTTTTGCTAACGAGATAAAAAAGTGAGTGTTGTCAAGTCTCAATCTTTACTACTTGAAAATGATTCTTTTCCCAAAAGTACTTATGGAACATTTAGGTATTTACACCCAACTATAATTTTTGCAAGAGAATATATATATATATATATATATATATATATATATATATATATATATATATATATATATATATATATATATATATATATATATATATATATTAAGGGTAATTGGGTCATAATGCAACTAAATTATATAGGATTGAGAACCGAAAAAAGTGAGTGTTGTGAAGTCTCACTCGTTTTTGAAAAATATATAGGTATTTACACCCAACTATAATTTTTGCAAGAGAATATATATATATATATATATATATATATATATATATATATATATATATATATTAAGGGTAATTGGGTCATAATGCAACTAAATTATATGGGATTGAGAACCGAAAAAAGTGAGTGTTGTGAAGTCTCACTCGTTTTTGAAAAATACATGAAAATATCACATAACTACAATCCATATCCATATATAAAACTATTATAAAGATTTTCTAAAAATTTTCAATTTCTACTAATTTCATGCAATGAATTCTATTTTTATGCATTCATTACACTAGTACAAAATTGGCCTTTGGCCATCCAAAAACACTGTCACTATACACATTTTATGACTGGTTTTTTTTTTCATTCATTGTTTAAGGAAATGTCGCATCATTAAAGCTAAGTTATGGTGACATTTAATTATGGTGATTATAATCCATAAAGATTGTTATTATAGGTAAAAAAAATCACCATATGGTACCAATTTTTGTAGTTTTTTCAATCATTTTGCGATAACTGTCAACATAAATTACTTTCCCTCACAAGTGGTTTTGTATTCATGACTTTTGTTGACTTTTAGTGATATGTAATATATTAAAACATGACCATAAACTAGTATTAGTCATATGTTTTTTTTTCAAATTATCATGGATATTGTTGATTTTTAGTGACACGTAATATATTAAACTATGATCATAAACTAGTTTTAGTCACACGTTTTATTCGTTTTTCATGACTATTATTGTCTTTTAGTGGCACATATTTATTAAAACAATGACTATAAATTACTATTTGTCGCATATTCTTTCGTTTGTCATGATATATTGACTTTTAATGACACATAATATATTAATTTTGAACAAAAACTACTTTTGGTCACACATTTTGTAACGCCCGGAATCTTGAGGAGCAATTATAAGGAATGAATCCCATTTTGAGGATTGGACACAACTTGTTGGAGGAACCAACACAGCGTGTCTAGTTAAGGAAAAGCAAGGTTCTCATTAAGGTCAACACGGTGTGTTGGTGTCTAAACACTGCGTGTTGGAAGCTAGGAAGGAAACCCTAATTCTTAGGATGTTGCACCCTATATAATCTATGTAAGCCCCAAGGGTTGGTCTGCTTACCAGTCTCTATTGACATTAAAACCCTAAAATCGATCCCTAAGTCTCTTGATGGCTTTCCTAAGCTAGTAAGAAGTTCTTGGTGCTCATTTTTGGCTTTTATGAAGGAAAAGGATAGCTTGAAATTGTCTTGCTTAGTGGATTGTCTTAGGATCCAAAATCATCTTCTTTTGTGCAAGCATTCTAAGGTATTAAGTTTGAACCTTGAGTTATAGATGTTTATATCTCTTAATTTTGTGCTTTGTTGTGCTTTTGGTCCCTTTTTGGGTTGATGAGAGGGTGAAGTCGTTTAAGGGCTTGTTATTCCAGATCTGATTTTTTTTTGGGCTCCTTGAGCATAAAGGTGCAACCTTTATGAGATTTTTGGTGTCATGCATGCATTAAGTCAATTATTAAGTCCCTTTTAAGCTTAAGAGCTTCATTTACACACGCATGAACATAAAGTTAGCAACTTTACGTGGTTTCCATCTCAAGGAAGTTAGACCTATGTTTTGTGGCTATATCTTCAAGGATTAAGTGCTTCTTGGTTAAGCCCTTGCACTCTCAAGCCTTTTTTATTGGGTTTGGACCCCTTTTGGTAATCTGTATGGGAAAATATGGAAACTTTACCCTTCTAAGTCTCATCTTGGTCTAGATCTGAGCTTTGGAGCTCTTGGAATCAGAGAGAGTAGCTTATTGTATTAAGTTGTTGAATCTCAAGCAAACACAGTGTGTTTGCAAGCCAACACGGCATGTTGGCTAGGGATTTCCCGACTATCTGGATGAGGGAAGAACATGGCGTGTCCAAGGGGCAACACGGCATGTTTGGTCGTCATGGGTTGTTGACTTTGACTTTGACCAGAAGTTTGATCAACGTGACCATGGTTTATGTTAGGCTATGTTTTGGCCAAATTTGGAAAATTGGGCCAAGTATGGGCCTAGAGTGATTATTTGATTTTGGGACTTCATAAATTTTGAGTTTGGGCATTAGTCTTGGACCAAACTAGGTGAGGGGTAAATGGTCTTTTTTTCCCAAAGAATGGACTGTTGGATATGGTTATGGATTGGGACCCAAATGTTGATTGGGTGCTATTTTGATATTGATAGTTCGGGGATCTATCATCCAGCAGCCATGGATTTTCTGTGTGTTTTGTCTGTGCAAGGTGAGTCTCCTCACTATGTTTAGTGGGTCGAAGGCACCGATGTCGGCCCATGATTTGTTATGCTTAGTATGCTTTTTATCGACGTGACTCTTGCATATGTTATGTGTTTTATGTTTACCGGGCGGGGCCGGATGCTAGGCAGGGCCTGATGAGTATATTGTATTTTAGTTATTTGTATTTGCTTTATGATTAGCGGGTACAACCCGACGTCAAGCGGGACCCGAAGGCTAGTTTGTATGGTATTTATCTCTGTGATTATATCATGTGGATTATGTTTATATATTTATATGTTTATACCAGGCGAGGCCTGATGACTGACATATATGTTTACCGAGCAAGACTCGATGTCGAGTGGGGCCCATTATGTCATTTTATGTATGTGCGGTATAAGGTATCTTAGGGAACTCACTAAGCATTGTGCTTATGGTTTCAGTTTATGTTTTAGGTGCTTTGGTTTTCAAATGGAAGAGTTCGGGATGGTTGTAGGGCACACACCACATGTTTCTGTATTCTATGATTTACTCTGATTCGATGATGTCTTGTTACATCTTGATTACCTTGGTTTTATGCAATATGTTTTAACGATTAATAAATCTAAAAACAAAAATTCATGTCATTATTTTTGGGACGTTACAAGTTGGTATCAAAGCCTTGGTTTGAGGGATTTAGACATACTCTCGGGTGTGTCTGAACTCAAACTAAGGATTTGTTAAAGTTTTCAAAAAGAAAAGTATTTTTAAGAACAAAGTTTTTTAAGATAAGAAAGGGTGTGGTGCATGCAATCAGCCGAACTCAAGTAAGTTTCTCCCAAAATAACCATACATGCTATTTGGTATGATTTGATTTATGAATTTGTGGATTGCATGCAAGTTAGGGGTAAGGATCTTCTCATTTTTTGCATGATAGAATGCTAGGAAAGATTCAAAGACCGACAGGAAGTCATACAACCTAGATCTCTTTACTTGATAGGGGGTCGGATAGAGGGTCTACTAAACTAATAGGTCTTCAATTTAACAAGCAACAATTAGTTTAAATGTTTGTTCTCATTTCATTTAGACTAAGAAAATATTTTCTCCGTAGTGGTAATAAAAGCAATAGATTACTCTTTGGATTTGGTGATTCTTAAAACCTAATGCTAATTAATTTTCACAAAATTACATGCTTCATTAGTTTTGTGATTTTGATTTAGGAAATGTGTTATGAGCTTCTCTAGTCATTTTAATACAAAAGAAAAGTTGAGGCAAGTTATGCTTATAAATTGCTATACCCAAGTTAGATTATAAACACAAGTATGCACCTTGGTATTCTCATGATTATTTAACCAAGTGTTCAAGTGATGAAAATCCAAAGTCAACCACCTTTCTCTTATTTTTACATCAAACTTTTCTTTTGTTGAATTGTGTTTTTAAATCTTAGTGTAATTCTAGTTTTTTTTAAGCATCTCAAAAGATCAAAATCCCCCAATTTTATTTTATTTTAGTTTTACAAGTGTTTGTACAACAAGATTATCATAGAGTTATAAAATTGAATCAATCTCCGTGGATACGATCCCTTTACCAGTATACACTATTTTAGTGTGTAATATTTAAGGTATTTATTTTGTTGGCTCAACAACCACCAACACCAATGCCGACCCATGATTTTTTATGCTTAGTATGCTTGTTGTCTACGTGACTCTTGCATGCGTTATGTGTTTTACACAGTGTTGTAGACATAGATAGGAAATAATTAGAATTTTGAAAAAATTAGTCAAACTCGAGCTTGGCAGTCATAGACAGGAAATAATTAGAATTTTGAAAAAAAAAATTAAAATATTACACTAAAATTTTAAGCTTTCAAATTTTAAAATATTATAATAAATTTTTAAATTTTCAAAATTTTAAAATTTAAAATTTCCAAATACTTAATTTTTTAGGAAATATTAATTTTATTAATTATTTAGTGTCTCCCATTAATTGCCGATTGATCCCCGTCGAGTCTGATTAATCGTTTATCGTCAGTCGACCGCCGAATTACCACCGAACGATTTTTACAACCTTGGTTTTACGTTTACTGGGCGGGGCCCAATGCCAGACAGTGCCTGATGAGTATATTGTATTTTAGTTTTATGTATGTGCTTTATGATTACCGGGTACGACCCAATGTCGATTGGGGCCCGAAGGCTAGTCTATATGTTATTTATCTTTATGATTATAACATGTGTTGTATGTTTATATGCTTACATCGGGCGGGTCCAACGCCAGGCGAAGCCTGATGACTGACAAATTTGTTTACCGAACGGGACCCGAAGCACAGTAGTGTCCGATGAATGGCGAGACCCCTTATATGATTTTATGTATGTGTGGTATGAGATATTTTGGTGAACTCGCTAAGCTTTGTGCTTACGGTTTCAGTTTATGTTTCAGGTGCTTTGATTTTCAAATGGAAGAGCAAAGGATGGTTACAGGGCACACACCATATGTTTCTTCATTCTGTGATTTACTCTGATTCGATGATGTTTTGTTAATTCTTGATTACCCTGGTTTTTTGGAAATAATATGTATTAACGATTTATTAATCTAAAAACAAAAATTTTATGTCATTATTTTTGAGACGTTACACATTATTTCGTGCGTCATAACTATTATTGACTTTTAATGACACATAATTGATTAAATGATGACTATTATTGACATTTAATCACATTTTGTGGTTTATCATTACTATTATTGAATAACTTAAAATTATTTATGTGTTAAATATTGATCAATTAACATCATGTATGCTATTCTGATAAACAACTTCAATAATAGACATATTATACGAATTGTCTCATAAAACCCTTCAATTGTTACTGAACTTGTGTTTGTCTTCGTTGTATTTCTATTTGCATATCTATATTTACCTGCAACAAGCAACATGTTTTCACCACTTAGTAAGATCTCTCGAAGTGCAATGTTAAAATAGTAAATCTTGAAAGTATGCTCCTATATATAATAACCAAACACTGGTTTTTTAACCGATCAGTGGTTTTTTAACCAATGAGGAGGAGTCTCAAGAATAGGAACCTTCAACAATCATAAGTGCATTATGTAAAGAAACACAAGAAATAAACACATGTTATTGCCGAAAAGTGAAAACATATTTAAAAATGTACCTTTCCAATAGGGTTCATCTTAAGAAACTAAGAAGTTTTATAGGAAGGTTCTAGGGCCTCTTTCCTCAACTATCAATAAATTGCTAAACAGCTTCTATACTTTTAAATAATTCAATTAATTTTAAAATTAATTCAAATTAAATTAATTATTAATTAAATAATATAATTTTTAATTAATATATTATTTTCATAATACATTAATAAATCAATTATCTTAATTTATTATTCAAATAATAAATTCAAGCTCTCTCTAAAAATCATTATGTTTAGTTGCTAGTTTTAAAAGCAACCCAAAAAGATTGTGTTACTATCAATTTATGTATATATTAATTATATTTATGGGTTTAAACACCTAATCCAACAACTTGATCCCTATCTAAGATGAAAAAAACTAAATTGCCCTTAATAAATATTTTCTAATATTCTTTTATTATTTTCATATTATTAATAAATTAAAAATAAAAAAACTATTCAAGAATGCCCTAAAAGCCTATGCACGACGACGTCAACTCTTCCCCCTTCTTCTTCACTTCGTCTATTATTCCACCTGCATCACCTCCAAACTATCGAAACTATAGCCACCATCGACTGTAGATTTACTCCACAATCCCCTTATCCTTCTCATTCTTGCTATTTACCAGCAACATCGAAGAACAACCTATAACCCTCCTTCTTTTCTGCCTTTTACCCATCTTCGGTCTTGTATGCAGCCACCACCATCCACCCTTCATCCCTCTTATCATAAATGCCTGCATCTCCTCCTTGGTCGATTACATCCTGAAGTGTGTACACTCTGTAAGCCTCAATTACAAGTCAAGAAAAAAAATACAAGTCATAGACACCCTGTTTGAGGGAAAGCCACAAAAACAGTCATTAGCGATTTTTGAAATCGACGTTATCAAGAAATTGATTGTAGTTTCAGAAACCCCATATGATTTTTGGTTTTTGTTTCATAGATCGATGGTCGGTTCCTTAGGATTGATTTTGATTTGATTTTGGAATCGGGATTTCCAAATCGTTTGTAAACTGATATCATAGAAATCAGTTGTTTTCCACCCTCGTTACGAAAAAAAACTCACCTACAACTCTCCAAATACTCGAGCAAATGAAAAAGTTGACAAATTAAAAGCACAAAATAAATTGGTTATATGTTAGCAATCATCATGAGTGAATAACAATTAACAAATGCCTTGGCATACAAGAACCAAAGGTCAGAAATTATGATACATGAAGATGCCAATCTCATGAGACACAGTAGTAATCTGCCAATATATCTCCAGTGTATGGGAACTGGATACAAGAAAAGACATATAAGTTCTGATTATTGAGTTGTTGACAAGAATATTCAAGAAAACTAGAAGTCTTACACAAACTGCATTACCAAACCGTTAATCTCAAGCACAAGAAAGTATATCTAGGAAATACAAATGAATACATTTATCCCCTTCAAAGTAAAACCAACTGATATTAACTTGTTTGTAAGAACAGTTATTTGGTTTAAAGCCATCGATATCATATGTGCCTTATCCAAGAGCTGACATTACTTTTTTCAGAAAAAAAAATCAAAAGTTAAATATTCGATAGGCACCAATTCAACGAATATTCAACAAAATCTTTGATTGCAACAACAAAATAGGGTTACAATCGAAATAAAAACTTGGATTGACATGAACAACAACAAACTTACCAGAGATTGCAGCAACTTTCTGCGAAATAAGAGGATTCAATGTTCTTCGTGATGGGGACGTGAAGGCGAAAGCGTGAAGAGGATACCAGATTGATGATGAATAAGACCTTGATGATTCCCAAGCCCAGCTGGGTAAGTCGATGAACCGCCGAAAATCTCGAATGGATACCAACCCGATCCGAGCAAAAATTATGAAAGGAGACTACGGTGGTAGGGTGGAGGTGTTAGTGTTGGTGCTGCTGACGAGGGTGCTGCTCAAGATTGTAATCTCGTATGGGTGTGCATCGTTGGGTTGGGGACGAAGGGTATAAAAGAAGAGAGAGAGATGCGAGGAGATTATGTCTGATCTATTTTAGAAATAGAAAGAAAATAAAAATATTGAGAAATTACATCCTCTCTTACTTTTTGTTTCTAAAAATTTTTCTACTTAATTGTTATTAAATGATTCCATAAATGTTATATTTAATATTCATTTAATGATATCTAAATTTTTTTTTGAATTGGCAAATAAAATAAATAGATAAACAGACATCTAGCAAGTAACTAAAAGCTAATGAGTACAAGTAGAAGAATTTAAACTAACAGATTACAAACATGAAAATGGATTACTACACCAATTATGTCACACCATATTAGAGTTTTCCTTCCTATTTTTCATCCACAAGAACAATGTGGACTGAATGATATCAGCACATTTAGCTGGGGGCGTCTTGAAATTATGAAACACTCTATCATTTCTTTGTTTCCAAATACCCCAAAGAACATCATAACAAATCCCCAAGAGCAACCTCCTTTTGCTTTGATTATTCGACCAATTGTTGGCAAAATCCAGCAACTCGACCACGGTTCTTATTGGGGGCATCATCACACCGCACCATTTAAAGATCCAGCTCAGTACTTCAGTTGCATATTCACACCCAATCAAAACATGATCCGAATCTTCCTCCCATTCATCACAAAGACTACATTTTATATCTCCCACAGATACCCCACGTTTTACTAGTGCTAACTTTGTTGGAATTTTTCCCAGTCATGCCCTCCATATAAAGCAAACCACCTTTACTGGAATTTCACGAATCCATTCGAATTTCCTCCCGGAAATAGGTAAGCTCCTATCCCACATTTTTCGTAGCGCATTGACAGCAAAGATGCCATCCGAAGTTAGCCTACATGTCCAAGATTCAACTGCAGAATTTGTTTGTTTACATAAAATGTCCTTAGATGCTATGTTCTTTTTTCTCAGCTCTTTACATACCCCGACAATATTTTTCCAAGTACCTGGTAGTCGATTATTAGCATAATAGTCATCTGGTTTTGAGTTCAAATTATGTATACCCTTAATAACCGCAGTCCAAATTGTTGATGCTTCAGTCCTCAATCTCCTCCACCACTTAACCATTAAGGAGATATTCAAAGATTTGATCGTTCCCATGCCTAAACCCCCAGCCTCTTTAGAAGCAGTAACAATATCCCATGCGACCCAGTGGATCTTCTTTTTGTCTCCAGAATTTCCCCACAGAAACTGCCTTCTAAATATAATAAACTGATACATGTAATCATTTAATTGGATAGAAGTATTTGTAGGAACAAAAGTAAAAGAATATTTAATTTCATAAAAATATTTAATTTTTGGGTAAGGGAAAAAAATGTTAAATTTTGGTAAAGAGGGAAGTTGGAATTTTTTAGAAGTGAATTGAACTCCATCCAAATCGAAAAAATTGAACTCCCTCCAAATCATGTTTTTAAAAAACACTTATAGTGGCGTTTTTTTATTTTTCTTTTATTCTTACAATTTATACTTTTAGATATACATAAAAAATAAAACGTGATTATAGAATACTTTTGGTTACATGATTGATTTTTTAAATATCTTAATAAAATACTTATAGCCATATGTTATTTTTTTTATATTCAAAATCATTAAATTCAGATTTACATATGAAATTAAACTCTCGTTGTAAAACACTTAGGATATATTTGGCGTAATAGCTGAAAAGCTAGTTGTTAATTGAAAAACTAATTGATAACTGAAAAGCTAACTGTTAAATTAAAAGCTAGCTGATAGTTGAAAAAGTAGCTGATAAAAAATAAAGTTTGGTAAAACTAGTTGAAAAGCTAGCTAAAATATATAAAATTACATAAAAAGACATGTAAGATTAAGTGTTTCTATAATTAATTAAGGAGTGTATTTGGAAAATTTTAAAAAACCTCTTAAAAAGCTAACTTATAAGCTACTTTTTGGCTTACCAAACACGACAATATAAAAAAACTCGAAAAATTATAATCACACATTTTTTTTAATCATTATTTTAATAAAAGAATAGGTTTATTCTCCTATTGACAAGTGTTATTGTGACATCCCCAAAATCTCGGCCAGAAAAGACCGATTTTCATTTATGCTTTTAAAATAAATTCAGAGTAAATCCTTTTGATTTGAAAGAGTTGCGGAATTTGTTCCAAAAAACAAAACATGATAAAACAATGTTTACCAAAGCATTTCATAAAAGAAATGTATTTTTCATTATATAATCAAAACTCGGGGTGTCATGTTCCGATATAGACCAACAAGCATAAATGATAACATTACAAGTCATTCAACAAATATTTACATATACAGACTTGTAAACAAAACAACTTGATGGTTCATCCATCTTACACCCTTGCGCCACTTCCTGTAATACAAATAAAACTGAGTGGGTCAGGCTTGGGAGCCTGGTGAGCATATAGGGTTTTCAACCCACAATAAATAATTAAATTAATTATTATCAACCAACAATAACCCAGTTACCCATTCCTGTTATTCTCACTTTATGTCCGTAAAATAACTAACACAAGGGACCTAATCTAAGAATATTTTCATCAGGGTGACAACACATACTGCGGGGTTTCCTCAGCAATATAAGTCAAATAAGGCAACCATGAGGGGGATGGAATATCTAGAAAAGTCTGTGGTTATGAGCCTGCTAGCGTTCCACTGGACTATCTAGAAAAGTCCGTGGTCGTCATCTAAATTCCGCTAGATGACTGGATCAAAACAACAACGAGGCCTTTCATCTGTTTATTACACACCAATTATCTACCCATGTTCTACCCAACATATTAGTAGATAAAAACATACATTTTTATACATATTTTCAAAACTTGTATAGCATCCTTGATCAATACATTTTCCATATAACATATGAGGCACACATACATAACACGTATTTCATATAGAAATAATCAGATCTGTAAGATAGAAGAAAGTGAATATACATTCACACACATAACAACAAAATATACACATAACACGTATCTCGTATAAAATATTTCATAGTTATACGTTAGGAGAAAGTAACAACGCATTCACACGTATAAACGACAATAAACTTAATACACTCAAACCATACTTGTATTATTATTGCGTTTATGAAAGGTAGTATACACTCACTTGATCAAAAGATGATCGGACAGCACTACGGCTTGCAGAAGTCGTAATCCTCAGCAGATCTGGAAGATCTCCACAAAAATCGAACTTCTCGCGGGCAGAGCTTCGGCTCGTAAACCGCACTTGTCGGGATCTTCGGGATCTCGGGACTCGGGAATATTACCGAGGCTTCGGGGGTAAAAACGCAGAGCTTCGGCACAAAAACTGTAACATCCCAAAAATATAGTCTGAAAATTTCGTTTTAAATCAGTAATAAAACCATATTCATCAACGTCATATAAGAATCATAAACAATGTATATCAAAATATCATAACAACTGTCAAACATATAAGAGTATAAACATCCCAGGCTGAACAAATGGTGTGTGCACTGCAATCTTCCCGAGCTCCTCTTTTGAAAACTGAGTACCTGAAACCAAAACTGAAATTGTAAGCACGAAGCTTAGTGAGCTCCCCCAAACTACCATATACCATACAATAACATATAAACACATACTGGGCCTTGCCCACTGCATCGTATCGAAGTCCGAAAACTGCATCAGACCGAAGTCCGGTACTGACTGGGACCCCGTCCCCTGCATCGGACCAAAGTCCAGAAGTAACTGCATCGGACTGAAGTCCGGAACTGACTGGGACCCCGTCCCCTGCATCAGACCAAAGTCCGGAAGTAACTGCATCGGACCGAAGTCCGGAACTGACTGGGACCCCGTCCCTTGCATCGGACCGAAGTCCGGAACTAACTGAACATAGCATATCATAAACATATCAACTAGCATGAATACATATAGCGCATACTGCATCAGAACAGAGTCCGGAACACATAACACAAAACATGCTTGAATCACAAAGACATCAAGCATAATGAACTACTGCATCGGACTGGAGTCCGGAGCTACTGCTAATTAAACGGGCCGGCATTATGGCCTTAGACCCGTTCCTACTGAAAGGAAACTCACCTCACACTGCTGAAGTCCCATAGACAAAATCCCACATTGCTGAAGTCCCGCAGACTCAACCTCTAGCTGCTTGATGACAAATTCCCAAACTGTCAACACCAAGATAACACCCAATTAATAATTGGGTTCTAACTCATAACTATAAATACATACTTTGGGTAATTACTACATTACCCCCTAGCTTGGCTTACCCAATCCCAAGGCCCAATCCATAGGCCCAAAGTCAACTAGGGATCAAAGCCCAACATATGGCCCAATTTTCCAAATTGGGCCCAAACCTCTACATGGACTTCCCTTAAGGCCCAATTGTCCAGTCCAATCCAACATGTCTCATTCTAGGGGCCCAACATCATACAACCATCTAGGCCCCAACTATGGCCCAATTTTCCAAATTGGGCCCAATCCTTCATATGGGCCTAACCCTAAAGCCCAACTAAGTACTCTAGTCCATTTAATTATTCTTGGATGGCCCAACACAAAGCCCAAGTAAAATTAGGGTTTCACATAAAATGATAATTAGGGTTAAGTGTTTCTCGCTTAACCCATTAAGGGCTTATCCCACTAAGTACTTAATCCGTTAAGGACTTAATCCATTAAATTCGTTATTGCTTAGATTAATTTCTACCAATGATGTTATTTAATATTTCACTTATTAATTAAGTCTCGTTTGCGTCCTGAAAAATTCTCAAATATTAGGATTTTTCTCAATTAGTCCATTAAGGACTTGATCCATTAATTCATTTACTCTACTATATAAATGGCATTGAATAATTTGGGCTTAGTTCACAATCCAATCCAAATGGTCCAAAAGTGGGTCCAAATAAGTCCAACGCCCAAATACTCATAATTAGGGTTTTCCACCCAAACATGGTCCAATAGGCCCAACATCAATCTCTAAGCCCATTAGGGTTTGCTAGTGGGGCACCATCCACTACCACCTCGGGTAGTGGTGGTCTATGGCGGCTTACGGCGGCGGCTACCACCTTATGGTGGTGGTTTTGATTCTTTTCATTAATCCAAAATTCAAGTTACATTTTACAAAGCTAATCTCAATTAACCACACACACACACACACTAAACTAATCACACATACACATCATGGCGGCCAATAGCAGTGCTTGGCGGCAGCCACCACCTCATGGTGGTGGCAGTGGCTGATCTTGGAAATTTATGCTAAACAAAACACACTCTAACAAAAGAAATACATCCACAAAATATGCCTCCTACTCGGGAATGCAAACGATCACCCACTTCACGGCAACGTGTGGAGGTCCGATAGCAACAGCAGCGGCACTACGGTGGCAACTACGATTTCCAATGGTGGTGGTGGTGGTTCCTGCTCAAAAACACACATACTTCTTCACAATTAACAATAAACACACATAAAGCCACCTCTTACGTTGGCTGGTGGAGGAAATGGGCAGCAGAAGACGGTGGCAGCCACCATCACGAAATGACTCGAGATCAAGCCCCTAATAGCTGATTAGGAGTTTGATATTATCGGAAAGTCGCACACAGCGGCCCCATGGCCACCGACATCGACAATAACGCTTCCGGCGTCGTACACACAGAATACAATGAAAGAGAGAGAAGAGGGTGGTTTGCAGAGGACTAACCGAGAGTTTCTGGTGGCTCACAACCCACCCACGACAAGCAACGGATTTGTCTTTGGTTCTCGATGGTTCTCTAGCGGCCCCCGACACTTCTGGCAGCGGACGTCGCAAGGCGACCTTCATCGGCAGTGTAGCAGTCGGCAATCGGACCTGAGATGTAAGCGGCGGTTGATTAACACTTCTTCGATCGGTGAACGAGAGGGAAAACGAGATGATTGCGGCTGGAGGAGTGGAGGGATAAGGTTGGCGGCCGCTTCATTGCTTAGGGTTGAAGATGAAATGGCGTGGGGAAGGGATACAGGTATATCTCGTATCTCATTTCAAACATATGATATGATTTTTCAACTTCAGCCCCTCCACCCTTATTTGTTTACCTTATAAACCCTAACTTTCAAAACTCTTTACAATGAAGTCCAAAATTACCATTTAACCCTTACTTCTCATAATCTATCCATATTAAGTCTCGATAATTTACCACGTGGTCCTTACCTTCATAAATATTTATAAGACTAATCTGGAACTGACACTTTTAATCTCCGACTTCTAAAATTCTTCACAAATTAGTCTGAGACTTATATTTATTAATTTATTTAAATAAACGGGGCGTTACAAAAACGAGAGGAAATTAGCAATTAAACCCTGACCCCTCGCATCCTATTTATAGGAGGCTGGAAGCCTCAATTACGCGGGGCGTACTGCAGTACGCAGCGCGTACTGCTTCCGAAATGCGTCACTGCATGCGTCATCCGAAGTGTCGACACTCTGGCTGTACGCGGGGCGTACTCACTTACGCGGCGCGTAAGTCGGATCGGACTTGTGACTCGTCTTCGGATAATGCTTCCGAATTTTCAATTAAAATTAATACAAATTATTTAATAAACTTCGGAAATTCATATCTTCATCATACGAACTCCGTTTTCGACGTTCTTTATATCCACGTAAAGGTGAGACTACGCTCTACAACTTTCGTTTAAACTCCGTCGGCTAATTTTAAATTTATTTTTATTATTTATTTTTAATAGGCCGGGACAGAAATTTTCGTTATAAATTCATAACTTCTTCGTTTGACGTCCATTCTCGCCTAACTTTTTATCGCTTTGATACTAACAACGAGATCTTCGATTCTCGTTTAGATCACTAAGGCTAAATATCGCTCTAACGTAAATTTCACTTTTTTCGTTAATCAGCGGTGCCGGTTCTGTCGCGAAACTTCGACAGGTCATAACTTCATCGTTATAACTCGGATTTCGGCATTCTTTATATTTTCGGAAACCTTGTTTCAACTACTACAACATTATCTAAAGATATCAACTTTATTTTACACTTAAATTTTGATGCTTATTTTTATTCTTAATTAATCAAACCACATAATTAAGAAATTATGCACAAAACACATAATACTCAAATAATACAATCTTATTATTTCAAAACGGGTCACAAAAGTTAACCTAGACCATTACATTGCTAAAAATGGCAAGCCCGGAAACACAGGCGTTACAGTTATACTATTAGAACTCCTTATTAATATTATATAACTTGTCAATCTATTAATTATTCATTTTAAATTTTAAGTTTCTCACTCTATATACAATTAATTAATTATTGATTCTCCATTTTAAATTTCAAAATTTAAAATTTTTCACTTTAATTTTATTACAATAATAACATTAGATTAAAAAATAAAATAAAATTAATACTGATTATAAGATGATATAACTTTATGTATTTAATTAAAGTAACGATTATAATTTTATATAACAAAAAAACATCTCTTAACTAATAACTTATTTAAAATAATTAATTATTAATTTTGATTTTTTAATATGAAAGTTTAACTAATTTTATAATCTTGGTTCTCACGGGTTATAAACTAGTGTTATATTAAAACACTTACGGTCACAATGATCTATTGTGACTATTGACTAGTATCTGTAACATTTTTAATGTAAACAGTAACAAAATGAGTGGCAAAATAGTTTACAATGGTGATAATTTTTAATTTTTACGTGATTAAAAACACTACTCAATTTGATTAATAAGCTTTAATGACATAGTTAACCAAAACTATGACAACCCTGTTTCCAAAAAAACACGGTCATAAGTCATTTTTGTACTGATATTAATCCTTACGTACAAGTACCTCTACATGCCATAGGGCACACGTTAGATGAACACGAAATATACTAAATGCACCCATCGTTATTTATTTCATTTATGGAAAGTCTTTTTTTTAAACGGCTTGTACATGGAAAGCTATTTCTATGCCCCATTATTGTTTTTGCCCTAAAATACATTCCAACTAGAAAGGTTGGTGCTTGAATTTCTTCACTTTCAATGTTTTCCTTTTATATATATGCCTACATGGTGATCAACACAGACACAAGAGCTGGGTTTCATTTGAAACGTGTCAATAAAAGTGCAAACAGTGTCGCTAAAACAATATTGCAGCCAAAAGTTGCAAGCATTGGACAAGATATAAAAGTTAAAACACTTCTTATGAACAATAAAAAATCCTGCACTTTATTTTTGAACAGAACATCCCAAAATCCAGGTTACATAGTTTCTTATTCAATTAATTTTGCAGGGATTTAAGGGGAAAAAGAGTACACAGAAATCTTGATGACAGTGTAACTTAGAGGTCACTACCAAACTAATTAAAATGAAAATAAAAAATCAATATTGAGGTTATATCAGAAAGTTACTACCTTGAGAGAACTGAGAAGATAACATCATCTCCACCAGATCCATCTCTTTTTTCCCATTTGACGAAGAACCAGAACCAGCGGTTTGTTCAGCATCAAAAACCATGTCCCTCTTTGTATCTTTATGGTAGCCATAGTCGCTACAGTTAGACAATGTAGTGGCTCCTTCCAGGAGATAAGAAATGTAAACATCAGAAGCGAGTTGGTTTTTTGATGAATCTACTTTGTCCAAATATGAATCTGAGTTCTCATCATGAGGAATTGATGAAGACGAAGCAAACCCGTATTGTGATATGCCAGTAAACCCAAGGGAAGTCAGGTCTAAAGTGGATTCTGGATTGAAGTGGACTGATGACTCATTGGAGATTGATGAAGATGAACCAAACCCGTATTGAGAATTTTCACTAAACCCTAAGGGATTACTGTGTAAATAGGATTTTGGATCTTTAAGGTAGATTGAGGACTGAATATTGGAGTTTGTGTTTGTGTCCTGTCTAATTGGGTTGCTATCTCCGAAAAAGCTTTGCATGAAAGTTAACTCATCGTCGTACGATTGTGTGATGTCTAGAGATGGAGAGTCATCAGAGTTTGAATTTGGCAGCTCAGTGAAAAGAACGTTGAATTTAATGGAAGGATCATCGGAGGAGATGGTGGTAGAACTTCCCGGGGTTGCAGCGACCACGGTGGTGGTAGTGGAAGCTAGATTATGATCACTAGTATTAGTGGTCGCCTTACTTTTAATGTACTCTTGTAAAACAGAAGGTCGAGACTTGGTATTTTTGGTGTCGTTTTTCTTGCTCTTACGACGAGAATTTTGTCTCCTTTTTGTTGCATTCCAATGGTTCTTTATCGCGTTCTCTGTCCTCCCAGGAATTAATTTCGCAATTTCAGCCCATTTGTTGCCTACTTTTCGATGAGCTTCAACCATCTTTCTCTCTTCCTCTTCACTCCATGTATCTTTCTGCAAGCAAATGAAGTATGGTAATTATATGTTGTCAGGAACAAATCATAAGCAAAAAAGCATCCGATTCAACATCTTTTGAATTAAAATCCTGATTTCAGATCTCAAACTTGTGTTATTGCCAAAGTTTGTCAATGAATGAAAAGCAAAAAAACTCACTCTTGATCCAGGATATAACTTGTTCTTATGGTAGCAAAACAAACTTAATGGATACAATGATAGAATACTACATTACAAGTTAGAAGTCATTCACAGAAATATAATCAGTCTTAACATATACATCTTCATCGCTAATTAAGTGTGCGAAAATTCATTTAAAAAAAACTAGAGATGAATAAACTCATATCCATAAAAAAAATGTCTCTTCAAGATTCATGACAAAGAAAAAAAAGTTTGGTGGAAAAATAGGGTTTGACAAGAAGAAACAAATTAAGTGTCCGTAATAAAATTAGGGTTTTATCTGATGAGAAACTGAAAAGATCATAATCTGATAATTAAAATATACACCAAATCCACAGTTCGTAGATCGTATTTGAGTCATCCATCACAAGTATTAGGTTGTCGTAGTAATATTTTTGGGAACTTGTGAGATGAAATAAATCATATGCAGATTAATTAGATGAAATGAAAAACCTTGATATCAGGGCGCAAATGATTATGCCATCGCTCACGACACTGTTTCCCAGCTCTACCCGTCATTTGCTCAGCGATGTGAGCCCATTTCCGAACTCCATGTTGTTTCACCATCCTAAGAAGTTTCCTACACACAAAAAGGGAGAAAAAATGTTTGAAGTTCATGCATGAAAAATTAGAGTATATATAATCGGAGCAAAGAACTTGAATCTCTTTTTAACCTGTCTTCTTCATCTGTCCATTGTCCCTTGATCAAACACTTACGACCACAGCCTTTCGATTTCATCTTCTTACCAGATTTGATTACTTCGTTGTTAAGTTCTATGTTTCGATAGCTTTTTGAAAAAGCACCACGATCAGGAGCCAATACCTTTTCCATGGAAAAACATGGTACTAATGGAACTTCACATTCATCGTACAAGCCACCGATCCCTCTATCAGAATACGAAGAAAATCCACGAACCCCATTTGAAGGGATGAATGTTTCTTTGTTCATCTCAAAGTTCTGATGAGAAAAAGGGTTTTCAAGACTTTGACCCTGCAAGAACCTACCAATGGCTGTCAACGGAGGAGGAACATGCTGATGTTTATGTAAATTTACATAATTAGGAAAGCCACCACCATGCCCACCACCTTCCATACGCTTCAAGAAATTTTTCTTTATACAAAGGAAATAGCTTAGATCAAGGGAAGTGGTAGTTTTGGTGTTTTTTCCTTCTTTTTCTTCTTCTTCTTTCTAACAAAACTCCATAAATATGGTTACAGAAGGTATAAGTATCCTTTCCCTGTAACGAGAGCCATTGGATCAGAGTCAATCCAACGGACTGAAAATTCTTTGTGAATATATAACCCCCTTAGCTTCCTCTCTAGAACAAATTACATAAGTCGCTCTAATCAATTTACTTTTCATTAAATGATAGTAATTATTGAGGAGAGGGTATTGGGGAGAACATTAAGCCTTGATTCAATTTCTTGAATTATTTTTCTTTTTTTCTTATTCAATTACCAATTGCATGCTAATCATGTATAATCAATCTAGGATGTACGTATATAAGCTCCAAACTATGTGAATCCTTACATTTCTAGTTTTCTATATTTGCATTGTAGAAAATGTTATTGTGTTAGTGTGGAAGCTTTGAGTTAATGAGGTTTTCAATCAAATGCTATTATACGATTAAATGGATGGCCGAGAAATATGGTATAAGAGACTGCAGGTACGTAAAACTTAAAAACAAGGGGTTCTGTCTTTGACACACTCTAAGTAATAAAAGGAGTTTTAATTGCATGATTCAAATGGGTTTGGTGATGGATGCGATCATTGTTAATTTAGTAGTTAAGCTAAAAACTTTTTAGAAGATAAAATAAATATAACTAAAGAACCAACTTGACGATTTGATCCTTATATTTTCTAAGCGACTAACATAAATGGATAAGTAAGAACAAAAATGACCCTACATTGGCCCTTACTATTTTTATTGACTAGGCGAAAGGAATGTTAATGCCTTGTATGGAAATAATATTTTGAAGTTAAATTATCGACAAAATTGCAAAAATGGTTTTTTTTTTGGTAATCAAAAATACATGATTTTTAGTTTAAAAAAGTTTGGTAATGCATTAGTGATCTAATTTTAGATATTTTATATGATTTTAGTCCTTATAATTAACACTTTATTATGGTTTTAGTCCATACACAATCTAAAATGATGAATATGCATTTCAATAGTTCTTTTTAAATTTATTTTAATTGTTTTTTATTTTTTAATTAAATAATAAAAAAGAATTCTCACCACATCACCCTACCACCCCACCCTAGTCTCTCTCTCTCTCTCTCTCTCTCCATACACACATATTTTATGCTGTTCATTGCCAAAAAAAAACTCATATGGAGGAAAATATTGGGTATTAATTTCTTTTCGTCTGGTGAAAATCAAAAATATTTGAAGTAAGGTTTCTGGATGGCATCATAGCTTAGTGAGAAAATATCGTTAGAAACTGGGTCGAGTTTTGGGTGTGTGAACCCCTCTAGTAGGCTCATTTAATGTGTTATTGAAACCCTACCATTTTTGTCAAACGAATGGTGTCTGGAGGTTGGATCGTTCAATGGTTATCGAAACTCTTTAAATCTCAAAACCTAATCGTGACGAAATCAACATATATGGGGATCATCGCTCGATCTTCCATGGTGTATGATTACACATATTTAGGCAGATTAGGTTTCGATCTTCATGTTGGGAAGTCTAATTCCACTGATTGATTTGATCTTCATGATGTTGAGCATTAAGATTTCCACTTCTTGCAAGAATCAAACAAATCTAAAGGAACTCAAATTTCTAGGTCGAACTCAATAACAAGCCCAGATTTTTGTATGATTTTCGTTTCCGGAATGATTTTCTCGTGGAGATAAATAGTGATGTCAAAAAGTCCCATGGGACCTCGTTCCCGTGGGGGCCCCATCCCGTTTGGGGGAATTTTTTTTAGAAAATCGAGGGCGAGGACGGGGGCGGAGGCAAGGTTAATCCCCATTTTAATTTTGAGGGCGGGGGTAGGTAATCCCGTCCCGAAACCCCCATGGGGGCCACGTTAGTAAATTACACATACATTTACATATATTAATTATATAAATATAATAAAAAATAACATGATTTTAAGCTTCCAAAATTCATCAAAAAACATGTTTTAAAGTTGTTAGTATAATGTTTTTAAGATGTCATAACTTTTTTATGTTTAACATAATAAAATTCTGCTATAAATAATTATTTGTTACTTAAAAGATAGCTTTTTAGCCTAAAACAAATTCTTTTAGCCCAAAAAAGATAGCCCAAAATGAATCGGGGGCGAGGGCGTGGGTAATAAAGGGGATTCGCGGGCGGAGACGGGGTAGGAAGGCTGAACATTTCGGAGGCGGGGTGGGGGATGCATTCTCTGTCCCGTTTGCTCCCGTTGACATCCCTAGAGATAAAGGTGGTTGAAGGTGGTGGTGACAAACGGTGGTCAAAGTCAATGGTGGTAGTCGGTGTTGATGGTTTATGTGTTTTGAAGAACAAACCCAGAAGATTTTCTTGACTGTTATTGAGTACATGAAGATGTTCTTGAGTGTTCATTAAAGATAAACCCAGGATGGAGAGAGAGAGAGAGGGAGAGAGAGAGAGAGAGAGAGAGAGAGAGAGAGAGAAAGGGAGGGATATATATATATATATATATATATATATATATATATATATATATATATATATATATATATATAGAGAGAGAGAGAGAGAGAGAGCTAGGTTCATATGTGGATGAATAATTATTGTGTAGATGTAGGGTTTAATATGAACCAATCATTTCAATAACATATATAAGGGTTATTTTGTAATCTTAACTATTAATATCCTTTTAAATAGGAAATCAATTTTTATTACCATTAAAAATAACCGATCAACATTTAAGACCAAACAATTTGATTCCCCAAATGCTATCCCTGGTGTTTCTTTCTTTCCCAAAACCTTTATATCATCGTTTTAATGGCTTGGTCTTGATCTTCTTCTCTCCATTTAAGAAACTCTAGATTCTTATGGGTTAAAGTAAAATTCCCCATGCCACTATTCGCCTTGTACATCTCTTTTCTCTAAAATTGTCGGTGACCATCCCTGTCTTTCTCTAAAATCTTCGGTGAGCAAATCCACCCACATCTCGAGACACCTAAACACATAAACTCATTGTGTGTTGCTCGTGATATAAATTCGAGAACAGGTAAGAAAGGTTCACAATGGTCAACACCAGAATCTTTCATTGTATCTGGCCAAGTCCGAATGCAAACTATCGTAAAGGAAAATTATGTTTAATGGAACTACCCATCATTATCCATAACCAATTGTTTTCATAGCGACATGATTGTCTATTATAGTTCTTAGTTTTTTTATACTATAACAGAGGTACTTGAGGATTCCCATTTGAAATCCAATAATATAACCTGGTACAAATCCAACAGCATAGTGTGAATAGATTGAAAAAAATTAATACTTACTTGTTGTATATAGATCTTATTCAACCTCCAATTCCTGAAAAAAAAAATATAATTGTTACACTAAGAACAAAAATTAACCCTAAATACCGATTTCACCGACTACCCTGTAACAAAAACACTATAATCCTTCAATTAACAACCTTTATTCTATTAGAACACAAAAAAAAAAAATACATTCTAAAAGAACAATTCTACAAAAATACAATCCATTCGTTCAGAATTAGTATATTGAAATCCTTCTCAAATCATGAACTTGATCTTTGACACATCATTCTTTCAGAATATTGTAATCCACAATATAGTGTGAATAGAGTTAAAAAAAATCGATACTTACTTGTTGTATGTGGATCTTCTTCAACCTCCAATTCCTGAAATATATATATATATATATATATATATATATATATATATATATATATATATATATATATATATATATATACATATAATTGTTACACTAAGAACAGAAATTAACCCTAAATACCGATTCCATCGACTACCCTATAATAAAAACACTATAATCCTTCACTTAACAAACTTTATTCTATTAGAACACAAAAAAAATACATTCTAATACAACAATTCTACAAAACTCAATCCATTCGATCAGAATTAGTAAATTCAAATCCTTCTCAAATCATGAACTTGAGCTTCGACACATTTCAGAATATTGTAATCCACTTGTTTGTAATTACGAACCTTTTTTGTATCCTTAAAAGTCGAATACTTATGTTTATATTCTACTAATTTAATCAATGTTTCGTGGTCGACCTCGATTCTTGGCAGATTGCTTTCAAATTGTTGCTCCCATAAACCGACTGTTCTTTGTTATCATGTGCGAGTTTAAGAGGGAAATATGATCAGTTAACCCAAAAAATATGGCGTTCCCTTAATTATTATTGATGTATAATTACATTCTAAACCTTTAGAATCCGTTTCTTTAAATCAGCTAGCATTTACTTCTTTTTTTTTAATTTAATCATATTAATGCCCCACTTTCTAATAATAAGTAAAACTATTAGCTTACATTCAACCCTACATCCACACAATATATATCATCCACATTATAATCTAACCCTATATATATATATATATATATATATATATATATATATATATATATATATATATATATACTATTGGCTTACATTCAACCTTACATCCACACAATATATACCATCCACATTATAATCTATATATATATATATATATATATATATATATATATATATATATATATATACATATATATATATATATATATAGAGAGAGAGAGAGAGAAAGAGAAAGAAAGAGGGGGAGGGAGGGAGGGAGGGGAGGGGGTGGGTGGGTCTTTTGTTATTTTTAAATTAAAAGCATTAACATAAATATAAAACACACACACACACACACACACACACACACATATATATATATATATATATATATATATATATATATATATATATATATATATATGGGGTATAATAGTATTTTTCAACTTTATACGAACAAAATCACTATAAAGATCCAAAATCAAACCAATGACGCACCACCAAACATTTTTAGACAAAAAGCATATGTTTTTAACAATCACGTAGACCAATTTTACAATTTTGTCTAAATTATTACTAACAAAAATGATATCCCATTGGCCATTATTATTTTTATCAAGGGAAAATGCCTTAAAACAATAATACAAAAGATGTTTTTTTATATTAAACTTTTAATTGTATCCGCTTAACAAATTCAATTTTTATTTTGGCTTAGACTACCATTGAATACGAAATTAACCACGAATAGTTGGCTACATAACCCATGTGGACTCCCGGTAAGAAAACGAGAAAAAGAATAAGCCAAATCATTTCCTAAACCCATGTTATACGGAAAAAAATATTAAAAACCAAAATATCAAACGCATTACCCCGCTCCTTAACTCTCATTCATACAGTTCCTTTGTTGCCCTCTTGAAGATCGCATTCCATCAAAAACATTTAAGAAAAAGACCAACGATTGTTGCGATTCTGTAGCATCCCGATGTTTAGATATTTCTAAATTTATTCCTTTAAGTTTATTATATGGCAGTTTGGTAACTTAGTCCAAGAGAATGTGAATTAAAGCCCTAGTAGCATTCTTGTAATTTTGGGCAGGAAGAGGACGCTAAGCATACATGTGTGTACGCTGAGCATACTAGGGCGCACCCTAGTACATTGGGTGTACACTCATGTAGGCATGGCGTACTAAAGAAAGATAGAAACCTTAATTTTTAGGGTTTGGGTGGTATTTAAGCATCTTCATGGCCTCATTTCTCTTCACCTAACCAGCTTCTAGCTCTCTTCGTTGGGCGTACACTCATGTACGCAGGGTGTACTAAAGAAAGATGGAAACCTTAATTTTTAGGGTTTGGGTGGTAGTTAAGCATCTTTATGGCATCTGTAACAACCCGATATTTCAAGTCAATGTAATGACTTAAAGTCAAATATTATAACATATTTTTGAAATAATAAAAATAGCATCAAAAATGAAATGTTCAAAAATCTCAATTCGAATGTACCAAGTGGTAGATGTCGTAACAAGGTTTTCAAAAATATAGAGAACACTAAAATCCGAGTTATAACTAAGAAGTTATGACCAATCGAAGATCCGCAACACAACCAGTAAATCACTGTTACGCATAAAACACAAAATTTCCATAAAATACTTTTTAGCCCTAGGTATCTACATGAAAGTCGTAGATATCATTAAACCATGAACGTACATAAAAAGAATGTCCAAATCTGACTTGTATGAGGAAGTTATAATTTTTTTAAGTTTCGGATATAGTAGTAGACATCTAAAAACTCGAAATGAAGATCGAGCGACTTTTTGCCGACACAACCTAAACGAGAATCGAATATCTCGACAATAGTAGTGTGATGGTAAAAAGACAGACGAAAACGGACGTCGGATGAAGAAGTTGTGGATTTTTAATGAACTTTTCCAGTCCCGGCCTTTTAAAAATATAATATTAAAAATAAAGTCAAAATTATCCGATGGTGTCTAAATGTAAGTTGTAGAGCATAATCTCACCTACGCGTGGATATAAATAACGTCAAAATCGGAACTCGTATGCGAGAGATATGAATTTCTAAAGTTCGGGATACAAAACCCCACACTGTCAGAAAACTCACAACGTGAGCTAGAAGCTCACGATGTGAGCTAGTGACTGATGTGTGCTAGAGACAGGCTATCAAACGTCGAGTCTACGGAAGGGATAAGAACCAAACTCACGACGTGAACCATCCCATGTTCACGACGTAAATCCCAAAAATGCACCCTATAAATAGAAACTGAGGGCTTAGGTTTTGGCTGCTCATTTTTATCCTCTCTCCTACTTTTACTCTGTGTTAAGCATCCCGAGACTACCCCAACGCCCTGGTTAAGTGTCCAAAGCCCTGACGGAAGCCCGAAGTTCCCGAGAAACTTGCTTCTTTCTAGCCGAAGTGTTGCCCGAGTTAAAATGTATATGTATTTTGTAACTACAAATATGTTGGGTAGGATATGGGTAGATGAGATCCGTGAATATGGATCAGATCAAGAGGTTAGTTTTAGATCCGTGAGTAGGGATCAGATCAAGAGGCTAGTATTAGATCCGTGAGTATGGATTAGACCAAAAGGTTTGTTTTAGATCCGGGAGTATAGATCAAGTAAAGAGATAAAAACTTGTTATTAGTCCGGGAGTATGGATTAAGACTAAGTTAATTGTCCCTAGTCTAAGAGTATGGATTTGGCACAGTTATTGATCCGCGAGTATGGATCAGATCAGGATTAAGGTATAGTTAATTGTCCCTATTCTGGGAGTATGGATTGGGTACAATTATTGATCCCGGAGTATGGATCAGATCAGGAGGTTAGTTTTAGATCCGTGAGTATGGATCAGGTAGTTTTAGATCCGTGAGTATGGATCAGGGGAAAAGGTTAGTTTTAGATTCGTGAGCATGGATCATGTGAAAAGGTTAGTTTTAGATCCGTGAGTATGGATCGGGTGAAGAGGATAGTTTTAGATTCATGAGTAAGGATCAGGTAAAGAGGAAAACTTTAGATACAAGAGTTTAGATCATGTCGTTGTGACGATCGATGGGGTGGGATAAGATTTACCTTTATATGGTAACATTTTACAAGTTTGAATGTTCTATGTATATAAATATATGATATAACATTGTGGGATGAAAACCCCATATGCTCACCGGGCTCCCAAGGCTGACCCACTCAGTTTTCTTTGTATCACAGGTATCAATACGAAGACATATTTCACTGAGAGATTAAAGGAGATGTAAATCACTAGTGTAAATAAATGTATATTCTGTTTATGCTTATGTGTCTGTATCGGAACATGACATCCCGAGATTTAGTTATATAATGAAAATACATTTCTTTAAGAAATGCTTTGATAAATTCTTATCGTATTTTGTTTTGGGAATAAATTCTGCAACCGTTTTCTTTGAAAGATTACTCTGATTTTTAAAACACAAAGCATAAACAAATCGGTCTTTTTTGGCTGTAAAATTAGGGATGTCACACAAACATAAGGTAATAGTCCATTTTATCCTTTGCCTAATTTGGGCCAAGGCCCAACTCCAAATCCTTGATCCAAAGGTCCAAATATATGAGGCCCATAATTGGCCCAATTTTCCACATTGGGCCCAACTCTTTAATTGGGCTTCATCCTAAGGTCCATTTCCATAATTGGCCCACTTCTATTCAGAAAGTTCAGCAAGGGCACAAGCCAAACTGGCGCAAAGATAGCCCAAATCACAAAAGTCCAATAGAAGGCATACGTTGGGCATACCCCAGAGTTACGTTGGGCGTATGCGAGCCTTGCATTGACTGGAAAACGAGGCCCTGAATACATGTGTGGGGCGTACTTCTCTCTACATGGAGTGTACCCTCGATGTATTCAAAACTCCAATAAGTGCTTAATGGCTTAAACACTTAAGCCTAAATTCTAGATCCATTGAACTAATGTATCTCAGAACCATAAAGTCTCAAACTTTAAGACTTTGGACATCCAAAAAATCCTTAATACATGGTCTTAATCCATTAAGACATTTCTACCAATTGAATGGGATATTTCTAGCCATTGGGACTTCATTTTTATCACTTAGAACCCTTTCTAGGGTCTGAAAGGAGAACTCAAAACGTCCAAAATGAATCATGCATTATAATGGGACTTTATGGCACAAAAGAATGCAAATAAGTTACCAAGGAAAGATCTAGAAGAGATAGATACAAATGTAGCGACTTTGTACCTTCTAGAGCTCCCAAAACAGATGACGAATCAAGATCTACAAGCCAATCTTCCCTCCTTGACTCCTTGATGCACAAGCTTCTCCTTTAAGGCACAAAAAACACACTTATAAGCTCCAAATGCTCACTATGAGGCTAGGGTTCTCTCAAGACAACTAAGGGAGGTTTGGAGGATGAAAGAGTGAGCCACAATGTCCCATAATGATGCTTAAATACCCCATAAACCCTAAAAGTTAGGGTCTTATCAAAACAGACGTACGGTCGGCGTACATGAGTGTACGCCCAGCGTACTAGGGTGTGCCCTAATATGCTTGGCGTTCCGAAATGTATACCCAACGTACTACTCAACTTCCTAATAATTACCAATCTACCCCTAAGGCTAGGTCCAAACCAATATCAGTGGCAAAAATTGACTTGTTAAAATACCAAGGAAGGATTCGAAAATACCTGAAATCCAGAATGTTACAGAGAGAGACCCCATTCTCAGTAGGGGTGGTTAGCGGATATGGATAACGCGTTCAGGATGATTTTTTTTCCCCGAGGAGGCGAATGTCATGTATGCTTCCTGCCTATTGAAGGACAGGACACGGGATTGGTGGGAAGAGATTGGTAGGGAGTTGGGTGATGATGTTGTTGATGTTATGTCATGGGAGGACTGGGCAACCAAGTTCTAAGATGGGTTTGCTCTGACGGTTGAGGTACATCAGTTGGCGCAAGAGTTTCTGGATCTCTGGCAGACTACTAAGATTGTGGCAGAGATCACTGCCAAGTTCCGGGAGAAGGCTTTATTGGTACCGTAATATGCAACAGATGAGGAAATGAAGAAGGTAAGGTATCATGATATGTTGTGGGACAACATCAAGGAGTTCGTGAGCATTTCAGGGTCAAGACCCTGAATGATATGATTTCTAGAGCCCGAAAGTGGGAGATTGACTTGGAGCACCGTGGGAAGAGGGGATCATATCATGAGAATACAGTGGATGGTCCCGGGAAGAGACGCAAGATTTCCAATCAGCGTTTGAGAGGCCATCAGGATCAGGGTCAGTGCAGCACGTGCAGGAAACCACACGATGGAGTTTGTTGGTCTATGGGTTTAGGTTGTTGCAAGTGTGATAGGGTTGGTCAGATCAGCAGGGATTCTCCTCAGGGGGTAATCCCGTGATGTTGAGGGGAGGAGTAGTAAGTACACCTACTCCGACTACTATGAGGATCATAGATCGACGAGAGGGCAGGGAAGGAATCCCAAGGGAGAGGAGTCGGGCTTTTGCAATGCTAGATATGAGAGGTCAGGACTTCAGCAGGCGACATTGCACGTATGTTATCTATTGCTTTCTTTTCGGGTTTTATCAGTTTTTTGTTGTTTGGGATCTTGCATCGGTCTGGGTAAGTGTATCTTTGAGTTATTTATCTGCTTATGTTTGGGTTATATCTTCGAGAATTGTTATATTCCATTTGTATGCCATGAATTATTAGTGGTTTAGTGAAGGGTTGTTCTCTTATAGCGGGTTTTGAGTGTTTGGTGTTATCTTTGTTTGTATTCAAGATCAGTACAGGGGCATTGTGTGGAAGGTTTATCGTTAGGATTCAGCGGGTTGGTTATCCAGTATCGCCAGGATTAAGTGGTTTTAGCAACTATGCTCAGATTTTCTTCTGGAGGTACCAAGGGAAGTGGTCTATTGCTGAGGTTTTGGTTTGAGCATCTGTTATTTGGAATTCAATATTTAAGTGTAGTATCATTTCAAATCATCTGGGGGTTATCAGTTTCACTGGGATTCAGGAAGTGTTCATCTGGTCTTTAGAGGTTGTGCGGTCTTTTGGGTTTGGCTAGTTATAGAGCACTAGCATTGGTAAGTGCTAGTTGTCAGCAGATCGATCATTGGAGGGTTAGAAGGATTGGGAATCCTTCAATTCTCATGTGTTGTAAGAGCTTAGTCGAACCAAGGTGGGGGAGAATCATTCAAGTATTCAGGAACAAAAGAAGGTTTGAAACTAGGATGAGTTACACATCCCCGTCGGGGAGGAAGGCGGCTGAGTGGCCGTCAAGATCGAGGATTGTGTGAGTGGGGAGTTCAGAATGCTTTCCAACATTTGATTAACGCCTTCTTGGCATCAGATAGCAGGCTTTGGCGGGACCCAGGTTGGGGCTCTGTAACAACCCAAAAATTTTTGTTTTAATATTACTAAAAATCACATCACCGAATGTCATATATAATAAAAATCATGGAATGAATAGCTCAAAAGTCATAGTAACCATGTCAAAACAAAATTGTATCAATCATATCAAAATATTTGAATAAAACACCCAGGATAAAACTGAATCCGTGGTGTGTGCGATGTTATCAACCCGAGCTCTTCCCTTTGCTTGCGGAAGTACCTGAAATCAAAACTAAATCTGTAAGCACAAAGCTTAGTGAGCTCCCCCAAACTACCACGCACCATACAATAACAAATAAACAACTATTGGGCCTTGCCCACTGCATTGGACCGAAGTTCGGAAACTGCATCGGACCGAAGTCTGGAACTGACCAGGGTCTTGCCCTATACATCGGACCGAAGTCCAGAAATTGCATCAGACCGAAGTCTAGAACTGACCAGGGTCTTGCCCTCTGTATCGAACCAAAGTCTGAAACTGACTGGGACCTTGTCCCCTACATCGGACCGAATTTCGGAAACTGGCTGAACATAGCATAGCATAAACATATCAACTAGCATGAACACATATATTGCATACTGCATCGGACCAGGGTTCGAAACACATAACATAAAACAAGCTTGAATCACAAAGACATCAAGCATTCTAACTACTGCATCGGACCATAGTTTGGAACTACTACTAACTAAATGAGTCGGCATTGTGGTTGTAGACCCATTCCTAGTGGAAGAAAAACTCACCTCGTATCGCTGGCTACTGAGATGCTAAATCTGAAACTGTCTTACTGCTACTCCGAAATTCCTCGGCTACAAATCCCATAAATACAAAAATCAAATACTGATAACAAACCTCAGGGTAAAATGACCATTTTACCCCTGCTATGGTGTGGGTCACAAACATAGCCCAAACCCTCAATTCCTTCTAAGTCCTCCAATAGCCCACTAAAGGCCCACTAATGGTACCCATTTTCTATATTATTGGGCCTTACTCTAGGCCCAACACCTAAACAAGGCCCATATACACTAACTTCTGAAGACTCCTAAGGCCCAAAGATTCTAATTCCAAAGCACAACCCACACCGAGCCCCAAAAGCTCGAAGCCCAAACTGATCGCATACGCGGGAAGTACTGCCTGTTGGCTTGTACACCGTGCGTACCTCCTTGTACGCCCAGCGTACAGCCCAGTTAAGCTACCTTCTTATTAAGTGCTATTAGGCAGTGGTTGTGTCAGTGTAGGAGTGTTGTAAGACTGTGGGGTGATCGTAGCATTCACCGGTCCCTGCTCAGTAGTGAGATTGTGGAAAATTTGTGACTTACTCACTGATTTCTTCATATGGTTTAGGTCAAGATGAGTCTGTTCGCAAGGCTGTGGGAGGGCCACAAAATGTTTGGAATCAAGAAATGGTAGGTCGTGGGAGATCAAGGATAAGGTAAGACTACATTTGGTCCTGTAGCGTTCAGCTTAGCATCGGGTTTAGTATCAAGATGGTTCGGGTAATTATTGTCGGTCGAGGTTTCCTTTCGAAAGTCGCATAGGGCGACTGTGAGGGTGTACTTTGGCTCAGCAACTGGTCAGGAACCCGATAATCCATATAGTTGGTAGATAAGTTGGGACTAGGGAGGTCTCGGTTACTTTTGGAAAGCAGATAGGAGGCAGCGTGATGCTTCGGGTAGTAGTAGTGATTTGGGGGTTCATGTAACTACCCGATTCTCAGGTATGGAATTAAATGAAATATTATTTGGTTGAAAGATCTGCTCGACGAGTTGGGTGCCCTACTCGTCGAGTAGCAGCGAGGTGGGATCACGCATTTAGTGGTCTACTCGACGAGTAGGGGCTGGCAGATGAAACCCTAAATTTCGGAGTATTTCACCATATTTAAAGAGTCATTGGCCTTCCCCAGCCTCCCCTTCATTGCTTATTGTCCCTCTAAAGCCCTAACCGTGTGTGTGTACTCATTTTGTGCATTCTTAAGCTTGGAGGAGGATTTTCTTGGAGAAAAGAGCTTGGAGATCAAGCATTCAGAAGCAAGGAACTTGAAGGACCTGAAATCTATTGTATTTAGCATCTTCTGGAAGGTATAAATCGTTACCCTAACCTCATTCATTCTAGATTCCCTCTTTGGTCAAATTCTAGGGTTTTCATAGTTTGATTGGGAGCTATTCTTCTTTGCAATCTCATATATGAAGTTGTAACTTCAGAACTAAGCTCCTTTGGGCTTCTTAGTACATAAAGTTTTTAGCTTGTGCAAGAATGAGACTCTCCCAAGGTGTAAAGCTCCATTGGAGGCATAGATTGGTCATTTATGGCCTTTAGAACCTTGCATGTGCGTAAAGTTTGCAACTTTACGTCATAATCATGCCTTAGAAGCTTGGATCTGTAATCTGGAGCCTTGCCATGGCTTAAAAAGCGTCTGCATGGATGAAGGTATGCGAGGACTCGGCGAGTTGAATGAACAACTCGGCAAGCCCAATGAAGATGGCCATGAACTCGACGAGTTGGATGAACAACTTGGTGAGTCCGTTGAAGTTTGCCTTGAACTCGGCGAGTCGTTAGAAGACTCAGCGAGTCGGCTGGGGTTTCTCCCAATTCTTGGACACGTATGAACTCGGCGAGTTAAAGGATAACTCGACGAGCCAATCAAGGATTTCACGACTTCTCGAGTTCAGGAAGGACTCGACGAGTAGGTGAACTGCACTCGACGAGTCGAGTCAACACGGACTGTTGACTTTGACTGTGGACTTTGATTTTTACCATGAGTTGACCAGTTGACTTCTGAGGGTGTTCTCGTAATTTGGAGATTTATGAAAGAGGATTTTATAGGTAGTGAAGTTCGTGTTGGTGATCTGGGAGTTGAAGCTTTCTAGTTTCAGACGTCAGTTACGAGGTGAGTTCTCCTCATTATATCAACAGGGTCTACGACACCAAAGTCGGCCCTTTATGATTTACATCCTGGTTTAGGATGGTTGCTATGTTAGATTACATCCTGGTTTAGGATGGTTGCTATGCTAGTAATTTGTTTGATTGATATCCTGGTTGTAGGAAGGTGTCTATGCTAGAGATCGGTTAGATCTGTATGACTCTTTGTTATTGCATGATAGCGTACGATAATTATGTGCACATGTTTATTGGTATGGGGAAGGGTTGAGGCAGGTCATGTTGTGTGTTGTAGTGCCAAGACACCCCGGGCGGACCGGGTAGACTGCAGGCCCGGGCCGGGCAAATCTAGTCAGGCCGAAGGCCTAGCGAGCGGTTCGGATAGGATGAAGGCCCCGAGGGGGGGTCCAGACGTGCCGATGGCTCGGAGAGCGGTCCAGATTGGCTGAGGACCGGGAGTCGGTCCAGTCAGACTGATGGCTTATTATGCATGTTGTTTGCTATTTTTTCTTATATGTTTATACGATATGGTTATATCTGTATGGCATTGGTATTTTGGGGAAACTCACTAAGCTTTGGGCTTACAGTTGTTGATTTTGTTTCAAGTACTTCTGATGACCGCGGGAAGGCAAATGCGTGATCATACAGCTCCTCCTGCTTTACCTATGTCTCTGGGAAAACTCTGATATTATACATTTTAAGAAAAAAGTTGTAATAATTTTTAATGGTTTGAAATGTTTTAAAAATTTTAAATTGGTTTGAATTTTTGGAATGTTATAGTTCATGTGAGTGGAGTAGCTTGTTGATCGAAAGTGCTAAGTCACTTGCAACGGGATTAAATAATCTCAGAATGATTGATTTGACCCTATTGCACAACTCTCGTTTGAGTATAACTGTTGCAAGGATGAATCTTTTACTCGAATGATTATCTGAGCCTTTTGTCAAGTATAAATGTTGTGCAACAGTGTATGGTCAGTGATGTTGGTCCCCAATGGAAGCAACAAAATAATCAAGGGTTGGAAGTGTTTTTTTTGGTTTAGAATTCAAGGTGAAATTCATTTGGTAGTGGTTCGGTATGGGTGATTTGTCGGGGAATCAGACCAATTGGAGATTTCATATTTCGGGTAAGGTAGAAGTGGTTATTCTATAAGAGATTAAGGGTTCACTCATCATCAATTTTGGAAAGTAATGTTAGAGCTTATTTTGGTTGCCTTGGAAAGCTTGTGGTATGCTTAGGGCATGGTCGTGTGGCTCAAGTTGCATGAGGCACACTCTAGAGATCAAACCCAAAACCAAACCATCAAAAAATTGCAAATTTATACCAAAAAAAAACATCAAACCATAAGGACCATTTTTACAGTTTTCTCTAAACGAATATAAAGTTACCATTACATATGCACTTAGCATAGGACAGAAAAAAGCAAGGGAATGAGAATTGTGACCTCGTTTTGCCACTAAAACTTGATTATAATGTATAAAGTATAAACAAAATATAATTACAAATGTTGGTTTGTAGCGGAAAGAAAGAAATTATGATCAAAGTAAAAAACTGGAAACTGGCAATTCCAAAGCTTCTTACACAGCTACCATCACCACCAACAACCACCAACAACCTAAAGCCGCCAACAACCACCACATTCTTTTTGTGTTTTACACAACTAAGCTAAAATCGGTGAATGGGTTCAGCTGTAATTCAATATACATTGGTTAAATTATAAATTATAAATTATTATATGATCAGATTTGGGGGGAATCAAAAGGGAAACAAGCGTCGTCTTCATCGGAGGTGGAGGTTGTGGTGGTGTTCCAGAGAAAATTTGCGTAAGTGGCTGCATAAAAGGAGTTGAGAGGATCTATAGCAATGGCTTCTAGAAGAATCTGTTCAGCCCCCGATAAATCCTTTCTTATTTCCCATAAGAAGTTTGCGTATTTGCTAAGTGCTTCTGCATCCTTCGGCTCTACTTTCGAACCCCTTTTGAAGTACTCTTCCGCTCTGTCCACATAAATAAATCAACTTTAACCCACTCATGAACTACAATCTAATTTTATAATTTTTTTATAATATAATCATCAAAGTGTTTACTCATTTTCTTTATAATAAGAATACAAAAAAGCGCCATGTATGAAAACCATTTTTTTTTTTTTTTTTTTTGTATTTAAAGAAAGTTGGCTATTCACATATATCTTCTTGATCACACAAGATATTAAACCACACATTGATTTTCCCCTTATCCCTTCATTTTGTAAAATGACAAATTTTGGATTTCGATTTTTTCACAGAAAGTTTCGATAAGATGTTTATGTGCCTTGGTGTCACTTTTCGCACAAAAGATATTTCATCATGCAAAAAAACTAACACTGGGGACCCGACAATAACATAAAGTGTGTTTCACGAAAGAATAGTTTTGTATTTTTGTTGTAAGCTTACGAAGCTTTAGATTTCCAAATAATCAATACCCAAAAAAGAAATAAAACAAGTACAAACATATTGCACTTTAACAAAAAAATACAAAAAGAAATTATGTCTAATTTTCTTTGTTCATGTTTGAATACATTTGTATTGTTAAGTGTAAAATGTAAATGCAATTTATAATTTTATAAACCAATGATGTAATTGTAAATGGAGTTTTTTAGGTAATTAAATGGAAATTAAGAATTAAATACCTGTCGTAATCCTGGGCGACGATGTACAGAAACTGAGCATAATTGGCAAGTAGAAGCGGGTTATCGGGTTCTTCTGATAAACCCATTTGATAGAAAAGCTCCGTTCTGAAATGACTTTCGCCGTCCACCTCTTCTTCCACGACTTTCGCCGTCACCGGCGAGACAAATTTTTGCGTGGTTTGACGATCAAGAACTCCGTTTCTCATCAGTTCATGCATATTATCGGCTTCTTCTACAATCGATTTCCATAAACCCGATTCCTCTTCTTGGGTCGCCTGACCCGAAATTGACGGGTTTATTGTTGATGACGACGAAACTCCATCTGGAATAATTTTCCGGTGATGTGCAACGGCCCCATCAAAACTCTCCTCACCGTCTGTGCCACCAGCTACGGGCCTGAATGTCCCACCGCCGCCGTTGACTCCGCCAATTGAGGTGGTTTTCGCAATTGAAGTTATCGGAAACGTCATGATCGGTGAAGAATCAATTTTGGTGTGGCTCTGGTTTTCGATGATTGAAATAGACTCTATGGTGGTGGGAGGCGGCGTCACTGCGAAGGCAACGTTACTTGACATGGCAAACACGCTGTAATTCGCTAGAAGAATCATCACATACACCATTAATGTAGGTGTTTGTGAAAAAACCTGCTGAAACAGCCAAACAAAAGATGCGTTCATCTCTTTCTGTACCCTAACCAAAACCTCCTGTAAATCTTCGTAAAACAGAGCTTCTCTCATATGAAGAGTGTAGCTCTGAAGCTCACGAATTATGAATACCATTGAAGAGAAGGCTTTCTTCACTGAGCAGTAAGCAGATTCCCCTGCTTCTCTGAATCCTTCCTGCCATTGTTTCTTTTTCTGTATGATCCGTAACGAAAAGGGTAGCTCCATACTGTTTGCCTTCCGCTCTATACTCGCCGGAATCATATCCCCAACCCAATCCGGCCGCTCCACCTTCGAACTAACGAATGGTTCTAGATTCTGCATTTCTGATTCGAGTATGTCGCCACTGTCCTTGGTAGTATTCTCATCGTCATCAGATAACTGGAACAATTGAGCCAATTCCTGAATCTCTCGACAGAATTCTTCGTCTGAGAAATTTGCATCTAAGCTAGCACTCACGACGTGTTTAATAGACTTCCGTCCTTTAGATTCAAACGACTGAGATCTGTTTAGCCGAAATATCGCCGGTCGATGTACACACCGAAAAAACAGTGCAACGTCGGTTAATCCCCGTCGTCTCCTTGGAGGCGAGGAGATTGCAGAAGCTAGGGTTTGAGGTGATGAAGAAGGCGGCCAATAATTCGAAGATTGTAACCAGTTCAAACACCCACTCGCCACTTTCACTCCCATCACCTAAACAGAGAAAAGGCGTAAACGAAAAATCTTATCGTCACGAAATAAGCTAAAAGTTAGAAGCAGCTTTTGGATCAAAACATTTCTTAAACCTGCACATAATCAAAATAATGCAACAAATCAACATAAAAAGTGAACAATCATAACGAATATTAATGTGCACAAGTTTCAATGTCTCAAAAAGCGAAGAACATGAACACCATATAACACGCACATACACGCACATTTTTGGGCACTAAAATAGGATCACAAAGCATAACCGTAGGGAAACAACAAATAGCACACAGTAATTCACGGAAATTCAATTCGAAAGCAAAAGCAATATGTAAATGATGATTTCTCGAGATCCACCAACCTGAGATATTGTTTTTCGCTAGCACGTCGGAGATGTCGCTGGTGAATATTTTCAGGTAGAAATTTCCGGCAAAAGGCTCCCGGAGTACGGACCGTAGCTCCAGTTAAGAAGAGGAAGAAAGCTGCGTGGAATTCTCCTCACATGAAAATATCTTCAGTGTATGTGCACTGTGTATGTGTGTATAACTGTATATATGATGGGACCGGACCGTATACGAAGACGCAAAGTATCAAAAGATTAAAAAGTTACACATGACCCCCTTTAACTTGTTTAAATCCATCTATTGTACTAATTTTTGTTTCATGTAATAACAATCTTCGTCCATGCATGTTAGATAGAAGTGATATACGAAAGAATATTATTCGGTTCAGTTTTATTGGTTTATAATTAAACCAAATAAAATTTGTTTTAATCGGTTTTGGTTTTTTTCAATTAGATTTGGTACAATTGATTGAACTAGACAAAATTATGGTATTAAACCCTAAGCCTTTAAATTTTTGCAAATTAGGGTTTTGGAACCCTGTTTTTCGAAAATCCCTAAAGGTTTTTAAACCATTTCCTTTGGCCACCTTGGAGTTGAAATCTAGGGTTTCCTAATCCTAGGGTTTTTTATTTTTAGGCAAGGTTAAAAGACTTTCCTTCCACTCCAAATAGAAGATTTCGAAATCTAAGGAATAAGTTAGTAAGTTGTTATTTTTTGTAATTATCTTGTTAATTGTTTAATTTGATAATTAAAGATATACCAACCCTACATTTTGAAATCCATGGATAAATGATTAAATTAAGTTAATCTATTTAATTTAAATTGGTAATCCTTATTTGATTTAATAATTTAATTAATTGTTTAATTTTTGGATAATTACTAAATCAAAAAGTTTTTTTTTTTTATTTTTTAAATTTTAAATTAAATGGTTGTAATTTTTGAAATTTTTAATAAAATTAAAAAACCCTAGTATTTTAAAAGTTTAAAATACATCCTTATATTATATGTAACATTAAAGGTTTAATATTACTATATATATAAGACGAGTCAATTGAACCGCTAGTACGCCTCATTCACGAAACCATATTGTAAGGGAAGTTTAAGGAAGCGGCCTGTAAAATGACTGTCATTGGGTATCCCTTCTTACCCACCACTCTCTTGTATGGTGAAAGGTCGTTAGCAGAACGGGTTCAATAAGATACTTAATCCTCACTAAAAGTATAATGAATTATAAAGTAACAAAACTATTTTCTAAAATCTCATTATTAGTTACTTTAGGAAAAATGTAAATTCGATGTTAACCCATGAAATTACACATTGCACCTTATTGGTCGTTAGTGGAGCATGTGTGGTTAACCGACACACTAATATGAGACTAGTATTGTTGGCAATGGGTTTCTCGTAAATTATCGTTGATCAATGGAGCGTGTGTGGTTAATTGGCACATTTATTAGGTGATAAATGACATCGAGAGTACCAAGCTAATTTGCATGGTTATTCACATCTCGTTTGTGATCATCGGCATCCCAAACACAAAGTGAGTGCATAATCAAGATTAAACATGCCATTGAAAAGCTCAATAAATCTCAAAAGATCTAGGAATTTTATCTAAAACCTAATTTGTTTTTGTGGTGGAATTGGTAAATCGTCGTTTACCTACCTTCAAATAATTTACATATAGGTTATGGCATTGTGAATTATTGTGTTGGGTCCTAGCCTTGATATTTCATTTGGGTGTTATATTAAGGATCTAAATTAACTCACTTGAAATTTCTCCCTTTTGTAGATTTGTTTTGACAATTATGGTATTCTTCATCCTTTTGGAAAAAGCTTTCAGTATGAAGATGATCTTCCATGTGTCGATCAATGTGATAGATCATTCCCTTTTTCGTGCACTGATGGAACTGGAAATCATAATTATCTTCCTCCACCTCCTCCAACGATCCTCCCTGACCCACGTCTTCGTCGACTTGAAAAGTTCGAGATTAATCAAGCCCTATTGGCATGCAAACACCTTGATAGAAATTATGTATGTGCACATGTTCCAAACATGAAGTTGCACATTAACAAATTAGGAATGTTGGGTGCCGTTTTTCCAAGGGAGCTAGTTGTTGACTTGGTTCTTCACTCGCTTCCTAAGTCGTATAGTCAGTTTGTTGAGGACTACTATATGACTGAAAACGACGTGACCCTAATTGATCTGACATATTTGCTACTTGTTGCTGAAGCAACAATACTTTGGCACACTGGTCCAACAAATTTGTTTGGAGAATCAGTTTCCTAAAGTTCCATGGACATTGGTGATGGCAAATGTGATAGTCCATAAATGGTTTCTCCTTCTAAGGGAGAGAAATCCGCCAAGGTAAAAAAAATTGACCATAAGAGAAAGGCCAATTATGTAATAGTTCCATGTGTCAATGCTAAGGAGTCCACCTATTTCTATTGTTAATCGAAGGGGAATTGTAAGCGAAGCTGCCCAGACTACCTGAGAGATCTTAGAGATGGTAAAGTCAAATTGTATGACTCTACTTCATATACATCCACTATTTAACTCTATTAAGTTCCTATTATAGATTCTCAATACATGATGTGGTAATCACATTTTAATGTTTTGTAGGATCGAAGAAAATGAAGGAAGCTTAAGAGGAAGTAAATGTTGATTCTTATATGAAGAAATGGATTTGGGTCGCATGATTCGATGATCAGAATTTTGAGTTGCTGCTTAAGAGTTATGATAGATTGATAGGAATATTTAGAAACATAGTTTTCATGTGTATTTTCATTGTAAGCACAAGTTTTCTGTACATTATCAATAAAGTGAATTTTGGTTTTATTGACTTTATGATTATTTGCAATTACATTTATGAAAATTGGTGTTTATATTACCATTATTAGCAATGTTGAAAATGGATTTGATTCTTACTTATATCACTTGTGCCAGTGTTATAATTTACCAAGTGAGGAAGAATTCTCATCGCCCAAGTTTCAGTTGGACAGAAACTTATATCATACGATTTGAATTATGTGATATATGAGAATCTTGATCTTTGGAAAATTAAGACTAAATTCCTTGCTCACGTGTATATGTGAGTCAAGTGAAGGATTAAGGGATCAAGTACACATTGATGTGAACTCATCAGATCCACCACAAAGGACGATAAATTCTATTCGTCATGATTTACTGTTGATTCGATGAAATTGGTTATGCTTACAGGATTAAGTGTAATTCTGATACCTTGAAAACTTTCAAAGTATAACAGAACGAATAAAAAGAATCCAATTGACAAAAAGATAAAAGTTTCTCCAATCTGAAAGGAAATGAGGGTACTTTAGTATCATGTTTTATGATCATCTTAATGATTATGGAACCATGTCACAACTAATCCTCTAAGGATACCTTAGTGCATTTTTATGACTAAGAAGAGGAATCAAGTATTGTTGAAATGGTTAAAATCAAGAAGATGAGTCATACTTCATTCCAAAATAAAGTTTTAGAGTCATGCCCTAGTTACTCCAAGTTGTACCTTGAGTGACATGTTCTAATTAGGTTTACAACACCTCGTGAAATGTCGACTAGAAACATTGCTTACTCTTGCACATTTGAAAAGTGATGTTTTGGGTTGAACAAAGACCAACTAAGACAAATTATATGAAGTGTTTTCTTGATAAGAACTCACACTAATTCTTGAATTTTTTTTGTCGAAGAATGTTCTTTGACATAGAATCTTATATGTCAAGAGGTCAGTGAGAGTCTTGTTGATCTGGAAAAAAATTTGAAGAGACACTCGAGAATAAACCTTTTAGTAATCACTAGCACACAACCTAAGGTTTTTAACCTATCGTGTTGACACATTATTGTTTTTGTGTCTATTCCAGTTGGGTTGGCAATGATTATGAGTTATATGGTTTTTCATTTGATTACATAAGTCAAAGCACCTTGATCAATGAAGGTACATTGATCTGTATGGGTGAACTGCTTAATAACTTAGAAGCGTTGGTAGGCCCTCGTGTTACCGGATGATAAGAAATTAAGATTAAGCAAGTTTAGTCAATATGAGTTTGTATTTGTCATAAACCCTATCTTATGATGGTGGTTTGAAATGAAAAAATTAACATGGATAGGAACGCATACACCATAAAATCTAAGTGGTAAGAGGTTTCTCTCAACTTCATGAAAATGATTTTGGGGAAGCACTTTCAAAAGTAGATTTTAAATGGTTAAAGTAAGCAGTTGTGGTAATTGCATTCTCAAATTTGAGTGTGATTACGACATCCCTTTTCATAGTTTGAATTATGAGAAACGGCAAATATTTTGAACATTCGGGACTTATTGCCATAAGTTTTGAAAGGGTTTAAACACACACATAAGTTATCTAATGAAAGGTGTATCAGGTTGAGAATTCTAGATAAAGACTTATCAAAGCACCGCGTATCAGAAATCTAAACTTTGGTAAGAAAGTCAATAGGTATTGATTTTTAGAAGTCCAACTGATTTATGGGTACATGTCAAAGCTAGTGGGAGCATAATTGTTATGCTGGTAAGAACATAATTGTTATGCTAGTGGGAGCATGATTATTATGTAAGGTGTTGCAAGTTAGCAATGCTATTAATAGAAACAAATTTCTAAATTTGCAAAGTTGCAGAATTTAGATATTGTTTTGCTATAGTAAGGCTTGAGGGAGAGGGCATTAATACTTCATTTCAAATCTAAAAGTTTAGATTGACATTTTAATCAAACTTAGTCATTGATATATATATGAATATCATGTTGAAGTGATTCAACACGGGAAATTCAATATATGGAAATATTGTAGCAAGAGACTAATTAAGTATCATATCTTTATGTAAGACATTATGTATCGGATCCCATATGCTTCGGATACAGGATTGATTGCATATGTTATAATATCCAATTGTTATGATTTTCCAAATGTCTATGGCAATAAGAGGGGAAAATATTGGAACCAGATATGACTAAAGTTGTTAAGTAGCTGCCAAGGACAATCTGAAGTTTACCAAAGATTGGTTGCGTGTGGACAGTTGGAAGTATAGTATTAATTTGGACGGATCATATTGACATGTTTTGAATAGAGGTAAATATTGTTCAGAATTGATAGTCATATGGCAATATGGACATGTTTCCATAATGAGAGTTGGATATTGAGATCTATGTGCGAGTTAAAAACTATAATGTAAGAAGGATGTTCAATGAATGCTATTTGAATGTGAGACTTCATTTCCATGGTATTGTTTTTATAACAAATCTCTAATGGAATGGTTTGTAATATCATTGGCCAAGTCTCTGTGACTTTGCCCTGAAATTATAAAAGGACCATTTCATGCAAGTTTAGACTCTAACAGATTCTAGTAGTGGCAACAACTGGGTATTCTTGCACTTGTGATAAGAATTTTGAGTTGTGAAATAAACATCATTGGAAATGTGTTCAATTGATCTATTTAACAAATAAGGATCATATATAAACATAGTGTACATGTTTGGATCATGGCATGACTATTGTTTTAACAAAGGAAGGACCATAAATAAACATATTGTGCGTGGATTTTATCCGGAGGCAGCCCTGGTAACTATTCAGGGAAGACAACCCGAAAATCCTGTACAACCGGCACACTGTCCACATCTGTCACGATCTCTACCCTCATATCCGAGATATAAGCCAGAAATCTCGTGCAACCCTGTTGTAAAAACCTCTTAGCCCGCGCAGCCGAACAAAGGGTCGGTCCCTGCGAGGCCCTCTCACCATGAATAACCAGTTATCCCCCACTTGTGGTTCGAACATTGACTAACTAGCGCTCGCAATCAATCATGGCCTCGTTGGCCCATAACCAGTCCATCCTGACAATCACTTTCGACCCTCGCAGCGATATTAGAACTAAATCGACACGGAACCTCTCACCCAACACATTTAGGACACAACCCCGATATACCCACGCAACACTAACGGTGCGGTCGTCTGTAATCTCCACCTAGAGTGGGGAATCCAAAGTTCCCGGCATGTCCGAAACTTCTTGCTAAGGGCAAGTGACATAAATGATCAGGTAGCACTCGAATCAAACAAGACATGAGCAGACATACCATTAACCATAAAGGTCTCTATACAAACATATAATACACATAAGTCATTAGAATAATAAGGAAAAATAATAATAGATACATACCAGCCACAATGTTTGGCGCGAGTCGAGCCTCCTCGGTAGTCAACTGAAACACGTGACTCTTCACCGCTGGGGCATCCGCCTTAACATGGCGGCCATCGGTGATCCTCAGTGTGGCAGGCGTAGGCACCGCCACTGCTCCTCCCCCTCCGTGCAACCTCGGACAGTCGACCTTTTTATGTCCAGTCTGGTTGCAATGGAAACATATCAAGCCCTTCTTGGGGCAATCCCTGATCAAATGGCCCTGCTGACCACACGAGTAACATCGTGACATCCCGAATGTCCTATAAGCTCCAATACGAAATCTCTCGCACTTGGCACACAGGCCCCGACTCTGTTGGAGGTGTCTAAGGTCTTAGGATGTTTAGCCTGGCCTACTACTGCCTGTGCCTGCTTAGGCTTCCGCTTTGTGTGGAAGTCCAACTCCATCTCTCGCTCACGGGCCTTCTCTACCATCTCATTTAGGGTTTTGCACCCCGTAAAGCTCACAAACTCCCGAATATCATCCCTCATCATGGAATGATATCGGGTCTGCCTCATCTCCTCATCGGTAGTATACTATGGGATCAACAAATTCCGTTCCCGAAACTTAGCGGTGATCTCCGCCACAGTTTCGTTGGTATGTTGCAAGTAATGAAACTCCCTCACTAGTCATAGCACCTTAATAGGTGGTGCAAAATCCGAATCAAATCGCCGAACAAACTCGACCCATGTCATCCCAGCCACCCTGGTCGATTCCACCTGACTAGTATCCTCACCCCACCAATCTCGGGCCCTATCTATCAGCATGCAAGAAGCAAACCTAACCTTTGCCGCATCCAAGCAAGAACTCGTGCGTTGGGCGTTCTCAATATCTGTCACCCAGCGTTAGTTGACAATGGGGTCCTTGGCCCCCGAAAACTCTGACGCCCCACACGCCTTGAACTCCCGGAACGAGGGAGTTCGTGGCCCAACCTGACCCGCAACAATCTCAGCCCGGAATGATCTGAGTCTCTCCTTCATGATCTCTATAATGCCCTCATTAACCAACCCAAAAATGTCAGGGGTAGCATCAAGGACGCCCCTGGTAACCTCGGCCGAAATAAGCTGGCGCATCCTCTTATCAATCACATTGTTAGTGTCACCTAACCCTGCCCTAGATTCAGATCCTAATCATGACCCCCTGCTCCAAATCGTGTCACCACCATGCTGAACTGAAAAGTCATAAATCATAATGATCAGGATTTCCATACAAGGGATCTCCCCACACCAGTCCTCCTTGAAGTCGTCAGATCTAGCATTGGTTAGGGTACAGGTCCCGTGCTTCCAGTAGTACGGGCCTAATACTACCTTCCACACCTACCTATACATTTCCCCACTGATCTACCTGATAACTCCAATTCATCCCAAAATCAAACCATACATATAATTACTGCATATATCAATCTCATGATGTCCTAAAATTTACTCTACTCATATTAATCAGACCAATCACAACATGTTGCCTTTATGCTTGCAAATTGTACACAAATAAGGATCAAATAGACTTTCGAATAAAAGATTCTACCCTAGGACCACAACCAAACAAGGAACAAGAAATAAGGCCAAATCAATCATTCTGATGCTATAAGCTCCTAACCGTATACGATTTTAAAAGCATACACAGAGCAAGTTCCATTTAATCAGCAAAACTCAAATATCGGTATATCATGGCTAACATATTGGAGAACTACTTACTTTGCTCGATTGATCACGCGCGTTGCACTCTCATCTTTTCACTTCTTAAAAAAAACCTTTTTTGTTACTTTTGAAAACAATTTTACCATTTCATTAGTTTGAGTCCTGGCACACTCGAGAGTGTGCCCGAATCCCTCAAACCAAGGCTCTGATACCAACTTGTAACGACCCAAAATTTACAAATAAATTTTCAATTTTAATTAATAAAACACATTTGCATAAACCACGAAATTCCACGTAATTGTTTCCAAATCAACATTCATTACAAAATTTTATTTAATCATCAGAGTGTCCCCAAAACATATAAGTGAAAGAGAGACAGAGTGCACGTCGCGCCATCACGCCTTGCCATTGGGCTCTGTTGTACCTGAAACAAATCTACAGATTGTGAACGAAATGCTTAGTGAGTTCCCCCAGAGCATACCACACACAATCCACATACAAATACCCATGCTAGCTAAAAAGCTACACATATCACATAAGCCATGCATACATAAAACATGTAAGAATGCCATGGGCTACCCCACACGGTCTTACATCCAATGTCATGGGCTACCCCACATGGTCTTTACCTAGGAATATCATGGGCTACTCTGCACGGTCTTACATCCAATGCCATGGGCTACCCCACATGGTCTTATATCCAATGCCATGGGCTCCCCCTGAGGTCTTCCATGTAATGACACACACTTACATAACATATCAATTCACATAATGACTAATACATATTCCATAAACACGTAATAGACCGCCCATGGTGCCTTAGACCCAAGGGTATGGTGAGAAAACTCACATTTGTTTGCTGAATGCGAAAGCTGCTCTCCTAACAATATGTATCCTCCTGTGCTGAATAGAATAATAATATATATTAGGGCTTTACTTGATCAAAGGAAACCCCAATTCCCAAATCCTTCTATAAGGCCCATATACCCTTTCTTTGCTAATGGGGCCAAAGTCCATGTCCAAAATCAATAATGGGCCTCTTGGCCCAATAAGGCCCAACCAATATATCCATGGCCCATGACAGATAAAATAACCCATAATTCACAGAATGCAACCAAGTCCAGTAACCAAAATGAGGCCCAAAAGCTCAAGGCCCAAAACAGATTCGGCCCATCAGTGATGTGTACGCTTAGCGTATCATTCCGGTACCTGTAGCGTGCTGGGGTTTGGGATTTACGTGTCGCGTACACTAGGTTACGCCCATCGTACTACCAAATTTAGCACTTTATCCATTAAGTGCTTAATACTCAATTCCTTTACGTCCAAAAGTCAGATATAGACTTGTTAAGACGTCCTAAGGCATAAAGTTGACAACTTTATGCCTTTGCATGCTATATATGCACCCAACACCCCCATTAAGACCTTTTCAAGGTTCTTAACCCATGCATGAGGTCAAAACTCATACCAAGACTCCAGTTTTATGACACTAAAGGACCAAGGGACCTTGGATCTATCATTCCCATCTTCTGGAGTCGCTAAACTCACAAATGTAGGTCCAAAATCAACAAAAAGGACAAAGCTAGAAAACCCTAGCTAGATCTAGAGATTTAAGTGGAACGATCCAAGCTTTTTACCTCCAGGAACTCCTCAAGTTCATCTATATGCAGATTCTTGAAGCCAAATGACACTCCAAGCTTCATTAACCACTTCCTTCTTCTTGGATGAACACAAAAAGGGTCACAATTTCACTCTCAAGACTCAAAATGCACTCACAAAGGATATTAGGTATTTCAGAAACGTTTGAAGGTGAAGAAAGCTAGTGAGGGTGAGGCTCAAGTGAGTTAAGGGCGTATAAATATGTCACAAGTCCGCAAATTAGGGTTTGCTCCCCCAACACGTATGCCCAGCGTATGTTCAGCTCCTCCGTGACCATCCATACATAGTACACTAAGCGTACACTTGAGTACGCCCAGTGTACTTATAGAATCAATTATGAAAAAATGTAAATTATTTGAGGGTTTCAAGCCACACCTGGTTTAGGGTGTTACGTACCAGGCGCTCTTGATCATATGTACGGGACAGGAGCGGTTCTTCCATGCTCGCTAGGGTACGTCATCAAGTCCCCTAGTCTAGTAGTCGTAGCGTTATTATGCTAGCTATGGTGTTATGGACTTAATTTCTCTATACACACGTCCGTTTTTGATTTATCCACCGCTTCCATTTTTGTGGCGACGTGACGGTCCATTATGGCTGTCAGTTGCGTCATCGTGTCAGGGATTTTGAACATCTCACCCTTCCTTATTTATATAAGGACTTGTAGTGTTTCCTTTCCATGCTACCTTTATTCTCCTCCTTTTCTTCTATAGGGTTATTCTTTCCTTTCTCTCAATGGCTGGTCAACCTGGTGCAACCCCTTTTGAGGCTGATTTTAAACTTCTTAAAGACGTGTACGACCTTTCATTGACAGATGGTGTTGAGTTCCCATCACCCATTTCAATGATCCTATCTCTCCTATCGGGTAAGGTGGGGGTCTATTTGAAGACTCTTGATGTTGGTTTGCGTCTTCCCCTTTCATACTTTCAAGAGGAAGTTATGTAGAAGGCCGAGTGCAGTGTTCATATGTCCACTCCTAATGTCGTGAATAAGGTGGTGGTGTTTGAAATGATTTGTCGTGCTAATGGCTTGCTTCTGGATTATTTTGTCTTCAAGTACTTTTTCAGATTATGCGCCACCGGCGATAAGTACACATTCTCTATTCGTCGGGGATGACATACTTTGGTCACTGATGGGAAGACTCCCAATAATTGACAGAATAAGTGGTTGTGGGTAAACCAAAGTTTGGTGGGTACTAGCCAGTATCGGGAGAATACCCTTGCCGACGTCACCCCTAAGCTGTTTCCTCATAACCAGGCCACCACCGATCTTTTGAAGGGTATCCAAGTCACTCTTGAAGAGTATTCTAAGGCGTTGCTTACCGGCGTGGGAATGAGTCCCTCCTGGAGACGACGGGGGAAGATGCACATATTTTTTACTACCGTTGATGGTAAGTACTTCTGTTATTCATTCTTCTTTTCCCTACCCCCCCCCCATTTTTGTTGTTGAGAGGAGGAAAAGTAGACCATTCTTGTATTTGGTTATTTGCTTTCCTGATCCGCTGGTGCCTGTGCATGCGTCAGATCTTTGTTTGTATGTAGAGGAGGTGTTGCGAAAGCATTACATGGGGAAAACTGATTTGGTTGATAGTCTCTACCCCCCTCGCCGCGTCGACCGACTTGCTATAACTGCGGTTACTTCTACTCCATCCATGGCGGATGGATCATCGACATCGAATGGAGAGCCTCATATGGTTGCCCGTCTAATATCGAGCGTTGCTCCTCCTTTCAGTGCCTGCCTCGTCCCCACGGAGGTGGTCGAGGACAGCAAGGACGACATTATTTCGAATTCTCGCCGGGTGTTAGCCAAAAGGAAGGATGTCTTGGCTAAGAGGGAGGCTTCTACTGCTGTGTTCAATATTGGTAAGCGAGTTCAGTCGAGGCGTAACTTTACTCGCCTACTGAACTCGATATCTTCAACACTAGAGACGATTGTTGTGATTCCTGATGATGACGCTCAATAGTCTGAGGGGAGTCAAGGGGCGAGTAAGCAGCCCGAAGTTCCTATTCAACTTGTTCTTCAATCTTCTTATGGTTTTGCTTCCCCTGGGGGCTCCGGGAATGTCGAGCAAAAACAGGCTCCTTCCCTTGAAGGGGCATCTAGGGGTAATCTTAGTTCTCGTGTGTTTGTGCCTGCTTGGAATATTGACAATGATTCTCGTTCGAATATTCGTGCCAACACGGTGGAGTTTACCCGCCACGCGTTCCTGCACATCGTTGTTTCTGATATGGAAGCTATAGGTAGCCATGCCTTGTCTCACAACATGTCTTACACCGCTGCGCAAACCATGTTTTGTCTAAAACCATCTACAAACTCTAAAATTACACGTCGGGAAAAACCGCATGTCAATCTGACTTAAAATGAATGAGGTATGCTTGTATAAAGAATTTCACAGAATACAAAAGTTTAAATTTTTTGCTGAAAAGTTGAAATATTTCAGCTTTGATATCTCATATTTGAAGCATTTTAACTCATCGAATATAATACCAAAAATAACGAAATTATATCCTAAAATCATATACAAACTCTAAATTACACGTTAGAAAAAACGCATGTTAATCAGAATTTAAAAAAATGAGATATGTTTGTTTAAAGAATTTCAATGTAACATCCCGAGTCCAGAAGTGCAAGTTCGGGGGTTCAAAGTGTAAATTTGAAGGGGCAACTCGGTGAGTCCATGGGTGGACTCGGCGACTAGGGTCCATGGGTGGACTCAGCGAGTAGGGTCGCGACTCAGGTCGCATGTTAAGTGGTCAACTCGGCGAGTCCAAGGCTGGACTCGGCGAGTAGACGCTGAGTGAAGAAAACCATAAATTTGGGGGATGAGCCCTATATAAAGGACATTATACCCTCTCCCCAGCCTCTCTGTTCTCCCTTGAAGTCTAGAAACCCTAGATACGTGTTTGTGAAGGTTTTGAGAGCATTTGATCATTTGAAAGAAAGTTGGAGGAAGATCTTGGAGAGCTAGGAGGCTTGGAGCAAAGGGCTTTGCTTAAATTCAAATTCCTTGCTGTTGGGGACTTCATTTTGAGGTAATATCTCGTTCTTGGGCTGTATTCTTCTAGATTTATCATTTTTGGGTTGTATGGAAAGTTTGGCTTGTGGTATATGGAGTTTGAAGGTTAGATATGAGGTTGCTACCTCAGATCTGGAATGGAGAAGGTCTAGAGTGCACTAAAGTCCCTGTTATTGAGTGATTGGTGAAGCCATCTTGTCCCAAACCCTAGCCCTAGAGTGTAAAATGACTAGATCTCTTTGGATTCACGTAAACTTTGCCACTTTACGTGATAGAAGCGTAGATCTACGTTTTGGATCGATTGCATGGCCTTAAAAGCTTCTGTATGGGTTAAGAACAAGTGGTACTCGGCGAGTCACAAAGGTGTACTCGGCGAGTTGCTTGAAGGTGGACAGGAACTCGACGAGTTGGTTGAAGATAGCCTTGGACTCGACGAGTCTGTTCTTGGACTCAGCGAGTCTGTTCTTGAGGTCTTAGCCTTTCCTGGTTAAGCTAAGAATCGGTGAGTCAAGGGATGACTTGGTGAGTTGGAAGGGGGTCCTTTTCAGTATGGGGGACTCGGCGAGTAGAGTCAACCAGAAGGTTGACTTTGACTTTGACTTTGACTAAGGATTGACCAGTTGACTTCCAGGGGTATTTTTGGTAATTATTGGTATTTATTGAGTTCAGTCTTCTGGTATTATCAGTGGTGAAGTTCGTGTCGGAGGTTGGAGCAGCGTGATCTATCTTTCCAGTCAGTAGTTGCGAGGTGAGTTATGATGGGTTTTGGTCATAAGACATCCTATGTGCTCATACAAACCCTAATGCTTGGATCTAGGTTTCTCTATTGTACATGCTTTGAATCCAAGACTATAAACCCTAATTCTAGCATGCAAGTAATCATATTAACATGTAATTAGGTTTAAGAACATACCTTGATTGTTATGTAGTAATAACAATCCCAATTCCTCCTTGTATTGTCTTTGGAATGCATAGAGTCACAAGTGTCACTCCTCTAATGGCTCACAAACACCATAAGCAAATGGAGAAGGTATAAAGAGAGAAGTGAGAGGTTAGAATTCGTATCTAGGACCTCTTGGGAAGGGATACACGAATTCATGGCCCTAGGGGTGTTTATATAGGTGTAGAGATAGGGTTTCAGTCATTATCCTTATCTAGTTGATTATCCATTAAGCAACCAATAAGATAATCCTTGAATCCTTATCATACTCGAATTCTAAGAGATTTACACCTCAAATTCGTTCACCATATATATAAGATAATCCTTACCTTATTTTGTAACTATCACATAATTACAATTCAGCCCCTCTAGTTTAATTAATTACATTTGATCACAAAACTAATTCTTAATTAATTATTGACCAATATTAATTAAACAAATATGATTTCTCCTTTAATATATTATTCTTATAACATATTAATAAATCATATTATCCTCTCTCTCTTTATTCATTTCTCCAATCAAGTTGCTTTGGTGAAGGCAACCCAAAAGGACCATGCACCATCGGGTCAAGTACATACCAAAATAGTTATGGACTTAGACACTAATCCAACAGTCTCCCACTTGGATAAGTCTAACAACTATTCTGCATATGACTTCAGATCCTGATCTGCAATCGCAGCTTTCCAAAGCCGCTGTCAACTCTGATCATATCAGATACGTGTGTCCTTAGATAAGGGATCATATATTCCTCCATTCTAGATATCGTATGAGATATGATTTCTAATCATTCTCTTTGTACTATATATCGATTTCCGATTTATGATGACAGACTAATTGAACAAATCAAATTAGCCCTAGCCCGGCCGAGCATTTACGTATGTCATCACTAAACCATCGAGGGGCCCAAAGATATCGCTTTTATCCTACTTTGGATAAAAGGAACGGATAAACTTTGATACAATGTTCGCTTGCACTCACTAACCAAATCACACACAACAATATGTTTTATAACACCAAGTTACTAGTGCGTTTACATATTATCAATGTGCAACCGATTCGCAAGATACAACTCACACATCTCGGTTTCAAGAATATAAGATGTTATCGTCTCACCAATCACTCGTAATACAATTCATGGAGTGATCCAAGTGAGCGTGGGTTTAATCTAATGCTCAAATCATATTCATAAGCACTCATGAACGTTGCAGCAAACATTTGCTTATGTCTAATACTCTTCTAGACAATCCACACACCAATTCACGACAGTCTTCATTCATATCTACTTCCAACATATGAACGACTGTGGCCCGTTTGAATAATTCGATTATTCTTAATAAACTCAATTATTCTGGAAGTCAAAACATGCAAGGTGAAACACAAGAATAATACTAATCCCATATGGCCTCAAACCTTTGAGTATAAACAAAACACGTTTTATTTATCACCATATCGATTACTCATTATTTGTCGTTTCGGGTAATCAACTTCGCATTTTAATTCCAACACTTGTCCCATGCTCCTAGTATGCACACAATGTTTACCTATGGTTCTTACTTTTGCGAAATAGACAAATTGAACACATTTCCAATCATTCTCATTTTACAACACCAAATCCATTTTCTTAAGTGTAAGAATGTCAAATTCTTGTTATTTATAGAATATACTAGATTCTAACACTTTATGCAACGATCCTTTTGTAATGTCACTGCACCAAAGTCTCAAGGACTATTGCCAATGATATTACAAATTCCTTTATCGGAGATTGTTACAAGACAATTCCTTAGATATGATGTCTCTCACTCAAAGTACATTCCTTTGAACATCCTTTCGCATAAAGTTTCTAATCTATACATAGATTTTACTTCCCAACATGGACACACTTCCATATTTTCTATATGACAACTCATTCTTAATAGAATCTTATCTATTCGTAATGATGTCGATATCGTCCATCCAATATGGAAACACTTCCATAATTTCCAATACTATACTTCCAACTACTCGCAAGCGACCAATCCTCGTCGAACTTTGGATTGTCCTTTGATAGTTGTTTAATTATTTTAGTCAAAACCAATTCTAGTCCCTTTTCCTTCTAAATGCACTATACATTTGGAAAAATTTAGAATGGTCAAAACATTAAAGCATTCGCAATCGATCCTATACCCGAAGCGTATGGGACACGACGCATAATGTTTTATTTGCTATGTTCTCAAAACTTGAATTGCGAAGAGGAATGCCGTAATCACAATCGAAATTTTAAGAACACACTATGTACCTTTGACTAAATTTATTAACATTCCACAACCTAATCCTTTAGATTTGAAATGAAGCATAATAGTCTCTCCCTTAATTATAGCAAAACAACCTTTCAACTCTTACAACTTTGCAAAGTATGACTCTTGTTTTCTATAATTAATATTGCCAACTATGCAATACATGCCTTAATAATCATACAATCATAACATTTATGCTCCCACTATGATGATTATTATAAAACATAACACTTATGCTCCCACTAGCTTCGACATGTATTCATAAACATCTTAACTTTCAGAAAAACAATACTTATTGAATTTCTTAAGTTCATGTTTCTAATATTTAGTGCTTTGATAATTTTTTATCAAGGCTTCTTGAACTTATACACTTTTGCCTTAGATAGTTCATATGTGTGTCTTAACAATTAAGACTAATTGCCAAACCTCACAATTCAAATTATGGAAAGGGATGCCGTAACCATGATCGAATTTGAGAATGCAATTTTACAATCACTATCTTTTAAAATCTTTCTTAGTGAAAGCATTTTCTCACAATCATTTTCATGAAGGAGGAAATCTTATGACACTTAGATTTAAACGGTGTATGTGTTCCTATCCATGCGAATTTGTTAAAACCAAAGTTTACGACAAATTCAAACTCATATGGATCGAACTTTCTTAATCTTGATTTCTTGCCTTATGGTAGCACAACTGCCCACCACGTCTTCCAAGTAGTTAAGCATCTTACCTTTTTCCTATCAATGTACCTTTCATTGATCAAGGTCCTTGCCTTTTACGCATTCAAATGAGAACTCATAGGACTCACATGCATAATTAACTCGATTGGATTGGCACAGAAACAAAATAATGTCTTTACGATAGGTTGTAAACCTCAACTCGTGTGCTAGTGATGATCGATAAGGTTTATTTGATTTGTTCTTGAAACTTTTCGAGACCATTAAGACTCCCACTGACTCCTTGACATATAAGATTCTTTTGTCAATAAACATTTCTTGACAAACAAATTTTCAAGAGTTAGTGTAGCTTGTATCAAAACACTTCATAAATTGGTCATAGTTGGTCTTTGTCTTATCCAAGACATCACAACTTTCCACATTTGATGAATGTTATAAACCTTTAATACTTTTTACTCATTGTCACAATCTTAACTTTAAGACTTGTTATTGGAACAAAGTATGATTGTCTTCTTGATTTGACCATTTCATCAATCTTTGATTCCTCTTCTTGGACATACAATTGTACCAAGACTCACTTAGAGGATCAATTGAGATATGGTTCTTAATCATTAAGGCCTATCATAAAGCATAAAATCCACTCTCCCTTCTTCTTAGAATGGAGAAACTCTTATCTTTCTGCCTATTTGATTCTTCTTATTCGTTTTGCTATTGATCTAAACCCTTTAATCAATTCAAAATTACACTTAATCTTGTAAGTATAATCATATTTACTAAACCTTTAGTAAATGATGACGAATATCTTTGTTACTCTTATGGTGAACTTGATCAACACACAACTTTGTGTACTCGATCTCCTAGTCCTTCACTTGACACTTTGTCAACGAATTAGTCTAATTATCAAATATGAAATTTCTCATTCATCATGCAACCAAGTTGCATGATTCCAAGTTTCTGTCCAATTGAAACTTGGGCGATGAGAAACTCTCCCTATTTGGTAAATTCTTGACTTTCCATAACACAATAAGAAACAAATCCATTATTGCTAATAATTTTAACATCAATTTTTCATACACGCCATTGTAAGGATAAATAAATAAAATTTAAAATCAAAATTTATTTTATTGCGGAAAAATTTGTCCTTCACAATGCAACTCATTGAAAAACTTATGCGAATACATCTTTCTTAGCAATCTAATTCTAACTCTAAGTAGTAGCTCAAGAATCTAATCTTCGAGAAACGCAATCGAAATCCATTCCTTCACGGTTAGATTCTGCTCACTTCTTCCCTTAAGCTTCTTTTCTTTTCTTTGATCCTTCTAAACATCAATTGTAATCTTATCACATTATGTATTCAGAACCTAGAATGAAGCTTAAAAGAGTTAGTCAATGGATTTTACCTAAATTAGAGCCATACGTTTCGACTCTCCCATCTCTTATATCTCTTAGGTAAATAGGGCAGCTTCGTCTCTAATGCCCCTTCTCTTGGCAATAAAAGCAAATTGACTCTTTTTGGAACAACACATGGAACTACTTCAGACATCGCCTTTCTCTTATGATCAAACTTTTCGATCATTGCATGTCTTTCATTGCCATTGTCTATATCCACAGAGGTCTCGAAGGCAGATTCACCAATCAACTTTGCTTTTCTATTGCGCCAAACCATTGCTGATTCAGCAGCAATAAGCATATAGGTGAGATCTATAAGGGTCACGTCGCGGTTCATCATATAGTACTCTCTTACGAACTCACTATATGAGTTAGGAAGTGATTGAAGAACCCAATCAACAGCCATCTCTTCACCGACAATGGATCCTATCATTCTTAGTCTATCAATGTGCGACTTCATCCATAGGACGTGTGCACACACCGACTTTCCTTCTTTATGTTTACTTGCCAAAAGGGCTTGAGTGATATTGAACTTTTCAATTTTACAATCTTGTGGGTTAGGGAGAATAATTGGAGGAGGAGGAGGAAGTGAAGCATGATTTCTTGTTCCTCGATCAAATCGTGGAATATCATCTTCATGTGGAATGCTTGTTCCACGGGATTTGAGAAGACCATAGTTGTCGAACTTTGACATCGGGAGAAAAACGAATTCAAGTTAGTTGATTGATTGAGTCCTTGGTAAATCACCCAATTGAAATTCCAAGGCTAGGACCCAACACAATATCCTACAACTCGGGAGAGGGATGCCGTAACCCAAATCGCAGAACATTTGAAGGTAAGTGAATGACGATTCACTAGTTTTCACCATGAGAAACGAAAAAGAAATTTAAGTTTTAAATCTATGAAAACTCCTAGATCCTTTGAGATTCATTGAACATTTCAATGGCATGTTTAAATCTCGATATGCCCCTCTTGTTTGTGACTGGGATGCCGAGGATCACAAAGCGGGTGTGAATAACCATGCAAACTACATGGTGCCCTCACATGTTACAATCACCTATTCGATGTGCCGGTAAACCACACACGCTCCACCGAACTATGACAAACATTGAGTCACCCTTTGCTACCTTTGCTTAGAACCATTTAGTGTGCCGGTAAACCACACACGCTCCACTAACGTCTTCGCAAGGGCACAAAGTGTAATTTCATGGAATTGCATCAATTCACTTTTGCCTAAGTAACTAAGATTGGGAATTTGCGAAACATTTAGTTACTCTGTATTTCATTATACTTATAATGGAAGGTTTCGTCCTATCCTACCTGTTCGGCTAACGACCCTCCACTAGTCAAGAGTGCGGTGGGTAAGAGTGGATACCCATTCAATCGCCATTTTATAGGCAATTTCCTTAAACACCCCTTATAGACCAGCTTCGTGAATGAGGCCTACTAACGGTAAGACTGACTTTTACTTATACATATATATAATGTTAGACTTTTAATGTTATATATAGTATAGGGTGTACTTTATACTTTTAAAATACTATATGGTTAACTTTAACAATTACACTTTTAATTCAATTAAAGGTTAACCTAAACTTTTATGGATTTATTAAACCTCTTTTAATTATACTCCTTAACTAATTAATAAAACCATAAGGGTGTGATTTGAACTTTTCAAAACATTACTAGAGTTTTAGAATTTAACATTTCTAATTAAACCTTTAATCAACTTTTAAATTCCAAAACTTGAGGGCAAGTTTTGAAACATTTCAAAACATTAGGGTTTTAACTATTTAAATTTCAAAACAACAAAACTTTTGGGGTTCAAATTTAAACTATAAAACCTAAAGGGATAAATTGAAACTATTTCACAAGATAATTCAAATCTAAATTACAAATAATCAAACTTTATCTAATAAAACAAGTGATTATCTAAATTTTGACAATTATCTTCTATTTTGGTAAGGATAATCACATAATAATGAAAAAATTCGGATTTTATCACAAAAGCAAGTTTATGGTAATTATCCAAAACCAAAACAGGAAGAAAATCGCGAATCTGAGCTGTCAGACCCTTTGACTCGTCGAGTCTGGACCTGGACTCGTCGAGTACAGCTCACTCGGCGAGTTCACCAAGTGACTCGGCGAGTCAAACATTCAGAAACTCAAAAAATCGATTTTCAGTGCTTATTTCGATCAAATATGCATCAATACAATTGAAACCAATCTAGGCTCTGATACCACTGATGGGTTTTGGTCATAAGACATCCTATGTGCTCATACAAACCCTAATGCTTGGATCTAGGTTTCTCTATTGTACATGCTTTGAATCCAAGACTATAAACCTTAATTCTAGCATGCAAGTAATCATATTAACATGTAATTAGGTTTAAGAACATACCTTGATTGTTATGTAGTAATAACAATCCCAATTCCTCCTTGTATTGTCTTTGGAATGCATAGAGTCACAAGTGTCACTCCTCTAATGGCTCACAAACACCATAAGCAAATGGAGAAGGTATAAAGAGAGAAGTGAGAGGTTAGAATTCGTATCTAGGACCTCTTGGGAAGGGATACACGAATTCATGACCCTAGGGGTGTTTATATAGGTGTAGAGATAGGGTTTCAGTCATTATCCTTATCTAGTTGATTATCCATTAAGCAACCAATAAGATAATCCTTGAATCCTTATCATACTCGAATTCTAAGAGATTTACACCTCAAATTCGTTCACCATATATATAAGATAATCCTTACCTTATTTTGTAACTATCACATAATTACAATTCAGCCCCTCTAGTTTAATTAATTACATTTGATCACAAAACTAATTCTTAATTAATTATTGACCAATATTAATTAAACAAATATGATTTCTCCTTTAATATATTATTCTTATAACATATTAATAAATCATATTATCCTCTCTCTCTTTATTCATTTCTCCAATCAAGTTGCTTTGGTGAAGGCAACCCAAAAGGACCATGCACCATCGGGTCAAGTACATACCAAAATAGTTATGGACTTAGACACTAATCCAACAAGTTATTCTCACTATATCAACAGGGTCTAAGGCACCAAGGTCGACCCTTTATCGGATTGAAATCCGGGTATTTATTGTTGTGTTATTGCTTTGATATGTTTGCATCCTGGTAGTTAGGATCGTATGTGCTAGTGACCGGTTAGGTCGGTATACTGGTTAGGATGATGATATGTTATGTGATCTGCTTGATCGGCTTGTTGACTATGAACTGTTATATGATTGTATGTTATGTGCACATGGTTGTTTGGACTGGAGTTGGGTTGAGGCGGGTCCTGCTTTGTGCTGTAGGCCAAGATACCCAGGCGGACCGGTTGTTCCGAAGGCCCAACGAGCGGTCCGGATAGGCTGTAGGCCCCACGAGGGCGGACCAGACGTGCCGAGGCTTGGAGAGTGGACCAGTCGACTGAAGCCCCGATGCGGGCGGACCAGTCATACTGTAGACTCAGAGAGTGGAACAGGTGGGTTGAAGGCCCGGTGTGGGCGGACCAACCACACTGCAGACTCGAGGGACATGACTAGACTCGGAGGGTGGACCCGGTGGACTGAAGGCCCGATACGGCGGACCAGTCACACAGTAGACCCAATATGCATGACTGTTCTGTGACCGGTTATGATATGACATGTTATATGTGTATGGTATATGTGGTTGATATTTTGGGGGTATCTCACTAAGCTTTCGGGCTTACAGTTGTGGTTTAATGTTTTTCAGGTTCTTCAGGAGATCGTGACAAGGCGAATGCGTGATCGTACCGCTCCTCGTGTTTATGTTTTATGTTATGGTTTTGGGAATACTCTGATAATAATGTATTGAAAACCTTTTGTAATAACGTGATTAAAATGGGTTGTTTTTGAAAAGTTAAATTTTGTTGAAAATTTTGGTGGTTACATTCAAAGAAAACAAAATCTTAAATTTTTTGTTAATGTTGAAATATTTCAGTTTTAATACATCATATTTGAAGGATTGCAAATCATCAAATATAACACTTAAAACAACAAAATTATAGTCGAAATTCATCTACAAACTTTAAGTTACACGTTGGAAAAAACCTCATATCAATATGACTTAAAACAATTGAGATATACTTGTTTAAAAAATTTACAAAATTAATTATTTTTTTTAAATAAACCGGTTTTTACTCGTTGGAAAAAACCTAATGTCAATCTGACTTAAAACAATTGAGATATACTTGTTTAAAAAATTTACAAAATTAATTTTTTTTTTTTAAATAAATCGGTTATTACTCGGAATCGACTGAACCATACCGGTAAAAAAAACTAGGCCGATTTTTCTGAAATTCTAGAATCAAGAACCGACCCAAAGATCCAATAAACAGTCCGGTCCAGTCCACATTTCCACCACCAAAATAGAAACAACAAATAAACCAGCTATCAATATTGAGAGCCGAGACAAGCCCAAAAATCACCGGAAAATGCTAGTTATTATTGTCATGTTAATTTTTACACTTATTATTGTCATGCCAAGTGGAATATAGAAGCGGGATTGTTTGGCTTTATTCGTGGTTTTCTTTCTTTTGCGATCGAGATGGCGGGAAATTTTCACTTGCAACCTGATATGGCGTTTCCCGCTAAAACCATTTCCTCTCCAATCACTATATTTCTGCTTCTCCCGCTACCTCCATTTTCATGCCCAACCACTACAAAATCTTAGACGTCTTTGACCTGCTTTCCCAGTAAAACAACAGAAAATGCCATCAATCGCCGGTGGTAGATCGTCTTCCATGTCAATTGTCGGCGCCGACGTATCTTCGCCCCAGAAACGGCGGTTGAGATCTAATTCAGGTTTATCGGGCGATCCTGTTTTCAGTACTCCACCTAAGCCATGCTCTCCGTTGAAAACTAAATCTCCTCGTCGATGCGTCGATGATAGTCCCAATAAAAGGCGAACAGATGTGAGTTTTCGGAATTTCTTAATATGTTACTCTATATATATCTTGATACCAAATTCTTAGAATGAAATTAAGTGTACAAGTATTATTTTCAGGTGCATGAAACGGCGTCTACTGATAATATCACGAAAATGAGGAAATCCCCAAAGAAGAAGTTGTTGGATAGTTTTCTCGATAAACCGATCTGGAATCCGACAGGTTATCTCGATTTTCTTTTAATATTGGAATTACCTAATGTGTGATCAGATCTATGAAATTCGTGCTCATTGGTGCGTATATTCTAAATTAAGCTCTTCTATTATGTAGATTCTGAGCAATTAAGTGCGGTGAAGGAGGCTTTACATGTATCCACAGCTCCATCTGTGCCAGTATGCAGAGAGGATGAACAGAAACGGATAGTGGAGTTCTGTAAACAATGCATTGAGCAAGAGAAGGCTGGGAGCTTGTACGTTTGTGGATGCCCAGGAACTGGAAAATCACTTTCCATGGAAAACGTGAAGAAGTCTCTGGCTATTTGGTCTAAAGAGGTAATCTCCATTTCCCTGATTGCTCGTTTTATAATTCAAGTGGAACTAATGCACTTACATAATTACTCACATCATCTAAAAGATGAAGATTATAACGATTGGAATCATGGTTACTGTTTCCAGACAGAAGGTCAATTCCCAGACATTTTGGGCATAAACTGCACTTCTCTCTCAACTACTTCAGAAATTTTCAACAAGGTAAAAACCTATCATTACATAGATATGAATCGGCTCATATGCAACCAACTTAGTACTTAAAAGCTAATGCCTTTGGCAGATACTTGGAAAGACTCAACCACATAAGAAGATCAACAATCGTTCTACACCCTTAAGACAAATTCAACAATTATATTCTCAAAAGCAACAGTCATCTGACACAAAAATGATGTAAGACGCATATGCCGTTAGCTATATATGATCCAATTACAACAATGTAAAAAGTTACTGATAAATGCTTTATTAACAGGTTGGTTATTGCTGATGAATTGGATTACTTGATTACAAAGGATCGGGTGGTGCTCCATGATCTATTTATGCTAACAACATTACCCTTTTCAAAAATTATACTGATAGGTATGATTTTTGACATGGTGTTTTTCAGTTCAATGTGTTCTTGATTTATCTATGTTTCTCACATTGGATCTTGTTTTACAGGTATAGCTAATGCAATTGACTTAGCAGATCGTTTTCTTCCAAAACTACAATCTCTAAATTGTGAGTTACAATCTCTAAACTAGGTTACTATTTATTGAATTTAGCCAAAGTTTTGGAATTTATTAATGGATGTTTTCTGTACTTGTTTCTTCTAGGCAAACCAATGGTTTTGTCTTTTCGAGCATACACCATGGATCAGATCATCATGATTCTCAAACAACGGTTAATGGTAAATATTCTTTATTAATCTTTTCAGCACTCTTGATTTCACTTTATTTTTTTGTTTTGAGTTACTCAATTTTCTGCAAAATGTTTATATATTGATGAATGTTTTGTTTCATCAGGCACTTCCTTACACTGTTTTCCAGCCACAAGCACTGGAACTTTGTGCAAGAGTGAGTAAATTGTATATTTTCCTTATAATTTTAATATCAAAATTTACAAGACTTGACTCAACTTAAATATTGATTGGCAGAAAGTTGCAGCTTCATCTGGAGATATGAGGAAAGCTCTTGGTATTTGCAGGTTGGCATATTCTCCATTTTTTTTTTTAAAAACTGTTTTATTGCCATTTTAAGTCTCTCAAGGTTTAATATATTTGGATTAAACTGACGCTTTTATCCTTGGTTTTCAGAGGTGCAATTGAGAGGCTGGAAATAGAGCTCAGAGAATCTACTTCCACTTCAAATCTCTCCTCCATGGTAAACATTTCTTCTATTTAGTCCTTAAATAAATTTGTCAACTGAACTTTGATTTGATATTGATCTTGTTGAATGATTTAACTTTGTTATAGGTGAGAGTTGATCACATGGCTATTGCTTTATCAAGGGCTTACAAATCACCAATAGTTGACACAATACAATCCCTTCCCCAACATCAACAGGTTTGCTATTATTATTATTATTATTATTATTCCACCATTAAAAATATAATTCACTTAGTAGTGTTTTATTGATGTCTAACTTGTAAAGTCTTTTTTGGTGTAGATTGTACTGTGTTCTGCTGTGAAGCTTTTCCGAAAGGGAAAGAAGGATACAACAATAGGAGAGGTATGATGATTATATTTTATCTTCAATGATGATTATGTTTTTTTTTCTAGTTATTAATAAAAATTCTTGTTATGCTTGATTGATGCAACAGTTGAACAAGTTTTATATAGAAGTGTGCAAGTCAACATTGATACCACCTGTTGGAATAATGGAACTTTCGTGCATGTGTAGAGTCCTAGGTGATCAGGTAAACACATCACTTCACTTTTTTTATCTATTAACTATTAAATGCACACGTCTTTTTCTTTTTAATAATCCCTATAATTATATAAATCATTTTTTTTGTAGGGAATTCTGAAACTTGGTCAATCTAGAGATGATAAATTAAAGAGAGTCACATTGCAAGTAGAGGAAGCAGACATCATTTTTGCATTACAGGTACAAATAATAAAGATAAGTTTTAGCTTCCTAAACTTTTATATCTTTCATGTATAATAATAATCACTTAATTACTTTGTTCACTCTCAGGGCATCCGCTTCTTTCACAACTGTCTTCAAAACAATCAATGGTTGTAATCTTCTTTGTAAACTGTTCACCAATGATGGATGCATGGAACAACACAATAGGAGCTGAACTTCTAAATGTTAACATTTATTCCTTGTTATAATATATATAGATGGTGTTATACAAAAGGCAAAGCATTACAGAAAACATTTTTTTTTTTTATTTGGTCTATAATTCTTTCTGATGTAATGTTATGCCTAAACGGCTAAACCAATTGGATTGACATAGAACTTTAGCATGCTGTTTTGAAGATTTTTTTTACAAAACCAATTTGTTGTTTTCTTCTTCTTATTGTTTATTAATGAAATAATGTTATTTCATTCATTACTTTAATTATTTTAATCAAGTGTTTGGTAAGTAGTTTATTTTTACAAGTTTGTACACAAACTTGGAGTTGGTAGTTTGATAATAAAATCCCTACATTTCTAAAAGGGTGTTTACTCATGTGTTATGGTTGTAATTAAATGTTAACCTTTGACATGATTTACAGGACATTCATATATTTTATTGATTGATTATAACAGATTGTTTATCAGTAAATATTCTAAAAAGAATACCATATAATATGTTTTCCTAACAGACATAATAAATTATCTTTTTTGTAGAATGAAAATGCAACTCAAAAACAATGAAAGGACAGTTGTTAAAATAGTTAGATGCATGCATTTATGTTTCTCCATTTGTCATGGCAATCTTTAATAGATGGGATTAATTAGTGTAATTAGCTGAGCTCAGTGCACAAAATCACAAACAAATGACAGGACGTTTTCATTTACTTACAATAGAAAACTCACTACAAATGTCTACCCTACTCTCAAAAGATTACACTCAACAGATCAAGAACAGATTAAAAATATGAACAATCACTCAAGACTATATTTGCACAAACATCTAAATGACCTCTTCACAAACTTTTTCACTTTAAATGCCTGACCCAACTTTGAGTACCCATGGAGCATCCAAACCCAAAATATGACCTAAGAGCACTAAACCAATATATACCTGCATTCCTTAGAAATAATTGAACATACACAAACAACCCAAAATAATAAAAGACCTATAAAAAAGAAGTCAACTATAGTTGACAAACTTAACTAACTTTAAAAGGATCAAACAAACCAAGAAGGTTCACAAGAAACTCATGTTGAGATACATTAAGACCCTTAGTTAATATGTCAACTATATTTTTACCTGAATTAATATTAACCAACTTAATTATATTGTTTGAAAATTTTCCCTTACAAAGTGCACATCAACTTCAAAGTGCTAGGTTCTTTCAGGGAAAACAAGATTTAAAGCCAACTTGATAGCCGAATCATTATCACAATACACATTACAAGAATTTGAAATAATAGGACCAAGATCAACAAGCACTTTAATTATCCAAATTATCTCACACATGACAGAACCTAATGCCCTATACTCGGATTCTGTAGAACTTCTAGAAACTGTTTGTTTTTTTTTTTTTTTTTTTTTCCAAGAAACAAAAGATTTTCCAAAATAACATGTTACACTCCTAGTTGATAGACATTTGGCCCAGTCAACATCAACAAAAACAGAAATATCATGAGAACTACTTTTACGAATAGAAATACCTTTTCCTGGACTAAACTTCAAGTATCTTAACAATCTTAAAACAATTTCAGGATGAGACTTTCTTGGACTGTGCATAAACTGTAACATCCCAATTCTCAAGGCCAAAATTTTTATTTTTAATTACGAGATTCATAACATAGTTTACCAAACATTACCAATATCATATCAATTTATAAAAATCATAACAACGTGTCTGAAAACCATATCATCAAAAGTAATAAAAATCAGAGTACAATCCCAGAAATCTCCACACGGAATCCATATGAATGTGTGTGTGATGCGCCGCTACACCGCCGACTCTTTCCCCTAGACGAAGAGGTATCTGAAACCAAAACTGAAACTGTAAGCACAAAGCTTAGCGACTTTCCCCATCATACTCATACCAAATAATGCATAATCGCGATATCTTTCAACCGGTAACTGGGAGCTACCCTCCACTTTGGTATCTTTCAACCGGTAACTGGGAACTACCCTCCCATTCGGTATCTTTCAATCGGTAACCGGGAGCTACCCTCCCATTTGGTATCTTTCAACCGGTATCCAAGGACTATTCCACCCCTGCTATTACTAATACATATCAAGCACAACAAGCATATCAAATACAATGATCATATCAAGCATAGTAATCATATTGCATATCAATCCTAGATGATTATCACAAAGACAACCATCTACACAACGCCCTTGCTGGTGGGTTGGCATTGTGGCTGTAGGCCTACCCCTACTGGAAGGAAATTCACCTCCAAGTCGTGTAGTGTCTGCACTGTCCTCGACTCCTCAATCCCTACGCAACAACCCCCTCTACGTTATTAACTTGTACTCACAACCCCTACAAGGGTCAACTTGAATCCAGGTCAAAGGCAAAGTCAAACCCTGGGAAAAGTTTTGGACAAAGAGGGTAGCAGCGCATCGCACACACATGATTTCTGCTTTAAGAACCCTGAGATTGTACTCTGTCTTTTTACTATTTGATGTTATGGTTTTCGAGACTTATGATTTGTGACTTGATGTTTTGAAATGATAGCAACGATGTTTTCCGTAAACTATTTTTATAAGTAATATAATTAAACAAAAATTTTTGGGTCTCAATTTTGGGATGTTACAGAAAAATCCATTGTATTAATAGACCAGAACGTTTTCATTTACTTACAATAGAAAGCTTACTACAAATGTATACCCTACTCTCAAAAGATTGCACTCAACAGATCAATAACATATTAAGAATATGAACAATCGGTCAATACCATAAAACCCTAACTTTAATGAAAAGATATTTTCACAATATATGAATGTCCTCTTCACAAACTTTTTCACTTTAAATACCTTACCCAACTTTGAGTACCCATAGATCATCAAAACCTAGAATATGACCCAAGAGCACAAACCAATATATACTTGCATTACTTAGAAATAATTGAACACACACAAACAACCAAAAAAATAAAAGACCTATAAAAAAGAAGTCACTATAAGTTTGAACGATGTTAAAACATACACTTTAACACTAAACTTGATTTGATAACTTATATTATGATTTAAACAATACAAAATTCCCTAAAACCACCCAACACTCCTTTTTCATTACACATTGATTATACAATAATGTGTAACAATTTCCCCAAATGCTCTAAAATATATTCTTTTCGTTCAAAAATTATTGTCCACAGACAAAAAAGACACAAATTAAGGAAACATTAATTACCTATAACTTTATTAAATAAAATGACAATCGTACATTTTTGTGGCATTTAATTTCATCATTTTGTTGCATTTAATTTCATGGTAGGTTAACTAATAATCGGATGTATTTTGGTAAAATGAATATTTATTTTTTAAAGTAGACTATTATTTTGGGACAATCCAAAAAAAAAAAATATGGATTATTAATATGTGACCGATGGAGTATATCTTAGTGAATAACAATGGAATTACATTTTAATGTTTTATGACCAAAATATTGTTTTATGTATAAATATTTTTAATCGTTTTATGTATAAATATTTTTAATAGTTTAGTTTAACTGTTAATCTGTTTGATATCTTTATAATTATAACAAAAGAAAATGTTTGCTATTAATTTAGATATCTATTCGCTAATATGCTTAAAAAAACTTATTATAAAGAAAACTTATCCACCATCTCTTCAACATCATAACATCGGAAGCCACATCCTTCATAATAAATGAAAATAATTTTGCCAAATATCACTCTTTCATTAATTTGGACACATGTCATTTTTTGGTATTTTTGATTAAATGTTTTTTTCCATTTGTCATTTTCTTATTTTTTTTAAATTTTTTTCTTAATTAACACATCATATTTACACCTCAATTAATAGTTACATTAATTGAAAATAATCAATAAATTACAATATTAATACTCTTATAGTATTTAATATGTTTCCTTTTAAATTCAAATTTTAAATTTCAAATCTAAAATTTCAAATTTAAATAAAATTTTGTTTAAACTTTAATATTTAATTTTTGTTTTATCAAACTCGTATAATATACGAGTCTTACACCTAGTTCTTCAAATAAATAAATAAATAATAAAAATCAAGAGTTCAAAATGTTGAAAAGCAAGAGTCTAAAATGCGATATATACCTAGCCGGAAAACCAGGTCCGAATTATCATTCCACACTATTTGATTATTTTTCAACTAATATAAGGTTGTTTTCTTTAATTTTTTATTGGAAAATGGCTAGTTTAGTAGATTTCCTATTTTAATATTATCATAACATTTTTATTATAGGGATAATGATTTAAAAAGGTAATACGTTTTTCAATTTGTACACATTTGATCACTGAGTTTTTTTTCATCCACATTTACCCTTCAATTTGTTAAACTATACACATTCAATCCTTATAACCGGTTACTCCAGGTTAGCCGGAAAAATGACTTAATAAGGTAATATATTTCTCATTTTGTACACATTTAGTCCTTAATATTTTTGTATATGTTTAGTCCTTAATATATTTTTGTTTCAAAATGAGTCCTTTTCGTTTTTGTACTCATTTAGTACTTATGAATGATTTCTTTAGGTTTTTCTCACGACATCTTACATGGGACAATCATTGATGAGGTGTTTGGGGCTGTTGGTGCTTATGTCCATTGCGATCTTGACTGCTTGGTTGCATGGTTTTTGTATTCTGAACGTTATAACTTCTTCATAAGAGATAATATTTTAACGATATTTATATCTATGTGTTTGTTTTTTGAGTCTACTACAACTTTTGTTAAGGTTACTCCCGTTAAAATGTTGTAACACCCTGTTTTGAATTGTTTCATAATTTGGGGCTGTGACCTGAAGATTGATTACTATAAGGCTTTGTGCCTTGGGAAAAGAGAGTTTTAGACCCCTTTAGATATGAATAATGTAGGTTGTGGGTACCAAGAGTTCGGTTGGTGCTTTCGAGCCCAAGGGTATCACAGTAAAGTGATAGTTTAGACCTTTCATGAATTTTGGATTTAATTTTAGAATGTTTTAAGGTAAATGAGAGTTTATAGGACTATAGAGCTTCTCATTACCTTTCCGTGGATACAAGGACCGTCGAAATCAGAGTTAGAACGAAGAAGTTATGGCCTTCGGAAGTTGGATGGTTTTGGGGCTAAATGAAGTACTTAGGCATACTAGGCTGGGTGATCACAAATGTAGCATGGAGTATGCTAGTTAGGTGCAAACCCTAATTTAGAGTCTTGGACCCTATTTAAAGGCCTTAGCTTATTTTCAATCCTTTTTTTCTTCAGCCTCCATCACCCTTAACCCTAAATTCGAAACCCTAGCCTCTCTTATGTGAATTTCAAGCCTTAGTGTGGTTTTTTGTGGACTTTGGAGAATAAGAGATATTGTAAGAAGCATTTCTTGGCTTGGAGCTTGTGGATCTAAGTTCTAATCATCTTCATCAACTTCCAGAAGGTATAAAGTTTCTAACTTGATGACTTTATGCGTTAGATCTAGTCCAGGGCTTGTTTTGGCTTTATTTTGGTCCTCAGAGTCATTCTTGTGAGTATGAGCTACCAAAGAGCTTAGAATGTTAGATCTTAGAATTTGTGAGGTTGCTGGTGCATAAAAATGTCATCTTGATGGGTTTTGATGAATCATGCCAAAGTTGGTGTTCATATTATGGGTTTGGATGGATAAAAATGAGTGTTGGGTCCCATTTGATGGGTTTTATATGTTACAAAAACTAATTTTTGGCAGAAATAACATAAAATCTAAGTTTACATTCACCCCAAAGGATCTATGTTCTCACTATGATTTGCAAACAACTATTAAATATTAAGAACCCTTAACTACATTGCTATTTTCAAAAATACCAAAGGATTATTAGAAAATACATACCTTATGTTTATTATAGTAAATAAACAATGATTCCTTCTTGATCTAGCTTTGGAAAGCATGCACTAAAAGTCTTGTGCCTCTAATGGCTCACACATAAACCCTAGCAAATTGGAGGCTAAAAAGGAGAGAAGAGGAGGAGGAAGGAAATTTTCGAAATTCTCTTAGGAATGAGGTGAATTTAGAAATTTATAACCTAAGGAGGTTTATATAGGTGATAGGGAGACTAATGATAATGTAGGTTTCCTTAGATAAACCTTTATCCCTTTTCTTGCTCCCTAAGGATTCCTAGGCTTCCTTAATGCCAAAAAAAAGCTCCTTAACCATCTAGAACCCCCCCACTCATGCGAGGTTCTTGAATTAGTCAATGTTTAAGTTTTGAACATTGTCACCTTTAATCCTTCCACTTTTAATTAATCCAATTAATCCCAAAATTAATTCAAATTAAATTTTGATTAACTTTTAATTAAACAATACTATTTCTAAATAACATATTATTCGTATAATATACTAATATATTATTTATTTTGATTTCTAATTAATTTATTAATCATATAATAAATTAATAAATTAGTCTCTCTCTCCAAAAAACAATCTAGTAAATTACTAGGTTTGAGGGCAACCCAAAATGAACTATGCTAATAATTTAAGATTATACTAATTTAGTTATAGACTTAGACACCTAATCCAACACATTTAAGACATGCAAATGAGTAAAGTTGTCAACTTTATGGTTTAAGACCTTATTTAGAGGTTAGATATGAGTTTGGACGTTTTGGTCTTACGCATTAAGTGCTTAATGTGAAGTTGTGGTCACCTGGTGAGTACGTTGGGCATACGTATGCGTACGCTTATCGTAATGCATAGAGTCTCTGTCTGTAAGCTTCGAAAAGTTATACCTTTTGCAACATCAGGCAGTACACGGGGCGTACTCTTAGGAAGCTTCTTTTGGGCCTTTTGGGCCATGGGTTATTGGATCAGATATGAGAAGGGTAAAATGGCATTTTACCCATTGGAAGTATAGAACATTGGCATGGACCTTGGATTTTAGGGAATTGCCTTAATTATTGATCGGGGGTAATTTGGTTGTGTTTAGTGTAAGGATCTCAGTTACAACAATGCATGTGTTTTGGTTATCTTGGATTGAGGTGAGTCTCTGATGGGTTTTGGTCATAAGACATCCTATGTGCTCATACAAACCCTAAAGCTTGGATCTAGGTTTCTCTATTGTACATGCTTTGAATCCAAGACCATAAACCCTAATTCTAGCATATGGAAATCGATATTAACATATAATTAGGTTTAAGATATTACCTTGATTGTTATGTAGCAATAACAATCCTAATTCCTCCTTGAATTGACTTTGGAAGGCTTAGAGTCACAAATGTCACTCCTCTAATGGCTTACAAACACCAAGAGCAAATGGAGAAGTTATAAAGAGAGAGGAGAGGTATAAGAATTCGTCTCTAGGACCTCTTGGGAAGGGATACACGAATTCATGAGCCTTAGGGGGTTTATATAGGTGTAAAGATTAGGGTTTTAGTCCTTATCCTTATCTAGTTGCTTGCCCACCAAGTAACCATAAGATAAGTCTTAGAAACCCTTATCCTAGTCGAATTCTAAGGCCTTATCACCTTAGAACCGTCCATCCCATTAATAAGATAATCCTTACTTTATTTTGTAACTATCACATAATTACAATTCAGCCCCTCTAGTTTAATTAATTACACTTGATCACAAAATTAATTCTTAATTAATTATTGACCAATATTAAACAAATATGATTTCTCCTTTAATATATTATTCTTATAACATATTAATAAATCATAATAACCTCTCTCTCTTTATTTATTTCTCCAATCAAGTTGCTTTGGTGAAGGCAACCCAAAAGGACCATGAACCATCGGGTCAAGTACATACCAAACTAGTTATGGACTTAGACACTAATCCAACAGTCTCCCACTTGGATAAGTCTAATAACTATTATGCGTATGACTTCAGATCCTGATCTGCAATCGTAGCTTTCCAAAGCCGTTGTAAACTCTGATCCTATCAGATACGCGTGTCCTTAGATAAGGGATCATATATTCCTCCATTCTAGATATCGTATGAGATATGATTTCTAATCATTCTCTTTGTACTATTTCTCGATTCCCGATTTATGACGACTGACTAATTGAACAAATCAAATTAGCCCTAGCCCAGCCGAGCATTTACGTTTGTCATCACTAAACCATCGAGGGGCCCAAAGATATCGCTTTTATCCTTCTTTGGATAAAAGGAACGAATAAACTTTGATACAATGCTTGCTTGCACTCACTCACCGAATCACACACAACAATATGTTTTATAACACCAAGTTACTAGTGCGTTTACATATTATCAATGTGCAACCGATTTGCAAGATACAACGTACACATCTCAGTTTCAAGAATATAAGATGTTATCGTCTCACCAATCACTCGTGATACAATCCATGGAGTGATCCAAGTGAGCGCGGGTTTAATCCAATGCTCAAATTCATATTCATAAGCACTCATGAACGTTGCAACAAACATTTGCTTTTGTCTAATACTCTTTTAAACAATCCACACACCAATTCACGACAGTCTTCATTCATACCTACTTCCAACATATGAACGACTGTGGCCCGTTCGAATAATTTGACTGTTCTTAACCAATTAAATTATTCAGGAAGTCAAAACATGCAAAGTGAAACACAAGAATAATACTAATCCCATATGGCCTCAACCCTTTGAGTATAAATAAAACTCCTTTTATTTATCACCATACCGATTACTCATTATTTGTCGTTTCGGGTAATCAACTTCTTATTTGAATTATTACACTTGTCCCATGCTCTTAGCATGCACACAATGTTTACCTACGGTTCTTACTTTTGTGAAATAGATCAAATTGAACACATTTCCAATCATTCTCATTTCACAACTCCAAATCCTTTTTCATAAGTGAAAGAATATCAAATTCTTGCTACTTATAGAATATGCTAGATTCTAACATTCTATGCAATTATTCTTTCGTAATGTCACTGCACCAAGGTCACAAAGACTATTGCCAATGATATTACAAAGTCCTCTATCGGATATTGTTACAAGACAATTCCTTAGATATGGTGTCTCTCACTCAAAGTACATTCTTTGAACATCCTTTTGCATAAAAGTTTCTAATCTAGACATAGATTTTCAATATTCAATTCCTAATGTGGACACGCTTCCATATTTTCCATATGACAACTCATTCTTAATAGAATCTTTTCTATTCATAATCATGTCAATATGGTCCATCCAATACCATGCTTCCAACTACTCACAAGCAACCAATCCTCGTCGAACTTTAGATTGTCCTTTGATAGTTGTTTAATTATTTTAGTCAAAACCGATTCTAGTCCCTTTTCCCTCTAAATGCGCAAGACATTTTGAAAATTTTAGAATGGTCAAACATTAAAGCATTTGCAATCGATCCTATACCCGAAGCGTATGGGACATGACGCATAATGTTTTATTTGCTATGTTCTAAAAATTTGAATTGTGAAGAGGAATGTCGTAATCATAATCGAAATTTTAAAAACACACTATGTACCTTTGACTGAATTTATTAACATTTCTCAACCTAAGCCTTTAGATTTGAAATGAAGCATAATATTCTCTCCCTTAATTATAGCAAAACAACTTTACAACCCTTACCACTTTGCAAGGTATAACTCTTGTTTTCTATAATTAATATTGCCAACTTGCAATACTTTCCTTAATAATCATACAATCATAACATTTATGCTCCCACTATCATGATGATTATTATAAAAACATAACACTTATGCTCCCACTAGCTTCGACATGTATTCATAAACATCTTAACTTTCAGAAAACAATACCTATTGAATTTCTTAAGTCCATGTTTCTAATACTTAATGCTTTGATAATCTTTTATCAAGGCCTCTTAAGCTTATACACCTTTGCTTTAGATAGTTCATATGTGTGTCTAAACAATTAAGACCAATTGCCAAACCTCACAATTCAAATCATGGAAAGGGATACCGTAACCATAATTGAATTCGAGAATGCAACTTTACAATCACTATCTTCTTAAAATCTTTCTTAGTGAAAGCATTTCCTCACAATCATTTTCATGAAGGAGGAAATCTTATGACACTTAGATTTTAATGGTGTATATGTTCCTATCCATGTGAATTTGTCAAAACCAAAGTTTACGACAAATTCAAACTCATATGGATCGAACTTTCTTAATCTTGATTTCTTGCCGTATGGTAGCACAGCTGCCCACCACGTCTTCCAAGTAGTTAAGCATCTCACCTTTTCCTATCAATGTTCCTTCCATTGATTAAGGTGCTTTGCCTTTTATGCGTTCAAAATGAGAACTCATAGGACTTACATGCATAATTAACTCAATTGGAACAACACAGAATCAAAATATTGTCAACACGATAGGTTATAAACCTTAACTCGTGTGCTAGTGATGATCGATAAGGTCTATTTTGATTTGTTCTTGAAACCTTTCAAGACCATTAAGACTCCCACTGACTCCTTGACATATAAGATTCTCTTTGTCAATAACCATTTCTTGACAAACAAATATTCAAGAGTTAGTGTAGCTTTTATCAAAACACTTCATAAATTGGTTCTAGTTGGTCTTTGTCTTATCCAAGACATCACAACTTTCCACATTTGATGAATGTTATAAACCTTCTTAATACTTATCACTCAATGTCGCAATCTTAACTCTAAGACTTGTTTTGGAATGAAGTATGATTGACTTCTTGATTTAACCATTTCTTCAATTCTTGATTCCTCTACTTAGACATACAATTGTACTAAGACTGACTTAGAGGATCATTTGCGATATGGTTCTTAATCATTAAGACCTATCATAAAGAATAAAAGGTACTCTCCCTTCTTCTTAGAATGGAGAAACTTTTATCTTTCTGCCTATTTGATTCTTCTTATTCGTTTTTGCTATTGATTTAAACCTTTTTAATCAATTCCGAATTACACTTAATCTTATAAGTGTAATCATATTTACTAAACCTTTAGTAAATCATGATGAATATCTTTATTACTCTTATGGTGGACTTGATCAATACGTAACTTTGTGTACTCGATCTCCTAGTCCTTCAGTTGACGCTTTGTCAATGAATTACTCTAATTTCCAAATATGAAATTTCTCATTCATCATGCAACCAAGTTGCGTGATTCCAAATTTCTGTCCAATTGAAACTTGGGCGATGAGAAACTCTCCCTATTTGGTAAATTCTCGATTTTTCCATAAACACCATAAATAAGAATCATATCCATTTGTTGTAGAAATATGCAAACACTAATTTTCATAACGATTTCATTGCAAGGAAATAAACAAATAAATAAATAAGTCAAACAAAATTTATTTTATTTATAAAGGCAGCGGAAAACATTTGTCCTTACAATGCAAAATCCATTGAAAACTATGTATTTCAAAAGGAAAATTTCTAACGACTCTATCATAACTATCTAAGCTCAAAATCTAATCTTCAAGTCCATGCGATCAAGATCCATTTCTTGTGATTAGATTCATCTTGCTCTTTCACCAAGCTTCCTTTCTTTTCATCGATCGTGCAAAACATTCAAATGCAATCTTATCACATCATGTATTTGAATCAATGAATAGGAACTTAACGGAGTTAGATAGTGGATTTTACCTGAAGCGCAACCATACACTTTGACTCTCCCATCTTCTGGACTCTTTAGGCTCTTTTGGCAGACTTGTATCCAACGCCCTTTCTCTTGGCAGCAAACGCAGGTCGGTTCTCCTAGAACGTCCTCGGAAGCATGGTCGGTTGACTTTCCCAACAAATATGCTCCATTGCTTTGCCACATCATTTCTGATTCAGCAACAATGAGCATGTAAGTTAGGTCAATGAGGTTGTCGTCATGATCCATCATATAATACTTGATAGGTTTTGAGCATTCTAACACTTCCTAAGTGTACATGCAACCCTAATAACCTTGGATCTATGTTTGTCTAGTTTGTCATGCAAAGTTGATTTCCAAGGTTATATTCCTATCTAGCATACATGGGGAACAATTTTAACATAAAGTATAGATAGAATAACTTACCTTGTTGTTGCTTGTGTTCCTTGAAACCTTGTGAGCCTAGCACCCCAAGTGTGATGCCTCAAATGCTTCACACAACACCAAATGCTCTTGGAAGAACTTATGAGAGAATACTCACTTCACAAAATCGGCCAAGCCCTCTATATTCTTAGTGTATGTATGTTGTAGCCGATTTTAGGTGGAGACATGTTTCTTATATAGTGTTGACACATCTAGGGTTAAACCCTAATGTGTCATGACTCTTCATTTCCATGACCCATGGGTTTGTAACTCCCATGGAGCATCCATGGAGCATCCTATGGGTGGAACCCAACTTGATGATCCATGGAGCCTTTTAGCCCACTATACAAGATATGGATGATTTACTTAATCAACCCATATATTTAATTAGTTATCTTTTGATCACTTAATTAATTCTAAATTAATTCTTGATCAAACTAATCAAATAATATTATTAATATATTAGAACTTATAATATATTAATAATCTCCAAGCGTTATTTCTCTCATTTAGTCTATCCAATTGCATGGTGCCATGCAACCCAAATGGACCATGCCGGGTCGGGTCAAGTACATACCAGAAATAGTTATGGACTTAGACACCTTATCCAACAGTCTCCCACTTGGATAAGTCTAGTAACTATTACTGCAAGTATGACTTCAGGAACCGATCGGCAATCGTAGCTCTTTACAAGGTTTCTCAAAACTTGAGAAGATGATGGTACGCCAATTAAGATAAGTGATCATATAATCCTCTGTTCTAGATATCAGTCGGACAAATACATGGAACAATGTCTTACTTATTGTCCAACAGTTGTTTCCCGATTTCCGATTTGTTTGACAAAGAACTTCATTGAACACATCAATTTAGTTCTGACCGGGCCCGGTACATAGGTCAAAACAAAATCATCGAGGGGCCCAGATATCAGCTTCTAATCCAAGAAGGAACAGATAAACTTCGACTCATATGTTTGTTCTACTACTCATTGAATTACACATAAGAGCACGATTTTATAACATCGAGTTACCAATGCGTTTTTCGTACAATCAATGCCTAACCAACTTGTAAGTAACAAATCATATCTCTAGGTTTAAAGACTTATATGATATTACCGTCTCACGATCACTCGAGATAGAATTCCATGAAGTGATTCCAGTGAGCGTGGGTTGAGTCCAATGCTCAGAACTTATGAGCACTCATGATTGTTGTAGCCTTGTCCCAGACCTCTACAACCAAACATGACAGTCTTGATTCATACCTACTTCCGACATATGACCGACTGTGGAGGTTTGAATAATATGTTATACCAAACAAAATTATTCTGGAAGTCAAAACATGCAAAAGAAATATAGTAAACGATCGACAAGAGATAGCAACACTTTACTCATAAATAAAACACTTTTATTCATCATCAAATGTCAATTACACTTTACAAATTTCGAGATTATCTAACTACTAAATCTAATATCATCCTTCAGCCCTATGCTCCGAGCATGCTGGAGATGCTTAACCCGAGTCAGTCCCTTCGTGAGGGGATCTGCCGGATTCTCATCTGATGATACCCTCTTTGCCACGAGGAGTCCTTCTTCGATCCGATGTCTGATGAAATGGTATTTTCTGTCGATGTGTCTGGATCTCCCGTGATCCCTTGGTTCCTTGGCTAAGGCAACAACACTTTCACTATCACAGAAAATTTCCATCGGCTCTTTAATAGCTGGTACAACTCCAAGGTCTCCAATGAAGTTCCTCAGCCATAACGCCTCCTTTGCCGCTTCGCTAGCTGCAATATACTCTGATTCACAAGTAGAATCTGCCACTGTCTCTTGCTTGGAACTCTTCCAAGAAATTGCTCCTCCATTTAGGGTAAAGACCCAGCCCGACTGAGAGCGGAAGTTATCCCTATCAGTCTGGAAGCTAGCATCACTATACCCTACAACTCTCAAGTCATCACTCCCACCGAGGGTAAGGACCCAGTCCTTAGTCCTTCGTAGGTACTTGAGAATATTCTTTACCGCAATCCAGTGTGCCTTGCCAGGGTTCCCCTGAAACCTGCTAACCATGCTCAAGGCGAAAGCTACATCAGGTCGAGTACACGTCATAGCATACATGATCGAACCTACAGCCGAAGCATAAGGTATTCGACTCATTTCTGCTATCTCAGCCTCAGTGCTAGGGCTTTGTGTCTTACTCAACTTGGCGCTACTCTGGATGGGTAACTCTCCTTTCTTGGAGTCTTGCATTCTGAATCTCTTCAGAATCTTCTCCAAGTAGGTACTTTGACTAAGTCCAATTAGTCTTTTACTCCGATCTCTCAAGATCCTTATCCCCAAAATATAGGCAGCTTCACCAAGGTCCTTCATAGCGAAACACTTTCCAAGCCAGGACTTTACTTCCTGCAGGGTTGGAATGTCGTTTCCTATGAGTAGTATGTCATCCACATACAATACCAAAAAGCTAACTATACTCCCACTAGCCTTGACATATACACAAGATTCATCTTCACTCCTAGAAAAGCCAAATTCCTTGACCTTTTCATCAAAGCAAAGATTCCATCTGCGAGGTGCTTGCTTTAATCCATAAATGGATTTCTCAAGCTTACACACTCTATTAGGGTACTCGTTACTGACAAAACCCTCTGGCTGACTCATGTAAACATCTTCAGCCAACTTTCCATTAAGGAAAGCGGTTTTGACATCCATTTGCCAAATTTCATAGTCATGAAATGCGGCTATGGCTAACAGAACCCGAATAGACTTAATCTTGGCTACCGGAGAAAAGGTCTCATCATAGTCCACTCCAGGAATTTGAGAGAAGCCCTTTGCAACCAGTCTAGCCTTATAAGTGTGTACTTTACCATCCATGTCGGTCTTCTTCTTGAAGACCCATTTGCACCCTACAGTCTTTCGACCTGGTACATTCTCAACCAAGTTCCAAACTTGATTGTCATACATGGATTGTATCTCGCTATCCATAGCCTCTTTCCATTTAGCAGACTCGGGGCCTACCATGGCTTCCTCGTAGCTGTTAGGGTCATCTTGACTTACTAGTGTCTCATCACTAATAAGTGTCTCACCTTCTGCAGTAATATGGAATCCATAGTAATGCTCAGGTGCACTCCTAACTCTCGTGGAACGCCTCAGAGGTACAGATTCGTCAATTGGCTCAACAGGAGTTTCCTCCTCAAGTTGAGGGCTAGAGTTTGAAGTTCCTTCACACCTTGACTCTTGAATTTCTTCAAGATCAACTTGCCTCCCACTGTCTCCTTGGCTTATAAACTCTCTTTCTCGAAAGACTCCTCTTCTTGCTACAAAGACCACATTGTCACTAGGTCTGTAGAAGAGGTAACCAAAGGATTGTTGTGGGTAGCCGATGAAAATACACCTCTCGCTTCGGGGTTCGAGCTTATCATGAGTCTCGCGTCTCACGAAAGCCTCGCATCCCCAAATATTGATGTGGTCTAGTTTAGGTACTTTACCAGTCCACATCTCGTGAGGAGTTTTGGCAACTTTCTTTGTAGGGACTAGATTAAGGATATGGGCGGCAGTCTCTAAGGCATACCCCCAGAATGAGATTGGTAGCGAAGCTCGACTCATCATGGAACGAACCATGTCCAACAAGGTTCGATTACGCCTCTCAGCCACACCATTCAACTGCGGTGTCCTGGGAGGTGTCAATTGTGAGACAATCCCACATTCCTTTAGATAGTCGAGGAACTCTGAACTAAGATACTCACCACCTCGATCGGATCGAAGCATCTTAATGTTCCTGCCCAATTGATTCTCGACTTCCTGTTTAAATTCCTTAAAATTCTCGAAAGTCTCTGACTTATGCTTGATTAAGTAGACATATCCATATCTACTGTAATCATCGGTAAAAGTCAAACAATAACGATTAGCATCCCTTGTGGCATGTTTGAATGGTCCACACACATCCGTGTGTATAAGGTCCAACAAACCTTCACCCCTTTCACACAAGCCTGTGAAGGGTGACTTTGTCATTTTTCCAAGTAAGCATGATTCGCAACTATCATTTGACTTTAGGTCAAACGACTCCAAGACTCCATCCTTTTGGAGTTGGCCTATGCGTTTCTTGCTTATATGTCCAAGACGACAATGCCATAATGATGCTTTATCCAAGTTATTATTATTAGTAGAATCAATACACAAAACATTATTTCCTAAGTTATCTACAATAGATACAGCTTCATACACACCATCACAAGGTAATGCTTTAAAATAAAGTACATTATTAAAGAAAGCATTAATCGAACCAACTTCATTATCAAACGAAAAGGTGAAACCTTGTTTGTACAATGCATGAAAGGAAATAATATTTCTTGCCATTTCTGGCGAATAACAACATTTATTCAAATCTAAATTTAACCCACTACTTAGCGATAAAGTATAAACTCCAATCTTGGTGACAGGTGTAACTTTCCTATTCCCCATGATTAAGTTTATTCTTCCTTGCTCCACATTCTCACTTCTTCCTAGTCCCTGCAAGTCACAACAAATATGAATTCCGCAACCTGTATCAAGGACCCAAGATTTCGAATGGGGTGAGTTATTAGAAATGATAGTGTAAATACCTGCATGGTTGGGTTTGACTTTCCCATCCTTCACATCTTGCTGGTACTTTGGGCAGTTCCGCTTCCAATGAGCTTTTTCATGGCAATAGAAGCATTCAGCCTCTTTTGGGTCAGAAGAAGGAGTAATGAAACCTTTCTTGGTTCCACTTGAAGAAGAGCCATCAAGGGTCCGAGCCTTGGTACCCTTTGAAGATCTCTTTCTCTTCCTCCCTCGACTTTGCCCGATTGCCAAGACCGGAGTTGAGTCTGGAGTAGGAGTGATAGCAACCGACTTCCCCTTAAGACCTGTTTCTGCAGTCTTGAGAAGTCCCTGAAGTTTGCTGAGGGTGACCTCTTCCTTGTTCATGTGATATGTCATGCGGAATTGATCATAGCACGATGGTAAGGAGTGCAAAATGATATCTATTGCAAGCTCCTCAGGGAAGTTCACATTGAGCTTCAACAACCGATCCACATACCTTTGCATTTTCTGCATGTGGCTCGTGACGGACTCTCCGTCCTTCATCATGGTTGTTATCATGGAGCAGATGACTTCGTACCTCTCTTGTCGTGCACTTTGATGGTATCTTTCCATCAAATCTTGGTGCATTTCATAAGGGTAGAAGTCTTCATAAGACTTTTGGAGTTCAGCTGTCATGGTGGCTAACATGATGCAAGCCACCTTGGTTGCATCTCTTTCATGAGTATGAAAGTCAGCGATCTCCTGGGGAGTTGCAGTGGACTCGTCAATTTCCTTAAGCTCCTTGTCAAGGACATATTCTTTGTCCTCGTAGCGGGTAATCATCCTGATGTTTCTGATCCACTTATTGAAGTTGGATCCATCAAAGGTGACTTTCCCACACAGACTCATAAGAGTAAAGGAGCCATTAGGATTCGAGCCAGAAGCATTAGTTGAAGACATCTGAAAAAGAAGAACAAGTTTAGTTTAGATTTAAGAGAGTCCTTAATAAAACACCCAAATGTAATATTAAGGCTAGGATCCAATCACAATATAATATAACTTAGAAGAGGTATGCCGTAATCTAAGCTATACCATATTTGAAAGGTAGGTGAATGACGATTCACCAATTTCCACCACGAAAACCGAAATAATAAATATTTAGTTTTTATTGGTTTTAGAAATTCCTAGATTCTTTGAGATCCAATGAACTTTTCAAAGGCATGTTTCAATCTCGGGAGTGCCCTCCAGGTTTTGTGACTGGGATGCCGATGATCACAAAACGAGGTGTGAAGTAACCATGCAAATCACTTGGTACCCTTAAAGTTTATCACTCAATCGATGTGCCGGTAAACCACACACGCTCCACCGATACTATAATAAACCTTAAGTCACCCTTTACTTACCTTGTTAAGTCTAAGTTAGTGTGCCGGTTAACCACACACGCTCCACCAACGACTCAGACAAAGTGTAAAGTGTAATTTCATGGATTAGCACCTTATTCACATTTTTCCTAAAGTAACTAAGATTGGGAATTTAATAAACATTTAGTTACTTTATATATTCATCATACTTTGAATGAGAATTTATAAGTCCTTGTCTTACCCGTTCGGCTAACGACCCTCCACCAGTCAAGCAAGCGGTGGGTGAGAATATACACCCATTAAGTCACCATTTTATAGGCAACAACCTTATACCCACCTTATAGACCGGCTTCGTGAATGAGGCGTACTAGCGGTAAGACGACTTGTTCTTATACATATATATATATATATATATAATTATTAAATCATCATAATATAAGTATAAGGGTTGAATTTTAACTTTTTAAAATTCTAGGGGTTGGAACTAAAGTTTTAACTTAACTTTACTTGTTCCAAAACTTGAGGGCAAGTTTTGTAACTTTCAAAACTTTTCATTTCTTGTAACTTATGAGTTTAATAGAGTCATAAAATGAAGACTCTTCATTTTTATAACTCTTGTGTTTTCTTAATGGTTTTAACTCAAGTGTGACTCTTGGTTTTCCATAACTTAAGGATAAGTTATGGACTCCATTAAAACACATTATGATCAAGAATTAAACTACCAAATAGGTTACAAATAATTCCTATGATCATCTAAAACATCATAAGAACAAGAACATGAATATGAACATAATCAAAAATTACATAAAACTTTGTAATTTTGATAACTAGTTGTTGTAAATGAATTAGCAAAACATTACACCACCAAAAACAAGTTTACAATTACCAAAACAGTTTAGGGTAATGTTTCTAATTCATTTTCCAGCAACTGAATCGAAATTCTGCACTCAGTCGACCCTACTCGCCGAGTGCATGAACATGACTCGCCGAGTTGGTTGAAGATACACATGGACTCAACGAGTCCCCCCTATAGACTCGACGAGTCCATTCGCAGACAGCAAATTTTCGATTCTGTTTTCAACTTTTAAGCACAAATAAAAACAAACAAGCCTAGGCTCTGATACCACTGATGGGTTTTGAGCATTCTAACACTTCCTAAGTGTACATGCAACCCTAATAACCTTGGATCTATGTTTGTCTAGTTTGTCATGCAAAGTTGATTTCCAAGGTTATATTCCTATCTAGCATACATGGGGAACAATTTTAACATAAAGTATAGATAGAATAACTTACCTTGTTGTTGCTTGTGTTCCTTGAAACCTTGTGAGCCTAGCACCCCAAGTGTGATGCCTCAAATGCTTCACACAACACCAAATGCTCTTGGAAGAACTTATGAGAGAATACTCACTTCACAAAATCGGCCAAGCCCTCTATATTCTTAGTGTATGTATGTTGTAGCCGATTTTAGGTGGAGACATGTTTCTTATATAGTGTTGACACATCTAGGGTTAAACCCTAATGTGCATGACTCTTCATTTCCATGACCCATGGGTTTGTAACTCCCATGGAGCATCCTATGGGTGGAACCCAACTTGATGATCCATGGAGCCTTTTAGCCCACTATACAAGATATGGATGATTTACTTAATCAACCCATATATTTAATTAGTTATCTTTTGATCACTTAATTAATTCTAAATTAATTCTTGATCAAAATAATCAAATAATATTATTAATATATTAGAACTTATAATATATTAATAATCTCCAAGCGTTATTTCTCTCATTTAGTCTATCCAATTGCATGGTGCCATGCAACCCAAATGGACCATGCCGGGTCGGGTCAAGTACATACCAGAAATAGTTATGGACTTAGACACCTTATCCAACAATACTTTCTTTTGAACTCATTATATGATTCAGGGAGTGATTGCAGAACCCAGTTCACAGCCAACTCATCGGGAAATGACACACCCAACATAATCAACCTATCGATGTGTGATTCCATTCCTAGAATGTGGGCACACACGGATTTACCATCTTCATGTTTCATTTCCAATAGGGCCTTAGTGATATTGAACCTTTCAATTCTTCGATCTTGTGGGTTAGGGAGAACAATTGAAGGAGGTGGAGGAAGTGAAGCATGATTTCTTGTTCCTCGATCGAATCGTGGAATACCATCTTCATGTGGAATGCTTGTTGCACGGGATTTGGGAAGACCATAGTTGTCGAACTTTGAAATCTACAAAACGGGAGAAACAAATTCAAGTTAGTTGATTGATTGATTGAGTCCTTAGTAAATCACCCAAATGAGATACTAAGGCTAGGACCCAACACAATATGCTACAACCTAGAAAAGGGATGCCGTAATCTAGTTGCAGAATATTTGAAGGTAAGTGAATGATGATTCACTAATTTCCACCATGAAAAACGAAAAAGAAATTTAAGTTTTAAATCTATGAAAACTCCTAGATCCTTTGAGATTCATTGACCATGGCATGTTTAAATCTCGATATGCCCCTCTTGTTTGTGACTGGGATGCCGAGGATCATAAAGCGGGTGTGAATAACCATACAAACTTACATGGCGCCCTCACATGTTACAGTCACCTATTCGATGTGCCGGTAAACCACACACGCTCCACCGAACTATGACAAACATTGAGTCACCCTTTGTTACCTTTGCTTAGAACCATTTAGTGTGCCGGTAAACCACACACACTCCACTAACGTCTTCGCAAGGGCACAAAGTGTAATTTCATGGAATTGCATCAATTCACTTTGCCTAAGTAACTAAGATTGGGAATTTGTAAAAACATTTAGTTACTTTGTATTTCATTATACTTATAATGGAAGGTTTCGTCCTATCCTACCCGTTCGGCTAACGACCCTCCACTAGTCAAGAGTGCGGTGGGTAAGAGTGGATACCCATTCAATCGCCATTTTATAAGCAATTTCCTTAAACACCCCTTATAGACTAGCTTCGTGAATGAGGCCTACTAACGGTAAGACTGACTTTTACTCATACATATATATAATGTTAGACTTTTAATGTTATATATAGTATAGGGTGTATTTTACACTTTTAAAATATTAGGTGATCAAATTTAACAATTATACTTTTAATTCAGTTAAATTGTAAACCTAAACTCTTATGGATTTATTAAACCTCTTTTAATTATACACCTTAATTTATTAATAAAACCATAAGGGTGTGAATTGAACTTTTCAAAACATTACTAGAGTTTTAGAATTTAACATTCCTAATTAAACTTTTAATCAACTTTTAAATTCCAAAACTTGAGGGCAAGTTTTAAAACATTTCAAAACATTAGGGTTTAGAATTTAAATATACATCAAAATTAAAGTATTTAATCAAAATTTAAATTCCAAAACTTGAGGGCAAGTTTTGAAACCTTTTTCAAAACATTAGGGTTTTAACTATTTAGATTTCAAAACTACAAAACTTGTGGGTTCAAATTTAAACTATAAAACCTAAAGGACAAAATATGAAACTTTTCATAACAACAAGGATCAAATAACAAATAATTCAAATTAACATTTAATCACATAATTATCCATATTTGATTTATTTAATGGTTTCTTGCAAAACAATTTATCAATTTACTCAAAATAATTAATCAATTATCATATAAGGAAACAATTATCTTATTAATTGATAAATATGTTCAATTAGATCAAAATTATAGTCAAATATATCAAATAATCGGATTAATATTGATCTAACATGATAAGGTAACTATCCATAAGCAAAAACAGCAAGAAAACCCGAGATACCCTCCATCTGACAAGTTGACTCGTCGAGTCAGGCTTGGACTCGGCGAGTTTAGCTATGGACTCGGCGAGTCCAGCCTCCAAAACACCAAAAAACGAATTTTTTGAACATGTAATGCATCACTACAATTGAAACCAGGCTAGACTTTGATACCACTGATGGGTTTTGGTCATAAGACATCCTATGTGCTCATACAAACCCTAAAGCTTGGATCTAGGTTTCTCTATTGTACATGCTTTAAATCCAAGACCATAAACCCTAATTCTAGCATATGGAAATCGATATTAACATATAATTAGGTTTAAGATATTACCTTGATTGTTATGTAGCAATAACAATCCTAATTCCTCCTTGAATTGACTTTGGAAGGCTTAAAGTCACAAATGTCACTCCTCTAATGGCTTACAAACACCAAGAGCAAATGGAGAAGTTATAAAGAGAGAGGAGAGGTATAAGAATTCATCTCTAGGACCTCTTGGGAAGGGATACACGAATTCATGAGCCTTAGGGGGTTTATATAGGTGTAAAGATTAGGGTTTTAGTCTTTTTCCTTATCTAGTTGCTTGCCCACCAAGTAACCATAAGATAAGTCTTAGAAACCCTTATCCTAGTCGAATTCTAAGGCCTTATCACCTTAGAACCGTCCATCCCATTAATAAGATAATCCTTAATTTATTTTGTAACTATCACATAATTACAATTCAGCCCCTCTAGTTTAATTAATTACACTTGATCACAAAATTAATTCTTAATTAATTATTGACCAATATTAAACAAATATGATTTCTCCTTTAATATATTATTCTTATAACATATTAATAAATCATAATAACCTCTCTCTCTTTATTTATTTCTCCAATCAAGCTGCTTTGGTGAAGGCAACCCAAAAGGACCATGCACCATCGGGTCAAGTACATACCAAAATAGTTATGGACATAGACACTAATCCAACAGTCTCATCACTGTACCCGTGGGTTGAAGGTACCAATGTCGGCTCATTAGGATTTATTATGCTAAGTTGTATTTGTAACTCTTGCTTGGTATGTTGGGCTAGGACTATTTATATGTTGGGTTGGGCTTATAGATCAAGAAGGGCTAGACTAAATGTATGTTATGTAGGATGATAGATGTCTCTGTGACTATTGCATTATATGTTGGGCTAGGCCTATTACTGTGGGTTAGGCATAATGTGAGGGTTAGGACCAATGATATGTATGATATGTGGTATTTTGGGGAACTCACTAAGCTTTGTGCTTACAATTTTATGGTTATGGTTCAGGTATTTTTGGTTCGAAAGGGAAGGGCCAGACTTGATCACAACACATCCACCCATGGTTTCTACATTTTGTGATTTTAGGGATTATACTCTGAGAAATATTTTTTACTTTAACATGATTTTGAACGATTCAAAAGGATAAACGATATTTATGGTTGAATTAAAAATGAAAAATTTATAACATCCGGTTTCGAGAAGTTTCTTAGTTCAGGATCCTGGACAATAAATGGATCAAATAAAGGACTTGAGCTTCAAGGAAATAGGTTTTAGAACCTATTGTATGTTGATAATATTGGTTATGTGATCTAAGCCTTGGTTTTTTGTGTTTTGGAGTAAAAAGGGAAAGTGTAATGACCCAAATTTTCAAAATATTTTTTTTTTCATTTTTAAATAATCAAAACATTTCCAATAAACCACAAAATCTCAAGAACAATTGTTTTCAAATTCATAACATCAACAATTTTATTTCAAATATCAGAGCGTCCCATAAAAATGCCTGAGAGAGTGCATGCCGCGCCATCAAGGCTTGCCCTTTCCCTTAGGTTCATAAGTACCCGAAACAAATCAACAAATTGTAAGCTAATGCTTAGCGAGTTCCCCAGAGCATACCCTACACAGTCCACATAATCAAAAATACCATATTAGCTATAAAATCTACATAAACCACATAAGGCAAGCATACAACATATAAGGATGTCGTGGGCTCTCCCAGGGTCTTACTCCAGGATGCCATGGGCTCCCCACATGGTCTTCCACCTAAGTGCCATGGGCTCCCCATGGTCTTTAATAGGAAATCTTTGGGCTATCCACATGGTCTTACATCCAGGTGCCATGGGCTCCCCATGGTCTTTCATTCAAATGTACCACATATACAAATAGCATACCTCCTAGCATATAATCAACAATCGTGCCACATAACACTATATCAACTAGTGTACCACATATCATAAAATAGGCCGACCTTGGTGCCTTCAACCCATTGATATGGTGAGGAGACTCACCTTCTTAAGAATGTTGAACTGCTAAGATAAGATCGGATAAGTCCCAACACGCAGCTCCAACTCAACTGCCTACAATCATCATATGACTAGTTTTGTCAAAATTCTGAAATACCAAAAATACCCTCAAGGTCAAACTTGGTCAACCCTGGTCAAAGTCCATGTCAACAGTCCATGTTGACCCCAACTTGTTGAGTGCATCTAGCAACTCGTTGAGTTCCTTCAGAGTCCAAAAAACCGGGAAAAACCTTAGCCAACTCGCCGACTTGTCTCACCAACTCGTCGAGTTCACTCATATCCAGTAGACGGGGAAACCCGATCCAACTCGTCGAGTTTTCCCCTCGTTTGCATATTTAGATAATACGTGGATTGCAGGGACTCTAGGGCTTAGATCTGAATTCTAAAGGTGTCTAGGAGGATAAAGTTTCCAACTTTATCCCCTAGAACCACTCCGAATGCTCTAAAACCTTTAACAAAGGTTGGAAAGATCAAAAGATTAGGCATATGGTTCAAGACTCTAGGGGTCTGAAATCCCTCCTTTTAAGAAGAGGTTCTAGTCCTCAAAGTCTACCAAATACGAAGACTTTATGGACATGCATGTCTTGAAGTCAAAATGGACAAAGAGGGAAAATATACCCTAAATTCCATGCATGGCATCCATGCTTGACCAAAAGCTAGATCTAGCCCACTATGGGACCATTTTGCCCTGAAGATTCATAGAGTCGCAAACTTTATGAACCCCATGTATGCAATCAACAAGAATGATAGGAAATGAAGAGTAAACTCAAGATCTAGCCATACTCTAAGATAAAAATCGAATCTTGAATGCTTACAATAATCCACAAGATGGTCAAACTCAAGAGTGAGGGCTTTGTTTGTTGGATCTTCTTCTTCTCACTATCTTCTTCTTTTCAAGCTCCAAAAGTCACTCTAGTTCACAATATGATAGGAAATAGAGATTAAGGTTTAGCACAAACATTCTTAGGGTTTGGAGGCTAATGGAAGGTCAGCTTCAAGGTTTTAAGGAGATTATATAGGGTGTAAACCCTAAAAATTAGGGGTTTTCCTTTACAACGCCTACTCGTTGAGTTGGGCCTTCCAACTCGTCGAGTAGGTCCTAAATTCCGCATCCCACTAGTGATCTCTACTCGACGAGTTGGAGCTCCCCCACGTCGAGTTCCAGTCTAAAGCCCTAAAATGTGAAAGGAAAATTGATACTTGAAACGAGCGTTACAGAAAGTGGGAAAAGTGATGTTTCGGGATTCCTTTATGGATTATGGTTTTTAGTTCGACATGTGTTAGGCCAAAATTAACCTGATAGAAGTGTGGGGCTCCTTAATACCTTTTTCATGGATATAAGGATTGCCGAAAATAGAGTTGAAATGAAGAAATTATGATTGTTTGAAGCTAGAAAGAATTTGGGTGAAAACCGTCACCACGAAGTGGTGTCACAGGACCATGAGGTGGTGGTCACCACGACGTGGTGAGTTGGATCAGGAGGTGGTGGTCACCATGAAGTGGTGATTCGGGACCACTAGGTGGTTGTGTGTCAAGCCTAAGCCCATGATTTTAGGGTTTTCAACGTATTTAAGCTTAATGTTACTCATTTTTGGGCATTTTATCAGCCTCCACCACCTCTAAGACCCCCTTGGAAGAAACCCTAGCCTCCACCTTCAAGATTTGAGCCTCTCTTATCTTTTCTCTTCTATTTTGGATGCTCTTTATGATATTTTGATGAAGCACAAAGATTAAGGAAGTTCTTTTGGTTGCAAGGAATGATGCTTCAAGCTTGGAGCCATCAAAGGCACAACATTTCTAGACTATTGTAAGTATAAAGTTTCAATCTTGCTCTTTAGTTCTTTAGATCTCGTCATATGTGGTTTTTTGGTACTTTTGGTCAATTTTATGAATGATCTTGGAGTTGAGTGGACTCCTACACCTTTTGATTAGTTAGAAGTGTTTCTTGGACCTCATGGACTAGGAAAATTATGATCTTTTGCCTTCCCTTTTAGCCATGCACGTTATCTTGGTCATTTAGGCCATTTTGGTGCAATTAAGTTTAAATCTTTAAGGATTGTGGCATTATTATGGATAAAGTTGGAAACTTTATCCATCTAGACATCTTGTTGATTCAGATCCAAAAATGGGAGACTTGGACTTAATGGATTAAGTTGAGAAATATGTATTTTTTGGTCCTTTTAAGACTTAAAGTTTAAGATATTTGTGGTTTGGACCATCTTAATGGGTAAAGTTGAGAATTTTATCCATTATGAAGCCATTAGGAATCATATATGATGTTTCAGCTTTGATCCTTATAAATTAAGTTTTTTTTTGAAAAAAGCCTTTCAGACCGAGGACCACGGCGTGGTGTCGGGACTTATCGCATTTGTTTTATTTAGACGTGCCGTGGGCAGGGCCTATTATATGTATGGTATGTGGTATTTTGGGAAACTCGCTAAGTTTTGTGCTTACGGTTTTATATTATGGTTTTAGGTATTTTCGGTACGAAAGGGGAGAGCCCGACGTGACTGCACCACATCCACCAGAGTTTTCCGCATTATATGATTTTGAGATTTTGTACTATGATGTTCTTTTACTATAATACACTTTCGGTTGTTTTGACATGATTATTGGATGTTTTGAAATGTTAAAATGAAAATTTTGGGATGTTACAAAGTTTTACCTTATAATTTAAATTGCAATATATTTTTACTTACAATTTTATAAAAAAAACATTCATACATGCATTCATAAAAAAACGTATGGATATAAAGATCGTAAATAAAAATATATTACTTTTTAACTGGAGTAATTTAAATAAAAGTTGTAGTAGACTAAAATACGAATGCATGTATATAAAGATCGTTAAAATCCGAGATCGTATGAAGAAGTTATGACGTTCAGAACATATGATCTAAACAACCAAGTAGTCGAGATCGCGATGAACATAAATATCAAATCCCCAAACACCTCATTAATGAATGTGTCACGTAAGATGCCGTGAGAAAACTTAAAGAAATCAGTCATAAGTATTGAATGACTATAAAAACAAAAACGATTTATTTTGTAACAAAAAAATATTAATGATCGAATGTATACAAAAATATTAAAGATTAAATGTGTACAAAGTGAGAAATATATTACCATATCAAGTCATTTTTACAAGCTAACCTGAAATAGCCGACCATAAAGACTCAATGTATACGGTTTAACAAGTTGTATGAACGAAAAAAAAAAAAAAACTCAATAACAAAATATATATACAAATAAAAAATATATTACTTTTTTAAAACATTATCCTTTCATTATACGTAGTAGCGTAGCAGTAGTGAGCATCAATTACTAGTCGCTGAATATTTGGATTCATGGATATCTCCTTTGCTGTTTTATAACAAATTTTATTTCAACAATTATTTTATTTGTAGTATTATTCTTTTCAAAATTCATAAAATATTGGTGAAATGTACAGTTTGATAAGCCAAGGAACTTTCCAAAATAAAGAGAGAGTTATGGTATAGTCAATTGATTTGAGGTGCAGTTAATTCACATTCACTTAACTGGACAGACACAGCACGAGATAAGCGACTGACTCATGCACAAGCACTACAGCCCTAGCCACTTTGCACTTTCATTGTGAAATCTAAAATCCGCAGAATCTCTACAGTTGCAACAGTCATCCTCTATGTAAGAAAAAGACACCAAATAGGCAAATACATAAGCCTCCACTTCCGTCCAATGTTCTGACTATCAATGGAAACCCTAGCCATCTCCCACCGCCTTCTCCCGCCCTCTATCCACCGTTCCTCCATTAACCCTCGTCTTTCCTCCCTCCCTCCCTCCCTCGCTCTTTCCAGCGCCACCTCTCGTTCCTTCACTCTCACATGCTCTGCTCGATCTCCAACCGCACCAGGTACTCTTTCTCTTGCTTCCACTAATTTTGCATTAATTCATATCCTCAATTTGATAGCGTCATTGCCTTCCCATTTTCGACAAATCCTGGTTTGCTACTTTAGTTGCTTATGTTAATTCCTCGTGGAAACATCTTGACAGTCTTAGTTCGAATTCATCAAAGGAATTGGAGAGTAGATGATAAAAATATGGACGAATTGAATTGATTTCTTATTCACAAGTACGAATAGGAGGATTACAGAGGAGACTATTTTATATATGATCATGTCATGTCATCATTAACAACCCAATCCAACTACGTGTCTGCTACCAAAACTGTTACATTACATCATTGTTTCCTGAGATTAACAACAAGGAATAGCATGCAGATCAACCTGACCATTTTGCTCTGAAAAATATGGTTGATTTGTGGAACTACTTCCCTGATGCATGCTTTAGGTTATATAGGGACTTTAATAGCTTGCTAACTACCTGAATGCTACCAAAGCTGCTACATTAGATCACTAGCCTTATGTTTTTTTTTCTTAACTCTTTCATTTACTTGATTTGATTTGGGATTGATATTGTTTTGGCAGTCGACCATTCAGTGAAATTCAAGGAAGCTGCAAAGGATGGGAATCTGATTCCATTATACAGGTCAATATTTTCTGATCATCTGACTCCAGTTCTGGCTTACAGGTGTCTGGTCAAAGAAGATGATCGTGATGCACCAAGTTTCTTATTCGAATCTGTTGAACCAGGCTTAAAAGCTTCCAATGTTGTGAGCACCACTTCTGTTCTTAATCCTACTAAAATGATCTTCCAATTTTTTTATTGATTTTGTTTTATACATGTTAAAGTCGCGGATTTATCTTGTTAGGGGAGGTACAGTGTGATTGGAGCTCAGCCCACAATGGAAATTGTGGCAAAAGAGAATATGGTTACAGTTATGGATCACCATGAAGGGAGGAAAACAGAGGAGTTTGTTGAGGATCCCATGGTTGTTCCTAGGAGGATAATGGAACAATGGAAACCTCAAAGAATTGATGAGCTCCCTGATGCCTTTTGTGGTAAGAATAAGTTTTGAGAACATACTTCCAATTCTCTACTCATAAAAGCAACGTATTTACATTTCTTTATCAATAATAAAAATATGTCACAAATAATGTTCAATGCCATGATTTATGTGGCTCCCAATTTCTGTAAATACAGGTGGGTGGGTTGGTTATTTCTCTTATGACACAGTGCGATATGTAGAGAAGAAAAAAATCCCATTTTCAAATGCACCAGAGGATGACAGGAACCTTCCGGATGTTCATCTTGGCCTTTATGATGATGTCATTGTGTTTGACCATGTTGAAAAGGTTTGACCATGATAACATGTTAACATTATCGACTTGTGCCTTCCTCTATAATTCTATTATTATAATATGCGAGTGAAACACACAGAAAGCATATGTTATACATTGGGTGCGAATGGATCAATATTCTACTGTAGATGAAGCTTTCAAAGATGGAACTGACCGATTGGAGGCTTTAGTGTCTAGAGTTCATGATATTGTTCCGTGAGTACTACAATTTTAAATAAAAAGTCAAACTTAATTTTTTTTTTTTTTTTTTTTTTTCTGATTTGAGTTTTGACTTGTGTACACAGTCCAAGACTTTCTCCGGGGTCAATTAAGCTGTATACCAACCTATTTGGGCCTTCTTTGAAAAACTCAAACATGACAAGTGAAGCATACAAGGAGGCAGTGTTGCAGGCTAAAGAACATATTTTGGCTGGGGATATATTTCAGATTGTCTTAAGTCAACGTTTTGAAAGGCGTACTTTTGCAGATCCATTTGAAGTTTACAGGGCCCTAAGAATTGTCAACCCCAGTCCATATATGACTTACTTACAGGTTCTCTGCTCTTTTGAAACCTGTAATTGGTATTTTATTAAAATACAGTTTTATAAGTTATTTATTGTTTTATGCACCCAGGCTAGAGGGTGTATCCTTGTTGCTTCAAGTCCTGAAATTCTTACCCGTGTCAAGAAGGTAGGTAATAATAATAACATTTCCATTCCAAACATGTTATAAATTGTGTTTTGTTGACAGAGAAAAGTTACAAATAGACCCCTTGCTGGGACAATCAGGAGAGGGAAGACACCCAAAGAAGACTACATGTTGGAAAATCAACTTCTTCACGATGAAAAACAATGTGCAGAGCACATCATGCTTGTTGATCTAGGGAGAAACGATGTTGGCAAGGTCTGCTTCTTTTTCTTTTTTTCAAAAAAAAAAAAAAAAACTATATTATTATTATTATTATTTTGTAATAATAAAAAAAGCAAAGGGATTTGCATATTGGTTAGGTTTCAAAAGCGGGTTCTGTTAAAGTAGAGAAGCTGATGAACGTGGAACGATATTCTCACGTGATGCATATAAGCTCGACAGTGAGCGGAGAGCTTCTTGATGAGTTGAGTAGTTGGGATGCTCTTCGTGCTGCATTACCTGTTGGAACAGTCAGTGGTGCACCTAAGGTGAGGTTTCTAAATAAATTCATTCTTTTATTTCTCTACTTTTCATCATTATTTTAAATATATAAATAGGTGAAAGCGATGGAACTGATTGATCGGTTGGAGGTGAATAGGCGTGGGCCATATAGTGGTGGGTTTGGGGGGATCTCATTCACAGGAGACATGGACATTGCTCTGGCTTTGAGAACGATTGTGTTCCCTACCGCAGCACGTTATGATACAATGTATTCGTATAGGGATGTGAATAAGAGGCGGGATTGGGTGGCTCATCTTCAGGCCGGGGCGGGGATCGTGGCGGATAGTGATCCTGGTGATGAGCAGAGGGAATGTGAGAACAAGGCTGCGGGTCTTGCACGTGCTATTGATCTTGCTGAGTCATCATTTGTTGACAAATGAGAAGATGAGACCGGTTTGAGAGTCCGGTCTTTCACGAGTAAAAGCCATTTTCAAGCTTTTTGGCATTCATGGTTTTAGCTCATGAGTATTGAGTCATGACATAGCATAACAGCTAAATGCTCCTTCATTTTTCAAGGTTGTTTCATCTTTTTACCAATTTAATTTATGCAACTCATAGAAACTAGACTAAATTACATAAATCGTCCCTACAGTTTCATCTGCTTTGCAATTTTTGTCCCTAAAAGAATGTTGGCCCCTTAAACTTTGTTTTGTTGCGTATTTGTTGACATGTATTATTAACAACTTAAATAAGAAAAATGTTAATAAAACCTGGGTCACACCTGCCCTTATCCCTTCTCTCCATTACCCTCAATCAGTCGTATCCACCATCAGTGATCTCCACTCGCATAACCATGTGTAGACCCTAGGTTCTCTTCATCTCTTGTAGTTGTGATGGATTTGTAAACACCAAATCTTCTTCTAGTTTCTTTCTTCCATAGAATTATGCAATTGATGAGATGATTGCTATTGCTGAGATGGGTTGAAGATGAATTATTTATAACTTATAGATGACGATTGCAATTTATATGTAAACACCTTCAAGTTCGTTAACCTTCTTGTAACTGATACGAACCCATCCCATACTAGGCCTGTATCATGCTATAAGCCTAAATGTAGAACTCACTCCCAAAAGCCAGCTTGTAGGAGGAAGGGACACTTAGACTTACAAGCCACCAACTTATAGTATTTTTGGTCGATGTGGGATCATAACAATACCCCACGCTTTGAAGAGCCAACGTCCTCGTTGGTCATGGTTAGCACCCCCTTTTGGTCCAAGCCACCACTCCGAGTCATTGTTGGTCACGGCTACGTTGGTCACGGTTGGCACCCCTCTTTTCAGGTCCAAGCCACCACTCCGTAGGCCACCACTCCAAGTGTTGGCACCCCGAAAGATGGGGACGGCTCTGATACCAATTGATACGAACCCATCCCATACTAGGCACGTATCATGCCATAAGCACAAACGTAGAACTCACTCCCAAAAGTCAGCTTGTAGGAGGAGGGGACACTTAGACTTACAAGCCATCAACTTATAGTATTTTCGGCCGATGTGGGATCATAACAATAATGTTATGCACCCTCTTCAGTGATATTGTTTAGATAGGGGTAGTTTGGGGAAATCAACAAATAAGGAGCATCTTATTGGTGCAGGGGAGTTACAGGCAATTTGGGCATTTTATACTAGTTTGTTATGTTAGATGGTATAAATAGAGGGTAGTGGGCAGGGAGTGAGGCATCGATCTTTTCTATTAAACCTGGAATTATTTTCTCTTGGGAGAGTGGCTATCTCGAATCAGCTATACTATCCTTCGTTCTTGTAATCTTTTGGGTATTATACAGTGTTTCCAATCAATATTAGAATCATTTGGGTGGTTTTTATGTTATTGAATCTGTTATTACAAATCAGTTCATATCAAATGGTATCAGAGCATTCACTTTCACCTGGGATTATGGTTGGTGATAAAGGAGGAGGGAAGGAGGCTAGAGGAGCTCAACTCAAGAAGGTTGAATCGCTTGTGACAGAGTTAGGGTATTTATATGCTCGAATGGAGAATCAAGGACATCAAATCCAACAGAACGCTGAATCGATGGCCTCTCTTCAGTTGAAGACGGACCAAAAGTTTAAAGAGGTCTTGAGTGCCATCGCCAAGAGCCGACCGGAAGAGCCCAATGGGAAGAAATAAGTGGTATCAACACCGGAAGTTGAAACAAGGAAGAGAGAAACTGTTCTTAAGGAAGGAGGGACCAACCGGAGGTTTCACAAACTTGAGATGCTCTTGTTTAATGGAACTAACGCAGAGGAGTGGATTTTTAATGTGGAAAGGTCATTCTACACGTATGAGGATGAAGAAAAGGTGAAGGTTGCTGTGAGATCTCTAGAAGGCGACACCTTACTTTTCTATGAATGGGAGCATCGGAGGCGACCCATACGAGATTGGGAAGAGCTTAAAGGATTAATACGTCGGCGGTTCAAATCTTCCAATGACGCAACTGAACATATTTTGGCGAATTCTCCGTTTGGATCGCTAGAATATTCCGACCATGACAGCAACAAGAATGCAGTTCTGATCCCAGGAGGTCCCAAGCTGCCTTCCGAAGAGCGAGAGATGCCCTTGTTCGATGGTAATCAGTTGGACTGGATCCTAGAGGCTGAATGGTATTTTTCTTTTTATGGATTGAGAGAAGAAGACAAGCTTGAGGCTGCAGTAATGACTCTTCAAGGCGATGCCCTAATGTGGGGAATTTGACTTACTAAGGTAATTAAGTATTTCAAATGTTCACATATGGGTAATATTGTTTTTTTTGTACTCATTTACCCAACAAACTTGTTTCAGCCGTTCAATAATAACCAACATTACCGGCTATTACCTGTTTTAGCCGGTAACATTGATTTAGCTCGGTTTAAAACATTACGTGGCATCTTACGTGGCCATTACACCCCTTTCTCATTTAATTAGGGTTCGTCATCGTCAGCTAACACACCTCGATTACCTTCTTCTGTGAGAAATCAAACGATACATCAAATCGACGATTAGGGCTTGGAATTGAAGTTGGAATTGAAATCGACTGCTAGCATGGCATCCTCATCTACAGGTATGTATGTACCCGTAGATTTTCATTACAATGGATTCTTTTCGCCAAACCCATTGGTGTACTTAGACCCCGTAAAAACAAATGTACGTGATGTGGATTTTGGGGGATTTACGTATAAAGAGTTTCTTTTGTGGCTTACGAAATTAACAAATGGAGAATGTAATAATGTCTACTACTGTATGAGAAAGGAAAGCTTGTGTGAGGGTATTAGAAGAATCGACAGTGATGCTGATTATTGGGAGTTTGTGGAGACTGTTTATAGCCTGGAGAGTGATAGTCTTGAGAGTGAGTTAGATGTGTACATTGACCACCGAAATGAACCAATTCTTGATTGGGCTGATAACGAGTTCTTAGAAGATGGTAAAGGGTATGAGTTGGATGAAGAGGATGACAAGGATTCTGAAGTTTCAATGAAAATGGAATATGAACATGAATGGGATGATGAAGATGAACATACTTTTGATAAAACTGTTAGAGACCCATTCTTGGACAAACTTTCAGGGCATATTAGTGATGATGATGAAGAGGAAGCAAATAATGGGAAACTTAAGGATGTTGTGTTCCCTGTCCATAATGAGAATCAAGAATGGGAGCAAATGGTGCCAGTTTTGGGTATGAAGTTTTCTAATCCATTGGAATTGAAGTTGTGTATCACCAACTATGCAGTCAAAAATGGATATGATTTATGGTATGAGAAAAGTGATCATGAAAGGTTATTGGTAAAATGTTGTAAAGGTAAGACAAATAAACAGGGTAAAGGTTGTCCTTTTAGATTATGGGCAACCTGGATGAGCAGTGAAAAATCATTCCAGATTAAATCTCTGAATGATATGCATAATTGTGCAAGAGTGTTCAAATTTGGGTCCATTGTTACCTATAAATGGATAGCAAAGCATTTCATGAATCATATACTTCAGAAACCAAAGATGAGTATAAGGAAGTTGAAAGCTAAGGTCAGCAAGAAATTTAATTTGATTGCAAGTGTTGGTCAATGCAGAAATGCAAGGAAGTATGCATTTCAGGAGATAGAGGGTACTTTGAAAGAGCATTATGCAAAAACATGGAGCTATGGAGAAGAGATAAGAAGGACTAACCCTGGATCAACAGTGAAGATGGATGTAGATGTCATGCCTGATGGAACCACATATTTCTCAAAGTTTTATGTATGTTTCAAGGGATTGAAGGATGGATGGATTGAAGGTTGTAGGAGGGTAATTGGACTAGATGGTTGCTTCCTAAAGGGCATACTCTCTGCTATAGGTAGAGATGCAAATAACCATATATATCCCATTGCTTGGGCTGTTGTATCAGTGGAAAGTAAAGAAACATGGAAGTGGTTTATTAACCTTCTAATTGAGGACCTTGGAATGGGAGTTGGGCATGGACTAACCTTGATATCAGACCAACACAAAGTAATCAATTTTTATTATTTTCATCTTTATTTTAGCTTATGTTATGTTTTTGTTGTTTAAATTTTGTGTCTATTGCTAACAGGGATTACTTGAGGCTGTGAAGGAAAGGGTTCCAGCAGCAGAGCATAGGCAATGTGCTAGGCACATATGTGCTAACTTCCTGAAAAGGTTTAAGGGCCAAGTGTTTAGAAAGCTTTTCTGGTATGCTGCTGCAGCTACTACCCCTGCAAAATTTGAACAACACATGAATGAAATCAAGAAATTAGAGCCACTAGCTTATGACCATTTGATGGAAAGGGACCCTAAAACTTGGAGTAAAGCATTTTTTCAGACTGATAGGGCTTGTGATGCATATGAAAATGGTATCTCTGAGAGTTTCAACTCTGTGATTGAAGTTGCTAGGAAGAGACCACTAATCACCATGTTAGAAGAAATTCGAATTTATGTGATGGAGAGGCTTTATAGACAGAAGATTAAGGGGCAATCTTGGGATTTAACCATATGTCCTACCATTAGGCTGAAGTTGTCCAAGCTTAAGGATCTTCAAAGGTAAGTGCTTAAAACTGTTTGTCCTTATATATGTTTGTCTTTAAACATGTTTGTCCTTATATATGTTTGTCTTTAAACATGTGTATATGGACAGGTTTTGGAAAGTAATACCATCTGGTTATCAACAATATGAAGTCAGACTTGGGTATGATGCATATGTTGTGGATATTGGTAGTAGGACATGTGCCTGCAGAACTTGGCAGTTAACAGGTTACCCTTGTGTGCATGGGTATGCTTGCATTGCAAGCCTCAACAGGGATGTACAGGAGTATGTGTCACCATGGTTTACCACATCAATGTACCTAAACTGTTACAGGAATACCATTAACCCACTAAATGGTAGTGACATGTGGCCTCATGTAGACTACATCAGCCCATTGCCCCCCAAAAGGAGAAGGCTACCAGGAAGACCATCAACAAAAAGGAAAAGGGATCAGATTGAGAGGGAAAACCAAGGAAAAAAGCATTCAATCACAAAAAGAGGTAGTGTGATGAAATGCAGCATATGTAGGGAAAGTGGGCATAATAGAACAACCTGTCCTCAAAAACCAATTGGGGAATCATCAAATGCAAGTTCAAAGAAAAAGAAATCCAAGAAAGCTGGTATGTTTGATATATTTATTTGTATATAACTTGTATAACTTAACATATTGGGCATAACTTAACTTTTCAAGTAATACAAAACAGATAAAGTGAAGGTTGTATTGGCACATGAAGTTGATATTGACAGTGACAGTGAAGTTGAAATAGAACCTGAAAGTGATGTTGACTCTTTTGATCTTGAATTTGAAGATGATGTGCAACCTGAAGTTGAAGATGGAGTAGAACCTGAAGTCCAAGATGGAGTGCAACATGAAGTTCAAGATGAAGTGCAAGCTGAAGTTGAACCTGAAAATCATCCTGAAGTTCATGATGCTAACCAAGTTGAAGTTCACCTTGCAGTTCAAGCTGAAGTTGAACCTGAAGTGCAAGTTCAAGTTGAAGATGCTAACCAAATTGTAGTTCAAGATCAAGTGGAAATACCAGCTTTTCAAGTTGTAGTGGGAAAGAGGGCAAGGAAACCTTCAGAAAGAATTACAAAACTGAAGATAAGAAAGATGTGGGAGGGAAAACAGGGCAGTAGTGATGACAATCCGTATGAGTTGGATTAACTTTTGGCTTATTGTATTGTTGTTAATGTTTTTGGCATCTTTGACTGACATCTTTTAACTTTGGAATCTTTTGGCACATGTTTTGAAAACTAGTTGGAATAGCTTAACTTTTTGCACATCTTTTGGGTGTAATGAATGTTTAACTATGTTATGTAAAACTTTTGACACATCTTTTGAAGTCAATGTTCCCTGGAATGTCTATAATATATTACCATCTTTTGCACATCTTTCTAATACCATTAGTATTATTTATAATTTATTACCAACTTTTAGAATATCAACTGTAATCACAATTCCTTTACAGTGTAATCATAATTCCATTACATTGTTTGAACAATTCAATTCCAATGATTCACAATAACATTACAAGTTTTGTACACTACCATTCCAATGTTTCAATTACCATCTTTTGCACATCTTTCTAATACCATTTGTATTATTTATAATTTATTACCATCTTTTAGAATATCAACTGTAATCACAGTTCCTTTACAATGTAATCACAATTCCATTACATTGTTTGAACAATTCAATTCCAGTGATTAACAATAACATTACAAGTTTTGTACACTACCATTCCAATGATTCAATTCCAATGATTCAATTACAATGATTCAATTCCATAACAATGTTTATTACTATCTTTTATACTACCAAGTTTAATACCCATTCCATTACAATGTACTATTCCATTCCAATGATAGAATATAACCTTTTTCATTGAAAACATCACAAAAGCATACATAATTTAGTCATACTACATCATAATACATAATTTAAAAAAACATTTTGACATACAAGAGAAACAAGAAAATTAATGCAAGTCTATGGGTAAACAATTTCCAGTTGACTTTGTCAAGTTCTTGTTTATTCCTGTTCTTCTCTTCTTCAATCTTCATCCTACATATGCTGATTTCATTCTCCAAGGTACAAATTTTCAAGGTAAGATTGCAGCTTTCTTCTGCTTTCATCCTGTAATGCCCTCTTCCATCTTTCCTCCCTTCATCCTCATCCAACCATTGCCAAAATTTACAGCTTGGACTTTTTCCATTCTTCAAGAAATTTATAAGAACATGTTAAATTGAAGGATGAAGAAGAAGTAAAAAATATGAATTACCAGTGAGTTTTGACAAACTCTGAATTTCCTTCCAGGATTGTCTGGGGTTCTTGATGTCTTCACACGAGATGGCAAATCGCAATCACATGGATGATCCGGTTGTAATTCGTCTTGTCGTTTGGAAGAAAAGGATGAGGAAGAAGATGCCATCGATCGATCTAGGGTTTTAATTAATAAGATGTCGTATCTCACCCTCTTATAATGTAAACACTTCTCAATGCCACGTAGGTGATGAGTGTTGTAGCGTACAAGCCACGTAGATGCCACATCACCCAAAACTTACAATAGCCGGTAATGTTGGTTATTATTGAACGGCTGAAACAAGTTTGTTGGGTAAATGAGTACAAAAAAAACAATACCCATATGTGAACATTTGAAATACTTAATTACCTTACTAAGTCAAATCCCCCCCTAATGTGGTATGAATGGGAGCATCGAAGACGACCGATTAGAGATTGACAAGAGATGAAGAACTTGATTCGTGGTAGATTCATAACACCCACGTCAGCACTACCACCGTTTCGGGAACTGGAAGCAAGGAATAGGGTAAAGAGAGATTCGCTTTTGAACCAGGAAGGAGCAGTTGGGGATCGTCGGAAGCTAGTAGCGTATTCTCAGGCCGCCACAGTAACAGAGCAAAGACCTAGCATGACGGCTCCGTTAAACGAAGTAACGGAAGAGGGATACCTAGGTCATCGAAGAAATGGGCTGGAAGGCAAGGAATGGGTAGAATTTGACAAGTTGGGCCTACATGCTTGGGATCAGACTATTAAGGCGGATAAAAAGTTAGGCCTGGATGAAATTAAAATGACGGTAACTCAAGAAGTCTTGCAAACGTCGATGATTTCACCAGCACGGACCTTCTCGTCACCATTGATGACCGCTTCCTCAAGCTTCACACCAATCGCTTAGGAGTCGACAGCATCAGTTTCTTCCAATTTCACCCCCAAAACCCTAGGGTTAAATACTGAACTTCTGTCTTCCACCAATTTCGCCACAGCCCTGAAGGGTAACTCCAGTAACAGCAGTAAATCGGTTCTTGGAGCTTGTTTAGGGCCCACACCAACAACAATACCCAAGCCTTCAAGGCTGTTTAATTGTGAAGAAAATCGTATCAAGATGGACGTCACTGTACCCCATTATTCTAAATCCAGGTATAAGGAAATCATGATGGAATTGGGATACAACCATGACAAAATCTCATTGGTCCCAAGCTCTCGATTTGAAGATAACATCAATGAGAGGTCAACCAAACTTCATTGGTATAAAGGACCAACCCTTCTTGAAGCACTTGATCAGAGCAGAAAGCTTAAGAAACCACCGGACAAGCCACTCTGTCTACCACTTCAAGAGGTCTACAAGGTTGTTGGAATTGGAACCGTACCAGTGGGACGTGTTGAGACCGGTACTATTGCTCAAACAACTAAATTTACTTTTTATTGGACTTCACAAATTATCACTTCTATTCCAAACATGGTCTATTACCTAGAGAATTTAAAGTCAAATGCTTTAGTTTTAAGTTCTTGGTATGCCAGACACGAACCTCTGAACAATTCTTCTAGAAATCCAAAAGCATTAGCACATGCTTTGCACAACCCTAGTTACAGTGGATGTGGGGTATACCATCCATCTAAAAGTCGAGCATCAAGTCTGAAACAGCGGAGGAGTTCACAGCAACAACAATACATGTCACAGTGGAAACCTAAGACACCAATACATATGCCACAACTGTCAGCATGGGATGAATTTTTGCTTCTTAAAAACCAACAACAAAAACCAGAGTTACAAGTACAACTAGCTGTGGAACAACTACGGCTTTCCTGGATGCTTTTTGAGCCAAATTTAGACAAATACTTTTATGGATGGATGTTTCCAAATGGCTTCACAAAAGCAAGTTCGCATTATTTAAGATTTCCAGCTTTGGTTATTGTTTCTTGTTCTGTTCAGGAAGATGAAGGAAGGAATATAAATGTTTGGAGAGTTGGATGCTACCTACCACATCTTCACTTCTATCCACCTTGAGGACAAGGTGAATCTTTGGGGGTGGAGTAATGTTATGCACCCTCTTCAGTGATATTGTTTAGATAGGGGGTAGTTTGGGGAAATCAACAAATAAGGAGCATCTTATTGGTGCAGGGGAGTTAGGGGCAATTTGGGCATTTTATACTAGTTTGTTATGATAGATAGTATAAATAGAGGGTAGTGGGCAGGGAGTGAGGCATCGATCTTTTCTGTTAAACCTGGAATTATTTCCTCTTGGGAGAGTGGCTATCTCGAATCAGCTAACCTATCATTCGTTCTTGTAATATTTTGGGTATTATTCAGTGTTTCCAATCAATATTAGAATCATTTGGGTGGTTTTTATGTTATTGAATCTGTTATTACAAATCAGTTCATAACAGTAACTTGTTACAAAAAGAGAAACCAAAGCATTCCAAGCTATACAGCCTTACAGAGATGTTGCTGTTTTTTTTTTTTTTTCTATCAAATGGTATTTGGACTTTGATGATTTCCATGCTTAATCTAGATACAAAAAGAAAAGGAGGAGGTTGGTATAAATTTAGTTTTATAAAATGATAAAAAAAAAAAAAAAATATGAAAATGAAATCTATAATGGTAAAACTGTCTTTTTAGATTTGGTAGGGACAAAACATGCAACAATGGAAAGTTTAAAGAATCATCCAAGCTGAAAAAATGATTTTAGAGATGAAACTCACAAACAGACCAAACTACAGGGACGGGTTATGTAATTTACTCTAGAAAGTAGAAACTATGCCATCAATTTTCAGCAATTTGGTCCTAAAACGAATCATCATTGCATGTTTCGTGTAAAAATACCCACAATACCTACTTCATTACATAAACTGGTGGAAAAACAGGTAAAAAACATTGTCTAAACTTAAGGTGTAGAACATCATATGAAATTAATTTGTTAAAAAAAAAAAGTAAAAGATGTACCTAAACATGTTACAAAACCTCAAAACAACAGATTCACAGCCAATAACCAGAATCAAGGGAGCAACATCTTGACATCAACAACTTCAGCCCACATACATAATTGGCTTTTCCTGCCAGATTGGTCATTTAACAATTTCAAAACTATCTGTGTGACCTTACACTTACACGCTGATCTTCATCCTTCCTTTTGTGGTCACGAGACCCATATTCCCTCCTACTTCTGTCACCTTCTCTTCGATATGATTCCGATTCCGATTCCTGCTTCGTCCTTTTCTCTTTCCTCCTATCACCATCTTCATCGGAATCATACCTCCTTGGTTTTACTTTTTCCCCATTCCCATTCCCATGTTTCAATCTCCTGTCACTGCTTCTTCTGGTGTCTTCATCTCTTGCATTTGTATCTGTCCGTTTCTGGTACCTCTCTTTCTCAACATTCAAACTTTTTGCATCTTTGTCATGCATTCGATTTGATGGGCCTGGGCCTGGGCCTCCTCTTTCACTCCTTGTTGGGCCTTCAAACTTGTCATTCTCCCACCTTGAATTCTTAGCATCTTGAGGACCCCAACCTGTGTTTGCAGCTCTCTGAATTCAAACACAAAAAGGATGAGATAAAGAATCAAGTAAACTAATGTCCAAAGAAAACAGGATATAATATTAAAATAAATTATCTTTGTTACTTCTTACTTGCTCATTATGAGAGAATTTGCATCCAGCACCACGTGTACAATCACCTCTCTGAAAAGCACGACACACTCCTCGTGCCTCTCTTTTCTTCTGTTCCTCCTCTTCATCTTCTTCTTCTTTCTTTTTGTATTTAGTAACATGATCAACTCTTATAGTACGCCCAAGAACTTGTGCACCATTCAGATTATCTGCAACTCAAGAATCAATTCAGAATTCAGATAGATATGTAGATAGATATAAATTCAGAATTCAGAAAGATAGATAAAGAGACCAACCCACAGCAAGAATTGTACTTCTCTGATCCTCATATGCAACAAAAGCAAAACCTTTCGATTTTCCAGTTCCTTTGTCTCTAACAAGATTCACATCCACAATCTCACCATACCTACATCATGTTACAACCTAGGTTAACAAAATGTTCTACTTTCATGAATGTCAGTTAAAACAGGCAGCAACATAATCAATTTTGACTTCAAAAGCTTACAAGATTATCATCAGTGTTCTACAGAACATAATCAAACTACTAGATTCATGCCCTAATCCATGGTGTACATAAACACAGGTTATGTATAGGTGTGTCTAAAGGCGTGTATAAGCTTCAAAGAATCGTTCCTGTTAGGATACAAGTACTAGATTCATGCCCTAATTCATGATGTCGATCACATCATGATAGGTGGATTTGAGCATTGACATCGACGATTCCAAAGAAAAACTACTACTTCATACAACCATGAACAAACAAATAATCTTCACATGATTCTCCTATCAACCAAACACAAAATCACGATAACTTTTTTTTCATTATTCAAACTAAGATTAGGAAACTTACTGAGCAAAAACGGCAAGAAGATCGCCTTCGGTGAGATCAAAAGGAATACCCCCAACATAAACATAAGCTGAATCTTTATACTTGGCATGCCATGAAGCATCCTCGGAAATACCTAATGAGGCTTCCTTTGAATTTATGTTCTGAATACGCTTCACTAATGTAAGTGGATTCATGCTTCTAACCGCTTACGAACGCAGATTTGATAACCAGTTTTCGCTTATGTAGTTGAAAAGCGTAGGAGAATTCAGAACGCTGATCCAATTATAAACCCTAACGCTATGTTCCGGTGACCGGAGAGAGATGAAAGAAAAAAAAAATAATGTAAGAGAGAAATGAAAATAAAATTATATTTTTAAATTCATTAAAGCTCTTAAAATAAGCTTTTTCCACAAATAGTCAAGACAACGAAAAATAATTGTTAACAATTTGTATTTTTTTTTCCCAAAATTCGAATATTCATTCCATTTGAACTAAAATATTTTTTATTGTATTCTTTGTAACAATGATTTTCCATGAAAATATTACATTTCCACAAGTTATATTTTTTAGCTCAAAAGTAGATTAGTTATTTAAAAAATATAAAAAATCTCAACTTTGATCATTCATAAACTTTGCATACGAACTTGATAGAGTTGATTTTTCTTATTGTGTTCTTTGTAAAAAAAAATTATAGTCATATTATATTGGGAAAATGACTTATTAAGGTAACTAACTATTTTAGTTGTCCATATATAGGTAATGTTATTTTTTTTGTACACATTAAGGTAACTAACTTGTTTTGTTTGTTCACATTTATGTAATATGACCGGCTATCACCTGTTTTTACTTGTGTGACATCCACCGGACATATGACTAGAATACGTTGCACCTACGTGGCATGGTGCATATATGAGAAAATGACTTATTAAGGTAACTAACTATTTCAGTTGTCCATATATAGGTAATGTTCTTTTTTTTTGTACACATTAAGGTAACTAACTTGTTCTGTTTGTTCACTTTTAGGTCATATGACCGGCTATCACCCGTTTTTGCTTATGTGGCATCCACCTGACATATGACTTGAATACGTTTCACATACGTGACATCCACCTAGCATATGACTTGTTTTGTTTCTTTTTCCTCATCTTATTCTTCAAAAGGACAAGATGAATTTCAAGCTAATCATCCATGTGATTGCGGCTTACCATCTCGTGTGAAGATTTCAAGAACTCCTGACAACCCTGGAAGAAAATTTAGAGTTTGTCAAAACTCGATGGTAAATCAATATTGTTGTATATGTTGCAGGAGTTCTTGAAATCTTCACACGAGATGGTAAACCGCAATCACATGGATGATCAACTTGAAATTCATCTTGTCATTTTGAAGAATAAGATAAGGAAGAAGAAGCCATCGTCAATCGATCTAGGGTTTAGAATTAGGGGTGGAATCGTATGACACAGTTATAGTGTAATCGAATTAAGACAATATATGCACCATGTCACGTAGGTGCAACGTATTCAAGTCATATGCCAGGTGGATGTCATATAAGTAAAAACATGTGATAGCCGGTCATATTACCTAAATGTGAACAAACAAAACAAGTTAGTTACCTTAATGTGTACAAAAAAAAGAACATTACTTATATATGGAGAACTAAAATAGCTAGTTACCTTAATAAGTCATTTTTCCATATATGCACCATGCCACGTAGGTATAATGTATTCAAGTCATGTGCCAGGTGGATGCCACATAAGCAAAAAGCAGATGATAGTCGGTCATATTACTTAAATGTGAACAAATAAAACAAGTCAGTTACCTTAATGTGTACAAAAAAAAAAACGTTATTTAGAAATAGTTAGTTACCTTAATAAGTCATTTTCCCTATTGCACTCTAAATCTTGATGTTTGATAAAAAATAAGCTAACTGGAAATAGTGAAACAAAAAAACTTCTTAACTCTAAGATAGAGACTCCACAACAGCAATCATACCATTGAGTACCTAATCACAATGATGACATACAAAAATCTCAAAATTAAAAAATTATAATTAAAAAGATATTCATAGATGTGAAAATCTATAAAAAAAAAAAAAATTGTAGGCCATCTAGATTTCCGCGGATAAGCTACAAATTATTACTATTTTGATTTTTTTTCCATTTTTACGGTTACTTTATAAAAGAATTTGGAAAAAACTATTATGATAATTTTCTCTTTAAAAATAAATTTGTATTCTTTTAGATATAATTAAATAAAACACACACTCAAATAAGAAATCTCATACAACGAATAATCCATCAATTATTTTCACCGTTTTTAACATCAAAACACTTATTTTGGTATATATAATTTTCTAAATTATATATAAATTTTAAAATTTTAAACTTAAATATCCCAAACCAAAGTGTTTACATAGTTTAAAAATAGGGGTTGGCTAAAAAGACATCCTATGTTGCAATATGGACATCCTAATTAATTTTTTAAATGTTTTTATTGACTGAAATTGCATTGTTTTCCGAAAAAATTGATTATAAACAGTTAATTATTGGTTGATTTTTAAAAAGTGATGAATGGGGTGTCTAAGGGGTATCTTATTAGCAACACCTCTAAAAATATCAAGCCCAAAAAAGACAACATGAAATTAAGTTTGTTTTTGGAACTTGAAATTAGTTATTAGTTGTTAATGAACCAAGTAAAATTAAGTCCTTTTTTTAGGGTTATTACTTAGTTATTACAAATTTCTATTTGAATAATCAATTGACAACGGGTGAAGATAAATATGACTCACTCTAAATTGTAATATAAATACTAACTAGTTGAAGATATGTTATTACAAGGAAGATTCTTGGTTTAAATTTGGCATAAAAAAACAAAAAATCCTTATTTGGGGCAACCAAACCGACTCGTTTAACCCGAACCCAAAAAATCCTATTATATATTATGCGGTAAAAAAATTTCTATTGAACTTTTTTTCTGGGTTAGCCACTGTCCATGGTAACAATCTTTCACCCTTAATTTGTAACTTTTACACATCTTAATTTTCGGTTCCTGCTTTGATGTTGTGTATTTCTGTTTTCATCCTAAACAATGAAATCTCCAATAACTTTTCCCACAAAAGATATATATATATATATATATATATATATATATATATATATATATATATATATATATATAATCAATGATCTTCTAAAACTCATAACAAATGTTCCTTAAAGACCCTATATACATTGAATCAGTGTGCCTCAAAAACTCACAAGTGCTCCGTGCTCCTCAAAACAAATAAGCTGGTATACATTGCTTTGACATCGCCACGTCGGTGAACATCAACTCCTTTTTAATTGATGGAAGCTATTGATTTGATTTTTAAGCAATATTGGTTTGTTATAACACTAACACCAACTTCTTTTGGTGGAAGTTCTTTTGGTGGAAGATGGTCAGATGTTTATCAATCACTGCTTATTATTATTATTATTATTATTATTATTATTATTATTATTATTATTATTTTAGAGAAATTCCTTTGGATTCATATTTTTTTTCAACTTATGAAGATTTTCTAAGCAACAAAGTTGTTTTTATCTCTTTTAGAATGTTCTACTCTAGATGTAACACATGGTATTTTCCCAAATGCTAAAAGATATGGATTTTAAATTAATAATAAAGTAACATCTTTTTAGTTTTGTTGTCTTCTAAGTTTTTATGATGTAATGTTTATTAACTTGAAAATGAAATTAGCTGAGACTATAGGGTAGAATTTTGTTGTCTTCTAAGTTTTTATGATGTAATGTAGGAAGTGAGCATATGATCCATCCTTATAGAGAAAAAAAAAAAGAATGCAGTTAGCCTAATAGCATGCAAGTTATTCACCAAGAACCATAAAGTCGTTTCCAAAGGTGAATATTGGATGAAAGGAATAGCTAATCAAAGCATAGTCATTGTTGCACTTATAACCACCATAGTATTTGGATTTTGGAGCAGCATTTGCAATTTCGGGTGGTTACTACAAAAACATTGGTTTTCTTAGAAAAGAGATCTTCATTGTGTTTTTTTATACAAATGCTATTTCTTTAATCTCCTCTTAAGCTTCAATCCTCATGTTCTTATCCATCCTAACATCTTGTTATGTTGAACAAGAATTTTGTTGATCAGAGCTTGGAAGTGAATGAAAACCACCCAGATAGATGTGGAAAGGAACTAAAATCCAGTTTGATTGGGCCTTGGTATGATTTTTTATTTATCAGACAAGCATATATGAAGGATAAAAGGCTGTCTCTTAGTTTGGAAAATGAGGTACACTTTCTTGACTGTATGTATATATGTTTTGTTATGTGAAAGTGTTTGTTGACTATGTGTGTGTGTGTTTGTGTATCTATGTGTGTATGTTTATGTGATTGTGGTGTGTAAAAAAAGCATCCTACATGGCAATGGTAATGGTTTTTTAATGTTATTTTAAATGAAAGTAGGATGTTATAATAACAGAATCAATGGAAGTATAATGTTATTTCCTGCTTTGTGAATACAAAGTAGGAAATAGCATTGTGTGTACACTGATTCCTTTATCATAACATCTTAATTTCTTGTGTTGTGTGTATGTAACTATGTATGTGTGTGTGTTACTATGTGCATCTAATTGACTGTTGGTGGATGTGACTGTGTTTAACAATTTTCCCGTGGCAGAAAGTGATTGTATAAACTTACATAATAAAGTTAACAATCCATAGGCTAATTGCAATAAATAACAAGGTACTTTCATATATTTGTTCAATATAACATCTTACTTACATTTATTTGTTTCAATTTTTTTTAAAATTTTTTTTAGGTTAAGTGAAGTAGTGTTGGAAATCAGTCCACCTTTTGTTTTTTAATTGAAGTTGTCTTGGTTGTTATTCTTGCAAGTGCTCTGTTTAGGGAAAAGCATGGCAATAGTACATTATTAAAAGAAATCAAAAATACAAAGGACGTTGCTATAAAAAGTAGAAAGTTTATATTTTTTTAATAGCAATGTATTTTCTATCAAAAAATGGCTAAATTCTATAAAAAAAGTGCATTGTTATAAAAAGTTAAAAATACAAAGTATATTGCTATAAAAATCAAGATTCTTGCAGTTAATCAGTAGTAGCAGAACCAGAACCTAAAGCTTCTTGCAACTAAACTATTTATGGTTGTATCTTGAGTGGAAATTGTTGTGAAATGATTTCACAATTCCTTAGATAATCATTAGATATTTGATTAAGATGCTCACTATCCTTACTGGATTTGTGAATCTTATCCATTTGTCTAGTTGATTCATTACTTTGTTTTATCAAAATTCTAAACACCTTGAAATTTTCAGACTTATATTTAGGAATGAGCATTTAGACTGGGGAACTGACCGGAACCGGATAGAACCGATCGGGCCAGGACCATGATGATATTCTAGTGGATTTTTTGGAACCGGAACCGGAAAAAACTGGTAGAACTGGCAAAAACCGGAACCATATGTTGCTATTTCGCGAGGTTCGGTTCCAACATTGATGACACAACAAGAACCGGTGGTTCGGTTTGGTTCCTATTTTCCACCAAGTTCGGTTCCCAGGCCGGTTTAGGCCGGGCCTGTTCCGATGTTCATCTCTACTTATATTTAGTTTGATGCACATATTTATATTTGTTGAAGGCAATGAAGTTGGTCCAACCATGTATTATGGTTAATCTAAACGGTCCATTAGACTAATGGATATGTGCATAGTTATAACACCAAAAAAGTATCACCTCAAATGCCACATCGTCCATGATGTTATAACATCATTATAGGAAATGATCAGCATGTTATAACATGAAATAATTTCCAAGTCATCATTTTTTTTCCTTTTTATTCGAGTATCTATAATTATAAAAACAAATATAATTGAAAAAAAGACATTACAAGACGATTTTTTTTCTAAATACACTATTCATCATCATCGTATATACTGTAAAATCTTCTCGAAGTTGTATGTGTTTTTGCACGTCTTAAATATCAATGACTTTGCAAATATTGTATTGTTCATGGTTCAAATTGAATGTGTTTGGGTTTCGTTGGGATATAATGTGTAATATTTCGTCATTTATCTTTTACCACCATGTTATGCATTATGATACATGCATACATAAATTATTGTAGAGTTTCTAACTCAAATGGTTGTGACGCATGTTCTACTAAGTGTCGCTTTAACTTTAGAACTTCAAAAGCATGTTCCACATCGTTACATGTTGATTTTTGTCTTCTCCCAAACAATTTTTTCTTGGTTCCACTGGATGTCGGAATGTTTCATGAATGTGGAATACATATGATATATTCTCTCCGTAAGTAGTGCCGTCCCAAACATATATGGGGCCCGGTGTAAAAATAAAAAAGAGGCCACTTCAATTTATTTTATGTTTTATACCAAATTACATAAGATCATAGCCTACCACACTATATGGGCCCGATCTAAAAATAAAAAAAGTGTTCACTTAAATTTATGTTATGTTTTATACCAAATTACATAAGATGATAGCCTACCACACCAAACAAACATTTATTAGGGTTTTTGAACTAAATTTATTTGTCCATAAAAACTAAGCTAATGTAGGAGGAAAATAGGTGGATAAGGGGGGAATAGAATTCAGGTTGTGTGCAAAGATTTACAAGTGCTTTGCCAATTTCACTAAAGGTGAATATTGTTGATTTTTGCAACAACTTTATATATATATTAAATATATACAAATCGAAAATAGCAGTTGGGGCCCCAAATAGTTATTAGGCATTGTGCTATCCCCAACTTGCCCTACCCATTGGGCCGCCTTGTCCGTAAGGTAATACTCCAACTTATATTTGTTTTCATTCACTGTTAAAGGAACACCCGATGCTTTTCCTGATAAAAGATCGTTGAATATTTGTGACTAATAAAAAACCTTGATGTTGTTGTTCAAACCCACAATCTCGAAATAAGTATGTCAAATTTATGCATCATGGGAAGGAACAACCTCTAATACCAACGAAGGCACTCTATGTTGACCACTTGTATACGAACCTATCTAAGTCGATGGACAATTTCTCCAGTTCTAGTATGTGTAATTAATGCTTCCAAGTATATCGGGAAAACCATGTCTTTCTTCATGTGCCGCATATAGTTGTTGCATATCATTTAACGATGGTTTCTGCAAATAAACGTCACCGAATGTTTCAACAACACCTTTTGACAATCTATACAAACTTTCTCTCATAGTTCTTTTAGACATTCTCATATAATCGTCAATGGAATCAGGTGACTCCCCGTAAGCCATCAATTAGATTATTGCAACACATTTTGCAACCTTGTGAATCCCGACCTACCTCTAGCATCATATCTTAATTGGAAAAAATGATACCTAAACATATATTTAATAGGTAAAAATGTGTATTTATTCTATATAAAGGTTTATTTAATATGTATAAAAATGAAAGAAACGATACATGCTTTCCAAGGCGTTGGCTATCCGTATAAACACATTCTTATTCAAATGAAACTTTTTTTTTAAAATCTTTTGACAGGTAGACACAGTTATCCGCAAAGTAATTGCGATACAAGCGTTTATGTCCTTCATCATGATTTATGTTTAACTTTACATGTCTTGCTAGTAGAGGGACTACATCTGTTTCTAGTAGCTCATTATTGTAATACATGTACATCATGATGATGAACATATCATCATCGTCAGACGAGTTGAGCGGATCCATAATTTTTTTTAAAGAGTATTTAAGTTGTATAAAATATAGAGAAAGAAAATGAAGGTGTGAATATAATTGGGTAAGTTGGTATGTATTTATAGGTAAAAAAACATTAATTACTCTAGCTATGTTATCATGGTAACGAGACTTGCCTTAATGAGATCCCGGTGTAGTGTTCACTGCATTATAACACCATTGTGGAGGCGCCACATCGCCCTCCACGACTTTTTGGAGCCCATTACACATCGTCTTAGTTTAATCTACCTCCAACATATACCTACCCCACTAAGTGGTGTTTTTGTCATCTATATTGATAAGGGAGAATTTCATATATACCCTTCTTAAACCTCAAAATATCATATTTGCCCAGCTTAATTTCTTAATATCATATTTACCTTTCATAAACCTTCAAAATATCACATTTGCTCAAATCCTTTTTTATAATGTTTTTAATATTTTATAAATATTTTTTATAACTTAAAATTACTATAATTATTAAAAAAAAACTTAACGATATTATCTTTAGTTCTATGATAATGGAATGTGAACTTCTAAATTGTTAGAATGTCGTCCTCTTGACAAACAAAAATATTCATCTTCAACCCTCTCTATGGAATATATATTCTGATTGTTTAGTTTTTTTTGTTGATTATGTTGTAGATGAAAGATATTTTAGATATTACCATTGATATTTTGATGTTTAAAAAATGCATATACAATATTTGGATATTTAAGAAGGGTATATATGATATTATGATGTTTAAAAAGGATATATATATGATATTTTGAAATTTTATGAATGGTAAGTATAATATTTAAAAATTAAGTTAGATAAATATAACATTTTAATGTTTAAAAAAGATATATATATATATATATATATATATAAAAGACCCGTGTAGTTACAAATCTTAGTGTTAGTGGGAGCCTCTGCTGCCACTTAATTTTTTTGGCACAAAATATTTTGAGTAAATTACACGAATGGTCCCTATGGTTTGGGGTAATTTACGTGCTTGGTCTCTAATTTATTTTTTTAACTCGGAAGGTCCCTATGGTTTGTTTTTGTTACGCGTTTGGTCCCTACTGTTTATTTTTGTTACGTATTTTGTCCCTGTCTTATCTAAAAAGACTATTATTTAAAGAAGAAAAAATGATGGGTAGGTAAGGTAAGGTGAGGAGGTGTGATTAGAGGTGTGTTTATTTAGATAATTTAAAAAAATCAAGGGCATAATAGTCTTTTTAGGTAAGATAGGGACCAACCGCGTAACAAAAACAAACAGTAAGGACCTTCCGAGTTAAGAAAATAAGTTAGGGACCAAACACACAAATTACCCTAAACCATAGGGACCATTCGTGTAATTTACTCAAATATTTTTTGTTATAGTGTAATTTTTCCGGTATACTACCCCTCACATTTTGTTATGAATCCGTCGTTGGTCCGGACCCACGTTCACCCTAGTTTACATAATAATATATATCTTTAAACACAGCTCTTTTCTTTGTAGATACCGATAAGAACATCATTGTCTCCTCCATTTTTTTAGTAATGTAATTTCCTCAGCAATACTGTTACTGAAAAAAAAATTAGTGGACGACTTTTCAAACCATTGTATTTATTTATTTTTTTGTTTTAAACAAATCATCCTACCCGTGATTTTACAAAATTGATCCATTTTTTAACCAAAAAACGCCCAGTCATTTGTTTCATTTATATTTTTATATTTTGTCTATTTACTTGTAAGGAAAAGCTCGACATGCAAAAACACTACTTTTTTCGGTAAGGAGCAATTTTATATGCAAAATATATGACGTCAATTTTTATTCCTTTGCATTTGGACTTCCACACTTTGTCCATAATCATTAATCATTTGTTCTTGTAAATTTTATAATTTCTTTCGAGTACTTTTATAATAAGAAAGATGATTAGTTTGCATCGAAAAAACAAATGACATTTTAAAGTGCATTTACCTATCTCTTTGATAATATCATCATCATTTATTTAAAACTGTATTACTCACGTATTCAATTAATCGTCTTTCCATATAAAATATAAGCTCTCTCTCTCTCTCTCTCTCTCTCTCTCTCTCTCTCTCTATCTCTCTCTCTCTCTCTCTCTCTCGTTTTAATTTCTAGAAGCCCTCCCCTCCCTCCCTCCGAAAGCTTCATGAGTATTCAACATATATGAACCATGCTTTAGTTATGGATTTTTTCTATATCATCTTCAACTTTTTAGCTACTAGTCTCATACTAATCACCATAGCCTGTTCACTTCTCATCCTCAAAATCTTCATCGGAAAGTCAATCAGAAACCCAAAATACTCTCCGGTCGTCGGAACTGTATTTGGTCAACTCTTCTACTTCAACACCCTCCATGACTACCTAGCTGATATTGCCCGGAAACACCATACTTTCCGGCTTCTTGCCCCTGATCAAAGCGAGTTATACACAACCGACGTTAGAAACATCGAATACATACTTAAAACCAATTTCGACAACTACACGAAAGGCCAGTATAATAAGGACGTAATTACAGACTTGTTTGGCCATGGGATCTTCGCTGTTGATGGCGTTAAGTGGAAGCAGCAGAGGAAGCTTGCAAGTTTCGAGTTCTCGACTAGGGTTTTAAGAGACTTCAGTTGTGCCGTTTTCAGAACCAACGCAGCAAAACTAGTCAGGATCGTTTCTCAGTTTGCCATGGTCAACGAAGTCTTTGATATACACGTACGTCAACTAGAAAATCCGATTCTTGAATATAACTTTAGAAAACTGAAGTTGGTTTCTTGAATTATTGAATATTTTTTTTTAGAATTTGCTGATGAGAAGTGGCTTGGATTCGATTTTCAAAGTTGGGTTCGGAGTGGATCTGGATTGCCTAGAAGGATCTAATGAAGAAGGGAACTCATTTATCGATGCGTTTGATGATTCAAATGCTTTGACTTACTGGCGTTACGTAGATCCCTTATGGAAACTTAAGCGTTTTCTTAATATCGGGTGTGAAGCTTCTCTTAAGAAGAACATCAAATTGATCAATGATTTCGTTCTCAAGCTGATAAGCAGAAGACGAGAACAACTACAAACACAGAAACACCATGTAAATTCTTGTTGCTCTTGTATTTGATGAATTAGTAAGGAATAAGGATTGTTCTTTTTTGAACACCTTATGGGATCTTTGAACTAGATATACAATTAAGCTGACTTTTTTTTTTTACGTAACATGTTGTTGATTTCCAAGAATCACAAGGAGGACATACTTTCAAGATTTTTGATCGAAAGTGAGAAGGACTCAGACATGGATGATCGATATCTCATGGATATAATCCTAAATTTCATCCTAGCTGGAAAAGATTCTAGTGCGAATACACTTTCTTGGTTTTTCTACATGCTTTGCAAGAATCCAGCAATACAGGATAAAGTTGTATCAGAAATAGAAGAACATATCGGGTATCAATTAGAAAATGGGGATAATGTTGAAGATTTTGTGGAGCGGATTAACGATGAAATACTTGAGAAAATGCATTATCTCCATGCGGCTTTGTCCGAAACCTTGAGGCTATACCCTGCAGTGCCCGTGGTAATTACATCTTAGTTAGAATTTTGAAATACTTTTTGCCTTTTAATCTTAAAAATGGAAGTCATGAATGATCTTTTGTGAAGGGAAATAAAGCTAATAAAAAAGTAAATCATACTCGTGATAGAAAAATTATCACATGCTTATTTAGGGCAAACATGAAGAGTCTTTCCTAAAAATATAAAATTAAGGTTGTGGTTCCATGATACATATTATACTTTCGTACCCCTCAAATCAAAAGTTCAAGCTCTGCCTTTGTATCGGTATCATATAAAAAAAAGCAAAAAAAAAACCCGCAATACAGTAATTAACTTGATATTATGAAAGTGGAAAGTTTCTTAATCATGTTTGGTTGTATGCAAGGATGGAAGAGTTGCAGAATCAGATGACATTCTACCCGATGGTTATGAGTTGGAAAAAGGGGATGGTGTGTACTATATATCGTATGCCATGGGAAGAATGTCTTACATTTGGGGAGATGATGCCGAAGATTTCATGCCCGAAAGATGGCTAAATGATAATGGCATTTTCCAACCACAATCTCCTTTCAAATTCGTTGCATTTCATGTAAGTGTAGATGTTTTTGTAGGTTATATACTAGAAAATGAGTATAATAAGTTTATAGTGGGAATATCTAAATAATTGGTCGTGTTTGCAGGCTGGTCCTAGAATTTGTTTGGGGAGGGATTTCTCTTATCGTCAAATGAAAATAATGTCGATTGCTCTTATTCGGTTCTTTCGGTTCAAATTATTTGATGAAACAAAAAGGGTGACTTATAAAACGATGTTTACATTGCACATTGATGGAGGCCTTCATCTCGTCGCAATTCCAAGAACATAATGTAAGTTCTTTGTTCATGGCCATTTGGATGTGAGATTTGAAAACGATTATGTGACATTCAATAAGGATGAAAAGTGTTTTTAAAAACGAATTTTTTACTCCTTTTAAAAAGTCAATACTTTCAGAAAATATCTTATGACTTTTAAATTTGAAATGATTATAAGCTAATCCAATCATTTCTTTCTTAGAAGTCTTGTCAACTTATACTTTTTGCCACCATGTAAGACTACACAAACATTTTTTGGACTCAACAGAGTAGGAGTACCAAATGCCATCAACATCCTAATTGACAAAGATTGTAGGCAGCAAACAACACCCCTTGATACCATATGTTGTCGGCGGCATTGTGCCAACGGCGAGAATTGGGTCTCTCTCTCAATTACATTTTTTTTTTTAAATTAAAAAAAAGTTGGATGCATTGATGACATCACATCCTACTCATAGACAAAAAATGATAAGAATTGTAAAATCCTATGTGGCGCCTATATGTCACCAAATGTTAAAGGCAACAAACAACAACATACTTTTTAGCAGCTCAGTCATATTCGATATTGACAGGATCTCTTTCAATCCAAGTGTTTAAGGGTTAAGTGTAATTGCATAACGTAAACATTAGAGTTAGGGAGAAGCCAAAACATATAAACAAAAAAAATGTATAAATAGTTAATTTTGGTCGTGGTATATCATATAACAAAACTTTATGCGTTTTATATATTAAGAGCATGTTTGGTTTGTTTGGTTTATAGAATGTTGATGAAGGAATTGCATTTGGAATTGCAAAATGAATATGTTAGGAATTTGAATCAAATTTTATATTCTGTTTGGTTGGCACGAAATGAAGTTGGAATTAATTACAGATTCTATTTGGTTTGCAGGAATAGGAATTAAGATCCATACACAATGACAAAATTGCTCTTTTTGTCTATTTTGCTTAATTTTACTTTCTTTTTTAATATTATTAACAAAAAGACTACAACAATGTGTAAAACAACGTTCCATCATGTTAAAATCGATGAAGTTTGCCTTTGTCTACGATTAAGTATTGTTAAACTAAGTTGAGACAATTTCTTGAAAAACAAAAAAACGGTATACATATTTCATTGATAGCAAACCAACAAAATGACATATATTATCAGCAAAACAGCAAAATACCATTGAAACCAGAACATGTTTTTTGTTCTATTGATTTAGCAAGAAACAAGACATGCTTTCTTTGTTCGGTTTCTCGTAGTAGCGATTTCACAACTTCATAAAAAAAATTCAAAAACACTAGAACATACAAGGAATCACAATCATGTCAAATTCCAAAATTAAATCAAATAACTTGATTAACTTCCCAGTTCTATGTCAGACAAAGGAAATCAAAACAAGAAGGGAAAGAACAGAGTTCCGATTTTTTTGAAATCGTGAAAAGAAGGTGTAACATCCCAAAAATCACAATAAATTTTAACTTTTCAAAACAACCCATAACCATAAATGTTTAATAAACCATTGTTTCAAAAGTGTAATTTAGTAATCAGAGTATCCAAAAATCCAAACAACATAAAACCAAAGGATGTGCACGATCACGTCTTTGCCTTGTCATGACCATCGAAAATACCTAAAATAATAAACTGAAACTGTAAGCTAAATCTTAATAAGTTCCCCCAAAGTACCAGCACACAAACATATACTAGCATATACTGAGTCCACAACTAACAAACTGGATTACCCCTAAGCCGACAATATGAATCTGGATTACCTTTCAGGCCCACAACTCATATCTGGCTTGCTCTCGAGCCCATAACATAAGTTTGACTTGCCCTTCAGGCCCACAACTCATGTCTGACTTGCTCCCATGCTTGTTGGCTACCTCACAAAGCAGTATAACCTCAACCCAACCATACTATGTGGTAGGGATGAGCATAATAACCGAAAAACCAAACCATAACCAAATTAACCGATATAACCGAACCATAATATAACCGAACCATTTTAAAAACCGTTGGTTCGGTTTCTAATTTTTTTTAACCGATAACTAACGGTTCGGTTATTGTTTTATAGTTTAACCGAACCATTATTAACCGAACAACTAACTTTATATTTTAATATATATAAATTATAAATTATATATAAAATAATATAGTAAATATTATTTAAGACCCATTAAAATTTCAAAATACAATCCATTAATCCTCACGTATCAGTAGACGAACGAGTAATCAGACCAACAAAGGCTAATCGTGCAGACACACACAATATTCCAATCATGAAATGAGTTAGATTGTTGATTAATGTTGTAATTCCTAATCGGGTAATTCTAAAATTTGTAAACATTATTCACAATTAGTTTAATCTTCACACTCATAATCTTAATCGAAGACTTATCACACCATTAACCATAATCAAAGATTGTTTTGACTTTATTGTCCTATTCGAAGGATTTTTTTGACTTAATAATAAAGACTTCTATGTAAGTTAAGTTTTTGGTTAACTAATATTAACCATTAACCAAACCGTTAACCGATAAAAACCATTAACCACAACCAATATTAACCATACCCAATGGCTATCAAAATTCATTAACCAATCATAATGGTTATGGTTCGGTTTTAACTAATAACCGAACCAAACCGCCCCATACACACCCCTACTATGTGGACATATACATAACATATAACATATATCCAACAACAAATGAACATATAACCAGTTGTCAGACAAACTTGCAGATCTACAAAAAACTATCGTATACTACATCCTATTTACCAGTATACCGATCTAACAAATCACTATAACATATCGACATCCTGTATAGCAAGATACATAATCTAATGGGTCGACATTGGTCTCTTTGACCCACAAGTACAGTGAGGAAAACTCACTTCTCAGAACAAATAGCTGAATAGGTCTCTACTCCGAATCTAAGCTCTACCTATCACCTATTCATCAAATAGTGACCAACCTCAAATACAACTCAAAATACCCAAAATACCCTTAGGCTAAACTTAGTTAAATCCTCGTCAAAGTCCAAAAAAGTCAAAAAGTAAAACTTGGTCAGCAATGTTGTGTATGTCCATCGTACACAACTTTACCAAAAGACGAGCTGGTTGACCTCGAACGCTAAGCGTTCATGGATTGTACGAGAGGGGATTCATTCCTTTCTATTTTAATATGAGGGAGACAGAGAGGGAGAGATACGATTATTATAAAAAACCATGTTCACTTTATATTATGAAAAAAATATGTTTACTTATTTTTCCACTAGGTGTAAACCCATGTAATACACGGGTTGATTAAAAAAATATTTAATATCAAAATATATATAATAAATATTTTTTAAAATAAAATTTTGAAATAATGAATGAAAAACATATTTATTGCAATTTATTATTACATTTATTACATTAATACTTTACTTATATATTATGTGATTTTAATTTAATTTTAAAATTTTAAAAAATCTATAAATTGACATATGGATATTATTTTATTTTAAATAAATCATAAAATGAAAAGTATCAAAATTTATAAAAGATTTACATATGATAAAATTGATCTTCATTTATTATAATAGAAAAAGATACATCATAACATATAAAAAAATGTTATACCAATATTTTTACTGCAAAGCATAAAATAAACATATGTAAAATATTATATAGTATCACCTTTAGCTTAAATTCACTAAGACTGGTTTCTTGGTTTTGCCAATAGATCTGGTTGGTGAATCGTATCGTACACCACTCTCCTACACCAAGTTAAAAAAACGCCAATTAACTAATTAACTCTCAAGGGTCAAGTATGTCTTAGATATAATGTGTCATGCATGCATATACATAAGTACGTAAATGTATGATGGTTTAAGGATGTTCATGTTATTTGATACCCCATGATTAAACAACTAAACAGTAAAACAGATAAATCGTCGATTTCCAGTTAATCAAAACAATGTTTTTGACTCTTTCTGTTACAACTCAAACTTTGTGTCGCAGACAATTAATTGAAAAACAACAATTTTTATTTTATAATTACAAACAGGATGCTTGAGGTTAGATTTTAGGATTTATATTTGATTATTATATATTAGAATTTATATATTATTATTATTTATTAAAATTGACTTTTCAAATTAGCAATAAACTTTTGCAAACACAGTCAATGAGGCTCGCCTTAGGTTGCGAGTCATAAGCAACCCAATGTACAATTCAATTAAAGCAAACTTGAGACCAAGTGATTCAAATCATTATATGTGGACTGTTACCAATACTCCCGAGAGACTGCCTCCAATCACCTGATGCAATTGAAAAAACATCTATCAATGGAGAATCTTCAAACTTATGTGGGATCAAGAAGTTATGCACATACATGATATGAAAATCTTTGGATCGTAAGTCCTTGGAAAAACACCAATCCTAAAACATTCCTTTGAGTCAAAGTTTGTTCAATATAGTGTTGTGAAATGGCTGAACTGATTTTATAACAAATCAAACACAACTTTCCTTGATGCATGACATCCCATTTAACCAAAATCTTACAACTATTTGACCTTGCCATTAGGCTATAATCACAATTCATTAGTAACCAAACCCCAATTTCATATAAGTACACAAATTTCAATTTTCTTTTTCAAGTCCCCTTGAGCCATGTTCACAATAAGATAATAATTAAGCCTCATCTGTTAAGCATGAGAAGAGAAGATATGACACAACAGGTCGTAGTGTTGTACTGTGTTTGACATGTATTTGACTACTACTCATACTGATGTCAACGGACATAATTTGCAGTTTTTGTCCCATCCAAAAAGGTGGGACATAGACTCGCTCTCAATCTCATGTATGTGCAAAAGGACGTGAATGCCCTCCTCATAAGAATTTGATGAAAAGAGCTAATGGCTATCAGATTCTTCTTCTATTGTCAATTCGTGGTTTCTTAGAAGATCCGGCTTTTAAAGTCTCTGTATCCGATTCAATCTAAAAGAGAGAAAAATTATTTATATATATTAAAAAAAAAAAAAAAAAAACTTCATCTGATTAAATGGAGAGGAAATTAGTAATTCATGACTCACCTTGTTAAGTTTTTCCCTGACCAATCGAACTGTCTGATTCATCGATTCTAATGGAAAATAATCCTGATATCATATTTCACAAATAATATTTGAGTCACCATTTTGTCAAAGGGATATGGAATGTATAATCTTTTTTTTGTAAGTATTTGTTTTGTTTTATAAACAACTGATAAAATTAAAGTAACCTACCATTTTGTCAAAAGTATAAAAAAGTAATTTGTAAAATCCCGATTATTGACTAATGTTAAGGTGATTCAGAAAATTTTCATTTTTATTTTTCTAAAAGTCAGAAAAATTAGAGATGCTAAAAATGAGATAATATAAAATGTTTTAAACCTGATTAGACGAAACTGTTGAGGGAAGAGTGCGACTGTGAACTGTATGTTGAGCCTGTGGCTCCAGTGGGTCCCTGCAACAAGAACATATAATCCAGATTTGCTGATAGAGGTAGGATAAAGCAATAAGATTTAGATTCAAACCTGTGTTGGATATTTAATGGCTGTGATATGAAATTAGTCTGAGATTGAGCTGTATTCAATTTAGGTTGACTAGAAGAAACTGCACTCATATTCATAACACTAGAACCCTTGGATCTTCCAGCTGAAAGCAATAACAAACTATACAGGTATTTAATCCATCTAGAAAACAAAATCTTTGTAAATATAAAATATGATATTATACAACACTTACGATTAAGTCTAGCTACAACTTCTGTTCTTCTACCTTCCAACTTCTCTTTTGTGTCACTAAGGTTCTCATATTGAGGCGCATATGAGACTTGAATCCGATTTCCAATAAAAACTGATTCATCCAACTTCCTTTTTGCAAATCTAAAACAATATTTTGATGAAGAAATTTGACATTCCACCAGATAGATAATCGATTACAGTGAAATAAGAAGTCAAATTGTTTGAAGCACCTAGCATTGTTGACCTGATGAAACTTAATCCAGTAAACATCAGTAAATGGCTCGCAATCTTCGTCGTCCAATGGGGTGAATCTAGAAAAGAGAAATAAGAAGTCGAATTGAATCCCTAAAAGAAATAAAAAAAAAAAACAATAATTAACATCATGGTTGAAGACGCTTCCGGAAAAGGGAAAAGATATCTTACTCGTCAATTTCACCATATCCTTCGAACAATTTCCGTAATTCATCACCACAACCTAATGCAGGAACATTCCTCACGATTAAATACCTATATCAAAATCACAATCCGCAATTGAGTTGTTTTAGGGCTCACATAATCAAACACAACAAATTAAACTTATATTTACAAGAATCGACTAATTGAATATGAATACGAACTTGGATTCGTCGCAAACCGTATAGACGCGTACCGCTGGTGGCTGGTCTTTGTCGCGCGCCATTTTCCTCCGATTGTGGGCGACGGTCACTGTGTGTTGTTTGTGCTGATTAAAATGCCAAGTGAGTAATTACAAATTTGGTCCCTAGAGTTATATCAACTTACAGTTTTATTCTATGTATTTTATTTTGTGGAGCTTTTTTTTACAATTTTTTTTTTCATACACTTCAATTTGTGTTTTAATAATTGGATTTACAGCTCTATAAAACATAAATTATTATGTATGAAGAAAATATTGTTGTATATGAATCATTTCGGTTGGATACTAATCACTAGACAACACTAAAGAAGTTAGTATAAAATTAGAGATCCAATGCCAGAAACAAAGAACAATTTGGTGTTAATAGTTAGTTATATATCTAGCATTAGATGATAGATAAAGAAAAGGCAAAAAGAAATCAATAAATATCTTTCGGTACAAATTGGTGATGAATACTTCAAGGACTTTGCCTCTTCTTGTTGAAAAATATTCAAATAGTTTTTTCACAACTTTTAACTTGCTAAATGTACATGTAAATATATATTAACTCTTGCTTCTCAAAAAAAAAAATTGTTTTATCAGGTCAACAATGCTAGGTGTTTCAAACAATTTGACTTTTTATTTCATTGTAATCGATTATCTATCTGGTGGAATGTTAGAATTTTTTTGATCAAAATATTGTTTTAGATTTGCCAAAAAAAATGAAATCATAAATCAAAAGGGCATAATTGCCAAAAGAAAGAAAAGCAAATAAGTGAATTAAACATTTACCGAAAAATAACTTAATAATGTAATATATTTTCACTTTTATACACATTTGCTGATTGATTTTATTTGTGAATGTTTAACCATTTAACTTTTTTTTTTGTACACACCTTATAATTGGCTTTTCAATGTTAAGCTTATAAATATGACTTAGAGGTTGTTTCATAGTTGATGATTGAGTCAAGGCCAGACTGGATCTGAAGATCTGACAACATATGTTGAGTTTTTAATACATAAATACACACTAGATTAGCGCAACGAAATAAACAAATTAATCTCTATGTGTACATGCATCACACCTTAGGATCTAGGTTTTACTAATTATAACAACATACTCTAAAATTATAAATCAACTAAATAAATATATAATTACTAACCTATTGTGTAGCTCGGTCTTGATCGTTTTGAACCCTCTTCATCCCTTCTTGATCCAACCATGTTGCTTGGATGAGATGACCCAATCGAGAATCCCTCTAATAGAATCACACCCAAGATTCCAAAGAGAGAACCAAAAGAAAACTAGGAGAGAACCAAATTTCTACAAAACCTAAAAAAGGGTTAAGAAATTCGTCTCATAGAAAGGTAGGGAAGAAGTAGACAAAATTTCAAGCTAATGTGCAAAAAATAACGAAACCCTTAGCACCCTGTTTATAACCTTAAAGCCTTTACCAAGTTTCATCCCGATCCCATGTAGGATGGAGACATAATTCAAAAATACCTCCCATCCAATGTAGGGTGGATATTCTGAAATCTTCTTACCCATTATGGGTTCTAGAGTATTCAAACTAGTTAATCTTTTAACTAATTAGTATTCAACCCCTTAAATTAAATAATTCCAAATTCCAAATTCCAAAAGAGTTTATGATTGATTTATTAAACACAATAAATTAATAAACTTATTTTCTCCTTAATTCTATTTTAATTTCTCACTTGTGCAATGTAGGCAACCTACAGGACCCTATTATTATTTTGAAATATTATTAATAGTTAATGACATTAGACACTATTTCAATCAATCTGTCACTTGGACAAGTCATCAGTTATACAAGGTCCAATATTTTTTCAAATAATCAACAAAGAGTTAGTCATCCAATGCAAATGTTGAACTCTAAATTAATTGGGATTCAGAGTTGGTCATCCAACACAACTGTCGAACTCTAAATTAATCAGGATTCAACCCTTAGATAAGTAATCATTTATTCCTTTGTTTTAGATATTCGTATGAACATGAGACATGGCTAAACATGTCAAAAAGAATATCATCTTCTTCAAAGTCAACTTAGACAAGGCATTCGACTTGATTAATTGGGAGTACCTCGACTCTATCCTATTACAAATGGTCTTTGGTAATAGATGGCGATCTTGGATCTGGGGTTGTTTATCATCTTCACGTGCATCAATCATTGTTAATGGTTCTCCCACTAACGAATACAATATATCTAAAGGTGTCCGACAAGGTGATCATCTTTCACCATTTTTGTTCATAATTACGATGGAAGGGCTAAATGTGGCATTATAATCAGCTAGAGAGAAAGGAATATTAAAAGGTATCAAAATCCCGGTGATGGGCCAATGATCTCTCATCTTTTTTATGCAAATGACGCCTTATTTATTTGTGAGCGGTCTAGATCAAGCTTGAAAAAACCTAGCCCATATTTTAAGATGTTTTCATATATCTTCTGGACTAAATGTGAAGTTTTATATGCCCAAGGTCTGTGGCATTGGTGTTTCCAGTCAAGAAACGACTCAATGAGCCAACATCCTTGGTTTTGTGTTGGGTTCCATTCCCTTTACATACCTTGACGTCCCAGTGGGGGATAACATGAATTTAAAAAAGAATTAGCAGCCCATAATTAATAAATTTCAATCCAATTTTCATTGGGGAAATCTAAAACACTCTCTTTCGGAGTTCCACCTACCAGACCTCGAAAAAATAACCCTAAATACTTTAATGCCTCATTGTCAACACCTCAACACTACACCTAATACCACCTACCATTGAACATACATCGCACACTCAAGATCTCAAAAATCCCCACTGGCGTCAAGCAATGGATCAAGAATTTAATGCCTTACTCACCAAACGTACATAGGAACTAGTTCCTAAATCCTCCCACTCACCCATAGGATAAAAATGAATATTTCGCATCAAACGAAGCCCGAACGGTGCCATCGCTAAATACAAAGCTCGTCTAGTTGCTAAAGGGTTCTCACAACAATACAGGAAATACTATTTCGACACCTTTAGCCTAATCACCAAACCCGTTACAATTTGTATTATTCTCTCTATAGCATTATCCCAAAATTGGACACTCCACCAACTAGACGTAAATAATGCTTTTCTTCAGGGCACTCTTCATGAAAAATATATGTCTCAACCTCCTGGTTTCGTTCGTCCACAGTTTCTGTCCCACATCTGTAAAATCAAAAAATCCCTCTACGACCTCAAACAGACTCCACGAGCATGGTACATTGAACTCACCACCTTCCTTGTCTCCACTGGTTTTCGCAAGTCTAGAGATGACCCATCTTTGTTCATATATAACCATAACAATATCCTTAACTATCTTCTGGTCTATGTTGACAACTTTATTGGAAACAATATTACCTTCCTCAATGCATTTGTCACCACTCTATCAAATCACTTTTCAATCAAAGATCTTGTTACATCCCAAAAATCTAGTTAAAACATTTTCATTTTTTTAAATCACGTGAAATCGTTGTTTTCAAACAAAATCCCAAATCAAGCTAATCATTTACAAAACATTGTTCTAAAACTATGTAATGATAATCAGAATACCTAACCTCTTTAACCTTGGATCTTAGGTTTTTATCCTCATCTGATGTTTCTAATCGATTGCAGGTTTAAGCTTCTATTTGATTTTTTGATTGATTTCCTTTCGCCTATGACAACTTTGTGTACGTTCTATTGTTGGCATTTTAGGTAAACCACGTTTCAAATTTCTGAAAGAAGGAGAAGGTATACATACTTCTCCTATAAGAAATGGTGATTATCCATCTCAATTTGGATGAACAGAAATAGGGGTGTGTATGTTCACACTTTCTTCATGCTTTTCTTTTTTCGGTGCAACTCCTCAGGCTAATATTTTGCATTTTTGTTAGTTAAAATGTGGGTTCTTCATTGTTTTAAAGAAATAATGTATCCTTATTTGTATACGTGTTTATTTATGTTTGTATCTGTATATGTATTTTATGTGTAAAAGAACAAGCTTGATAACCACCAAAAAGTTAGAGATACAAGCGTTCTTCTCTTTCTCACACATAATTTTGGTGGTGATTTTCTAAGTGCCAACCCTATGAATGTCTCAAGTAAAATACAGGTCCATAAAGTAAACATTATTTTGTTTTAATTATCTCAATGTAAAATTCTGATGCAGGCAAAACACCAACATCCACAACCAACAATGGAAATGTCTCAGGTAAAAGATAGATCCCTAAAACTAAGGTTTTTTTTGTTCTTTTTCTGATGTAAGGGCAGATAATGCATCTGATGCAGTGAAAATTGGTTGAGGAACTAAATCTCTCACCAAAGTTCTTATTTGATATGATGCAACAATAACAGTAACCAAAAACCATGTAACTTTCACATACATTATGATTTTGACGTTATAAATGGTTGGTATGTTTTTATTTTGTAATAGTCTTTAAAGTCCTTCAAAAACCAATACTATCATTACCATGTATTAAGCGACTGACAATTCAAGGAAATATACTATTCAGGAATGGTTACAAATATTTGGTTCATAAAATGATTGAAACAAGAGCTTAAGTTGTTAATTATTTTTTTCCCTTTCTTTAGATTTCTAGATATAAAAATATTTTCAATATATTTTTTGTAAAGGCCCTACAAATGTATTTGATCTGATTAAGTTACTAATTATATTATCACTTTTGATTAATGCAATAACATATTCATGAGTAATGCAATTTGATTAGTAGATTGAAGCTTACAACATGCAATCTCATTAATGTTGGCATCTTAATTTCATTTTTTTTACATTGTGTGATGTTCTTTGGTGGAGATAAATGTTAAAACCCAAGAAAATTACATTGCTATTTTTTTTTTTTGCATTTAACCATTTTTTGAGGTCAATGTAAAAAATAGAAATGTACTTTCAATTAGCTAAATCAGGTTGCTTTTGTAAACCTTGCAATAAGGGTTTTAATTTGGTGTTGATGAGTTTGCAAGTTGGTTCTTGATTCAGGGATTTAATAAATCTTGCTATCGAACATGTTTAAATCTTATTTCGGTAAGTTTTGGTAATTTGTATTAAATCCAAGACTATTTTTTTTTATCTAACTTGAATTTGTTTCTCTTTTTTGTAATATAGACACAAACATTTATTGTTAACTTATATAATTAGAATTTGAATAGAATTAGAAATGTGAACTGGATTCTTTATTGTAGCATCTTAATTTTATTTTTCTATTACAACAATGTTTTTCACTTTCTTTTTATATTAAGGCAATGTACTTTGATAATTCTTTACATTTACAACTTTCTATGAGAGTATATAGCGTTTGGACCTTATCTGTCATACTTACATTTTTATCCGAAGATTGAAGATTGGAAGTGAGAATGATTATAATTTTAAAATTTGTTTCTACCCATTAGCCCTTTCTGTTTCCTTTTGAACTTGTACCATAAGTATTTATGATATGGTCACGTGGTGCAATTGTGAGAAAAGTGCATGACTTATTATTTTTATGCATATATATAAAAATTATTATAAATTGTAGAAAATTATATACGCATATAAAATGTTATAAATCTTAATAAAAAGATGATGGATATTTAAAATTTTGGTCCATATAGGATACTATTTTCCTTGGATTGTAGTTGTGAATAGTTCTCAAGCTAATATTAAAAAAAGTGTTGACATGATAGTTGTTAGGATAACAGAGCGTGAGTACCACCATCTTGGGAGCAAAATGGTTGGCAAGCATCTTGGGAAAGTGTTTTTTAGGGTATGTATCATTAGGATATTTTCTTACAATTTCATTCTCTTTGAAAAAAAACATAAATTACTAACAAAACACCATATTGTTTCAGCATTAAGAATATGTGATCAAGTTTAATGGGTATTCAATCCCTCTCAATCGGTAAAACAATTATCAAATTTGAGTTATCTTTGTTAAGCTATTGCTACAAATTACAAAGTAAGCATGTTTGAGTATTTATTAGTTTTGTTATAATATCCTAATTGCAAGAAGTAGTATCCTACTTTTGATTTGAAAAGTACAACGTAGTAATCATAAAAAAACATAAGAAAAATGTTATAACAAAACAAAAAATAGCAAAGTACTTCCATTTAATTGTTCACTATAGCATCATACTTTCATTTTATTTTTCTTTTTTCAAATAACGCATGTAGAAATTACTTTTTTATGTTTATTACAACATCTTACAAATCACCAACCATGGTTTCCACAGGTTATAACCTAGTTAGATCATAATAGTAACTAGTAACAAATTGAAATATTGTTACAATAAAAATAAATTATATGAATGGTCTTTGTGGTTTGCCATAATTTGTATGTATAGTCCTTAATTTTCTTTTTAACTTGGATAATCTCAGTAATTTGAGTTTGTTAGGATTTTCATCTTTAACAAATGTAAAAAATATTATTATTACATTTATTATTATTATTATTATTATTTTATATTTTTACTGTTTTATATTTGTTAATTTATTTATTTCTTTTATTAAGACCCACTTTCTTACCATACCACATCCTCCTCTCCATGTTATTAGACCTTGTCCTCTCACATCTAGTAACCACTTACGGTTACCTTCGGCAACCACTACTTGTTACCTCCAACAACCACCACCAGTCACATCTAGTTCTAAATCGTCAAATCAAAACCGAGACCAAACCAAAATCAAGATCAAACTATTCACAATCAATCCTAATTAAAAAAAAAAGATGAAATCAAAATAAGTTCTGATACATGCAAAAAAATTAAAATTAGTTCTTGAGACATGTATGAATCCATAAATCGTTGTCAAAATCACTTATGAGATCATAATCATAACCAAAATAAATTATAGGAGCTATAATCAAATAAGTTAGAGTTCTTAAAAGTTGAAACCTGATAAATCTAAATATTGTTGACAAAGAAGCATGTAAATATAGTATCTTATTTTAGCCATTCTTTTGTTGTTTTGGGCTAATGGATTTCTCTAACCTTCTCGTTGCAAAATGTATAAACATTTCTTACTAGATTAGTTGCTCATATGTTTTATATTTGAATTTGATCATAAACCGAACAACCAAAGACCGATTAAAGTAAATCTTATTCGGTGTGGTTTTGGCTAATATTTTAGAAGTCAAAAATTGTTTAAATGTAACCAAAATAAATCGATAACCAATTAAACCAACCGAATTAGGGGTCATGTTCCTACAAATATCCGAACCCGCTGGTCAAATACTCAAATTTACATCCCGAGTTTGGGGGTGTATAAGTAGGGATGAGCATCAAAACCGGGTACCCGCTTTTGGAACCGGAACCGCCTCGGAACTGCCGGTTTTGGAACTGGAACCGCCCTAAGCAGTTCCGGTTCCGGTTCCTAAAGTTATGGAACCGCCTTAAGCGGTTCCGGTTCCGGTTCTCGTTTTTTCGGAACCGCTACCCGCTGGGTACCCGCCGAAACCGGTCTATATATATATATATATATATATATATATATATATATATATATATATAACTTCATATAAATAAGTGTGTTACTTAGACCGATTTAGAATATATATTGATCCGATTTTGTCCGTCTTTGGTCCGAATTGACTTGATTTAGATCAAACTAAATTGCGGTTTTATCGACAAAAGTTAACAAAATTAATGTAACCGGGTTATCCGCTCCCGAAACCGAAACCGCCGGTTCCGGGACTGGTTCGAAACATTTAAGAACTGCCTAGAGAGGTTTCGGTTCCGGTTCTAACTTTCTAGGAACCGTCGGTTTTGGTTCTCACCAAATGAGACGGGTACCCGCCTATGCTTATCCCTATATATAAGATTGCTTATTTGGAGTGTTTATTGACTTATTGTTGTTTAAAAATGGTAATAAAGAATTTTAATTGTTTGAATAAAAAATTTCATAAGTACTTATTAATTTAAATAATGAGCTTTTGATAAGTTACTTTCTCCTTACTTAGGCTAGAGGAAGTGATGATATTTTTTCCACACATTTTTGTCTGCCACATGAGCATCATGTCACACTTGACACACCTATTCAAAAGCTTGTCAATTAGTGGGGTGGTTTGCTATTTTTTCCACAACATTTTTTTCTTTATTTAAAACTAAAATTAATTTATATAAAAACTAATATATTAGTTTATATAAAACTAAAATTTTTATTAAAACTAAAAAGACAAGTACACTTGAAATTGAATAAAACACAATAAACTTGAAATTAAAATAAAACACAAGACACTTGAAATTAAAACATGAGAAACATTAAAACAAGCTTGAAATTAAAATCACACACAAGACAAATTTATTGGATATATAGACACCATTTGTCGGACCTCCACACAACTTGCCAAAACTCTACAAACCGGAAATGATTGTTAGTTTATGCACGAAAAGTTTGAAGAGCATTGACTAACATTGGTCCATCTTTTTCACCATTTACTATAGCATGTTTAATCCTAAGAAACACAGTGTGAAACTGTAATGCCACTACATTTGTTTTTTTCTATCTGGCAAAGAGTTAATCTTTACTTTAGTGGTGTCCTTCACCTACTCTGCGATTGTATCGTTGAGTGATTCTTCTCCAGATAGCAAACATGCTTTTGAGGTAGTTGTTATTCAGATCTTCAGTTACATTTACTCATGTATCGGATAATATGATTTCTTCATCCGTGGTCTAAAATTGAGCCATTTTAAGAGATGAAGAAGGTTTGAAGGTGGTGGAAAATAAAGAATGTTGTACGAGATTAATGAACAAAGTTTGAAGGTAGGGGAAAATAAAGAAGATTGTTGGTATTTATTGTAGTTAATGAATGGTTTAAAATTCAAGATTTTGAAAACGGTTATATTTTGAAAAATGAGATATATTTTTTTTTTTTTGAAAAATTGTGTATTTTTAAGGGAAATCTACAGAAAAATCCCAAACTTTTGGGAAAAGTTTCAGTAAAGTCCTAAAAGTTTTTTTTTTGAACAAAAAAGTCATATTATTTTGAGAAAATCATATAATCTGCCGTTTGATGTGCAAAGTTAAAAATGGTTTTTTCGTTAATTTGGGAAAAATGTTAAATAATCCGGACTTTTCTTTTTTTAAAAAAAAACTTTTAAGATTTTATTGAAACTTTCTCAAAAATTTAGGAATTTTCTATAGATTTTCCTTTTTTTTAAAAATGGTAAAAACAAAAAAAAAATCACACACTCTCTCCTATACACCTGATTGTCAAGTTAACCCTCCCAACTCGGGCGGTATTCACAGAAAATATGTAGCTTTATTGACTTCTTTATCGAATTTTTAATAAGTTATTTTATAATTACATATATATACATTATTTGCTAAACATTAAGATAAACTTTATCAATTTATTACATTTTAATATTAGTATTAGATAAATAAAACCAACTTTTTAAACTACATTTGCCACCCAATAAACTATTATTTTTACTTAAAGAAACAGTAAGTTAGTTTTACATAACCAATCGCAAACCTTAGCAATGACCCCTAAGTGGGAAAGTAAGGAAATTAGATCGAGTGGACATGTTTTAGAATTTTTTTAGTGGACGACTTTTCCTTTGCGTATTGATGCTGCAAGAAATTTTTTAGTTGACGACTTTTTCAAACCAGTGTATTTAACTTTTTGTTGAAACCAAATCATCCTACTCATGAAAATGTAAAAAATAAAATAGAAAAATGCTAGCCTTTGCTAAACTATCCATTTAGAACCTAAAAAAAGCAAGTATGATGGTCTGTATTTTGTTCAAAGAGGCAAATATGCTAATTCTTAAATTTTTATTACTTTCTTCATGTTTTGGCAATAAAGATGTTTATTTGCAAGGAAAAGCCAAACGACATGAAAAAAAAAAACTATTTAAAAAATATATATAATAATAATTAAGAACTTTTTTTGTGTGCAAAATATATGAGGTCAATTTTTTGTTCTTTTGAACTTCTACTTCCACTTTATATAACATTCCATCCTAACCTAATTAATCCTAAAGTATTTTCAATTGTTATAATATTTATTTAAAATGTTTTAAAAAACTCTCTTATTTAGTTAGTCAAATTTTTAAACACAAATCACATTTTATTATTTTATACGAAGGTATAAATACAAATATATTAATTCTTTATTTATATATGTAAAATACGAAAAAATGTTATACACAAATAAAATAAAAAACATTGAAAATACTATGTTATAGTTAAAAAGAATAAAATGAAATATCATTAATATAAAAGAGATTAAGTGTACAATTTATGAAAGTATATTGACCACTCAATATATACTGAGTGGTTAAAATAAAAAAACAAAACAACTATGTGGTCGAATTGTATTAAGTAGTATATATAGGCTTAGGTTATTTTGTTTTTACTAACTATTGTGTGCCAGAATACACAGATCTGGACCATCGGATGAATAAAATCAATGATTATGATCTGAGGATCTATGATATTACAATAGAGTAGTATGTACCATATAATCACACAAATTTCAGAAAAAGGGTATTTTGGTCAATTAACCTATTTTAAAAAAGGTAATTTTCGCATTTTAAGGGATCATTAACACTTCTAATTTTAAAATCTGAATTTTTTAAATAAATTTTAATTAATTCTAAACATAATTTGTAAACATAACCGATTTTACTCCGTTAGAATGAATTTTTGTTTGAATGATGTTCTTTTAGAGTTTAACTCTAGTAGAATATTAACGAAGAATAACAGAATTCTTGAACTCCTAGTTGAAGAATAACAACATTTTAATATTTTCATATACATTCGAACTTAAATACAAATTCATACATATTCTTACATACTAATAGCCTTCTACATTGTAATATATTTATACATATTCTAAAAGAATATCATAAAAAATCAGCATTCTTGAATATACAGTTAATGAATAAATACAAGTGTAATTCTTAAAAAATAAGAACATTCTTAAACTGTGAGTGTCATCAATCTTTGGCTCATTCTTCAAGTCATTCTTATCAGGTCTTCAAACCATTCTTCCGACCATTCCTATCACAAATGCAACAAAAAATAATAATGGTTAAAAACATGTTGCTTGTAATTCCTATTAATTTATACATTCTGGGAGAATACATATAATTCATTCCGGTAGAATATACATAACATAATCTTGCATAATACATAGAATACAATCTCGCAGAATACATAGAATAAAATCTGCTAGTTATAACTTTACATGCCACTATAAAGAATTAAAAGCATGTGATTTTCCATTTGCAATCGTATTTCTCTATATATAAACATTTTAAAGCATAGAATTTATAAATGCATTATGTCAGAATTACTATAATGTTACTTGCAATTCCTAGCATTTTATATATTCTGGAAGAATACATAAAATATGATAGAATACATAGAATATATTCTGATAGATTACATAAAATTTGCTACTAAATCAAGATTATAAAATTGTGAACAGTGGAACATGTTAAGTTTAATAATTTTCAAATATTAGAAGGTAAGATTTGTTAACCTAATAATATTTTGGGCTTTATTTTGTATTGGGTTTTATGATTGGGCCTTTTCGCTAGGAAACCCTAATTAGCTTGTCTATATATTATGTCTTTCCTTTTCATTGTATTTGCACTTCTCTTTGATAATAATATGAAACCCTAGCCGTTATATGTATTCCATTTGTTAGTTTACATGGTATCAGAGCTCGGTTGATTATCTGTAGTTTTTTTGTTTTTATGGGGGGGACAAGTACTGTTCACCGACACTGTTCATCGCGATTAATGTTCATCGGAGTTTACTGTTCATCGAGTACTGTTCATCGCGCGATTACTGTTCATCGGCGAGCACTGTCCATCGAGTACTGTTCATCGACACGGTTACTATTCATCGACACTATTCACGGTTACTGTTCATCACAGATATTATTCACGGTTACTGTTCATCGACACTGTTCATCGGTACTATTCACGTGCACTGTTCATTTTCACCATTTGCAATTTTGGGGTACGCCTTTTTTTCTCGTTTCTGTATTTGGTTTGGTTTGATTTGTTCGTTTGTCGGTTTTGAGGGTTTCATTTTCGTCTAGCTTTGTTGATTTCGAGATCTTGATCATTTTTGGCTGCTACTCGTATTTACTATTTGACTGATATTGAAATATGGCCCCAAGAGATGATTCTTTTCAGTCCATTAGTACTCAACTTGATGGCAAAAACTATGCCTATTGGAGTTATGTTATGAAAAATTTCTTGCGGGGCAAGACTATGTGGGGGATTGTTACAGGTGACAAGAAGAAACCAACAGACGAGAAGGCCGCTAATTATGAAACCTTACTGGATTCATGGGAGACTGATAACTCCAAGATCATTACTTGGATTAATAATTATGTCATCCAGTCTATTGGTACTCAGTTGGCGAAGTATGACACGACAAAGGAGGTTTGGGATCACTTGGCTAGGTTGTATACTCAGTCTAACTTTGCAAAGCAGTATCAATTAGAGTTTGATATTCGAGCCCTCTAACAGAACAGTCTTAGTGTTCAGGAATTTTATGCAGCTATGTCGGATTTGTGGGATCAGTTAGCTCTTACAGAACCTGATGTGTTGAAAGCTTTTAAGCCTTATATTGATAGAAGGGAAGAGCAATGTTTGGTTCAGTTCTTGATGGCATTACGTTCAGATTTTGAAGGTCTGCGTGGATCAATCTTGCATCGTACACCTCTTCCCACTGTTGATTCGGTTGTTCACGAGTTGATTGCTGAAGAAACGTATCAAGTCCCATGCTGACAAAGCTCCCAAGACAGCCACTCCTGCTGTCTTTGCTGTTTCACAATGACCCCAATCTTCAAACCAAAATCATCCCAGAGTTGCATTTGATGAATGTGCTTTCTGTAAGAAGAAAAACCATTGGAAGGCAAATTATCCTTTACTGACAAGCAAGGGAAATCAACAGCAACAACAAACACGATCACCAGCACACTCCCTGTCTTCACAGCAGAACAAGTCTTCTGGACAGTCACGTCCCTCTTTTTCATCTTTTAGGCCAACACAGTACGCTGCTGCTACACCTTCAGTTGAGAATGAAACAGATTTCACACCACCATCAGCCTTGGATTCACAGATTGTTGGGCAGTTCAGACAGTTCTTAGCTACCAATCCAACTGCCATGTCAGCTTCCATGTCTCATTCAGGTCTGTCTTCATCCAACACGTCACGTATTCCTTCGTCCTTGTGGATATTGGATTCTGGTGCATCTCATCACATGTCACCACATTTTTCATCTTTTGCTTCATTATCTTCTCGTACACCTGTCTCTATTATGTCTGCTAGCGCTACACCCATGTCAGTAGAGGGTGTTGGTTCTATTGTCACTCCTTATATATCTTTAACAGATGTGTATTACATTCCTACACTTGCTTTGAATCTTGCATCGGTCAGTCAGTTGTGTAAATCTGGTTGTTGAGTCTTCTTTTCTGATTCATTCTGCTGTGTACAGGACATTCGGTCTCGGAGGGTGATTGGGATAGGCCGTAGACTTGGGGAGCTTTATGTCTTGGAGCAGCTACATGTTGCTGATGTTGCTGCATCTAGTGTCGATTTGTCATCTTTTCATTTAAACCCTTCATCATCTCCTTTTTATCTTTGGCATTCTCGTTTGGGACATGTTTCAACGTCTCGTTTACAGTTTTTGGTTTCCACTGGTGTGTTAGGCTCTTTGAAATTTGATGATATTTCTGATTGTTGTGGTTGTAAACTAGGAAATTTTTTTGCTTTACCGTTTAATAAAAGTGTCACTCGTTCTGTTGCTCCCTTTGATATTGTGCATTCTGATGTGTGGGGTCCCTCTCCGATAACCTCCAAGTCAGGAGCTAACTATTATGTTTCATTCATTGATGATTACACTCGTTATACGTGGGTTTATTTTATGAAGCGCATGTCTGACTTTTTCACCATATATAGTGAATTCAGAGCTATTGTCAAGACTCAACACTCTGCTATCATAAAATGTTTTCGGTGTGATCTGGGAGGAGAATTTACCTCCAATGATTTTAAACAATTATTGGCATCTGATGGCACTATACATCAATCATCTTGTACAGACACTCCTCAGCAGAATGGTGTTGTAGAAAGAAAACATCGACATCTCCTAGAAACTGCTAGATCCTTACTACTCTCTGCTCAAGTTCCCAATATGTTTTGGGGAGAAACTGTTCATACCGCTACTTATGTTATTAATCGCATTCCTACTGCGTACACTTCAGGGAAGTCTCCTTATGAAATGTTGTTTGGATAACTCCCAGATTATTCTTCATTACGAGTGTTTGGGTGTACATGTTTTGTCTTGAAGCCTCATGTAGAGAGAGATAAGTTGTCTTCAAAATCAGCTCTTTGTGTTTTTCTGGGATATGGTATTGGTCAGAAAGGTTATCGGTGCTATGATCCTTCAAATCAAAAAACTGTATGTATCTCGCAATGTCACCTTTTTGGAGCATATTCCATTTTATAGCATTCCTGTTCAGTCACATGATGCAACCCGAGAGGAGCTCTGTACTATTGATCCGTTTAGCATTGACATTGATGATCCACTACATGTCACTGATCCACCACTTGCTGCTGATCCACCACATGTGGCTGATCCAGCACCTATCGTTGATCCTCTGCCTACAAATCATCAAGACCCCCCTCCATCGAGACCTTATCGTAATAAAAAGTCCACAAAGCTTGCTGAATTTGTCTATTCCTCATACTCACCGGCTTTTGCCTCCTTTATTTCTAATATACATCGTCTCTCTGAGCCAACATCCTATAAAGAGGCCATTTCTGATCCTCTTTGGCAGACCGCTATGGCTGAGGAACTTGCAGCTCTTTATCAGACTCATACATGGGATCTGGTTCCGCTTCCACCTGGAAAACACACGATTGGTTGTCGTTGGGTTTATAAAATTAAAACAAAGTCTGATGGATCCGCTGAGCGTTATAAAGCCAAACTTGTTGCGAAAGGGTACGCGCAAAAGTATGGTATGGATTATGAGGAGATGTTTGCTCCTGTTGCAAAAATGACGACTGTTCGCACCTTGATTGCAGTTTCTTCCATTCGTTAATGGAAGATTTATCAAATGGATGTCAAGAATGCTTTCTTGAATGGTGATCTTCATGAAGAAGTATACATGTCTCCTCCCCCTGGTATTGCTCACCTACCAGGTGAAGTTTGTCGACTTCGGAAGGCTCTATATGGCCTCAAACAAGCCCCTCGTACTTGGTTTGAGAAATTTTCTACAGTGATTACTTCTCTTGGTTTTCAACCTAGTAACCATGATTCGGCTCTATTTATTCGATGTACGAATGCAGGGCGGATTATTCTTTCCTTGTATGTCGATGACATGATTATTACTGGTGATGATCATGATGGTATAGAGTCTTTAAAGCGTGATTTGGCTCACTGTTTTGCTACGAAAGACTTGGGATTACTTCGTTATTTCTTGGGGATTGAAGTTGCTCAATCTCCAAGGGGTTATCTTTTATCTCAAACGAAGTATATTTCCGATTTGTTTGAACGTGCACGACTCACGGATAATCGAACAGTTGATACGCCTATAGAGAGTAATGCAAAGTACTCTCCAACTGATGGTGTCCCATTATCAGATCCAAGTCTTTATCGTACCATTGTTGGGAGTTTGGTTTACCTGACTATCACTAGACCGGATATTGCTCATGCAGTTCATGTGGTTAGCCAGTTTGTCACTGCTCCTACTACTGTTCATTGGGGAGTTGTTCTTCGTATTTTGAGATATTTACGTGGTACTCAGTTCCGCACTCTTATGTTTCCTTCTTCATCCTCTCTTGAGTTGCGTGCCTATAGTGATACAAATTGGGATAGTGATATTTATGATCGTAAGTCCACTACTGGGTATTGTGTTTTTCTTGGAGATTCATTGATATCAGGGAAAAGCAAGAAACAAGATGTTGTTTCTCGATCTTCTACATAATCTGAGTATCGAGCCATGGCTATCGCCACTTGTGAGATTGTTTGGTTGAGATGGCTTCTTGCAGATATGGGAGTTCACATCTCTCAGCCTACCCCTTTGTATTGTGATAACGAGAGTGCGATAATGATTGCCAAGAATTCAGTGTTTCATGAGCTCACAAAGCACATTGAGATTGACTGTCATTTCACACGTCATCATCTCCAGAAGGGCACTATCTCCCTTCCTTATGTTCCTTCCTCTTTGCAAATTGCTGATATTCTTACGAAGCCGTTGACTGCTCCTCGATTCCATTTTCTATCTGACAAACTCTCAATGCTTATTGCTGTTGCATTGTGAGTTTGAAGGGGGATGTTAACCTAATAATATTTTGGTCTTTATTTTGTATTGGGTTTTATGATTGGGCCTTTTCGCTAGGAAACCCGAATTAGCTTGTCTATATATTATGTCTTTCCTTTTCATTGTATTTGCACTTCTCTTTGATAATACTATGAAACCATAGCCGTTATATGTATTTCATTTGTTAGTTTACAAGATTTTGATATTTTCCACATATTGTTTATTTAATCAGGTGATTACAAATGCTTTTGAGAAGAGTTTTCTCATTCATACAATGTTTAAGTTCTAAAATGTCTCAAATTTGTGAAAATCTCTTATAAACCCTTAATCAAATATTCACCCTAAATTAATTGAAAAAATCAAATACCAATAGCAAAGATTGATGTTACTCATGTAATTAACAAATAAGGAGTTAATAAAACAACAAAAAAACATATCAAAAGGTTTAATGAAGAAAATAAAAGAAATACTCTTTGAGGCATTTCTACAAACACCTGGCGTGCAACATAGAAATCAAAATTTCTTTCAGGCCATTTCTACAACAAAGCTGCCAAATTCTCTTTGAGGGATTTCTACAAACATCCATCAATTCTTAATCAAACGAACACTTATGTAATTCTGCCAAATCAAACAAGAACAAAAAGAAAAGAAGGAGTCTTTACCTATTGATTGAATCATTGTTGAACAGCTTCCTCCATCACCGATTCCACCCACCTGCCGATTGCCACCACCCCATACGACTTACTGTCGCCTTACAACTCCCAATTTGCAACCACCTTTGTGTTTCAAGACAATCGGACCAGAAGAAGAATGGAGCTGAGGGGAGCAGCCCTACGCTGCCGGCCTCCCTCCATCGCCTATGCTAGCCATCCACCAGCACCACCGAGCCCTCACTTCTAGCCTCTTTCCGATCATAATAGGCCGACGAACATGCAACTGTGAAAAAATCGATTTCTGGTGGAAAGGAGGAATCGAGGTATCGATGATTTCTGGTGGAAAGGAGCAACTGAGATATTGATGATTTAAGGAAGTTGCCGTACTCTTTAAGGTTAGGGATGTGGGCTTTGTAGGGTTAAACTAATTAAGGAGATATTCATTGAATTATTTTTTACCATAATTAGATATAGGAAGTTGACTATTATACCCTTTTTAAATTTATTTAATGATTTATTATTCTTGAATTCTCATTGGTGCATTTAGTCACACACTATTTGCTAAAAACATTTGAACCTAACTCTCTCTCTCTCTCTCTCTCTATACATATATATATATATATATATATATATATATATATAAGCTATAAAAATCTCTCATCGAAGATACTCTTAGTTTATAAGACAATTATTATTTGACTAACTTTTTATCTAATCATTTGACTTAATATTATTTCTTACTTTATCATAACATACTCATTAATCCTTACATTATTATTGTTAACTTTATTATCTAAATATTATATTAATATTACTAACTTTATTATTATTAATTTTCAAACTTATTTTTTTATAAGATAAAATGATAAATAACATAACAATGATATAATTTTTTTAATAAGATAACCATATAAATAGTACCATAAGAAAAATATATTCTAAACAAATCCCCATCAATCTTTTTTTAAATTTCAAATATTACATATCAAAAATTTGAGACGAAAATAAGCAACAACTAATCATCTATAGTCCAAAAAGATTTTTTAATAGGTGGTTTCAGATGCTTATAAAATTCTAGCCGTGACTTATACATAGTTTGCAATTCGGTTGCCGACGGGGCTTTGTGGCAGATCCACAATGCTGCAACGGGAGGCATTGGGTACTCTACTTCCAATTGTACCATCACATAATGATTGGTGTACAGAAGTGCAAATATAAGGACCCTATGATTTTGAAACTCGCTAAGACCTCTCCAAAGAGGAAAAAAGTTACATGGCCTTCATTGGTCAAAAATTGAACGATTACATAAAACCTGTTGGCCATCAAGATGCCTATATTAGGCATAACCATTCAATGTTTTGTTGGTGCTGACGTAGTCTTTATAAAGAAAGACAATGAGGTAACTACTTCATTGCACCTAACAAAAACTCTAGCATAGTCGTCATATGAACTCACTAACTCGTCTAAAAATTATTGACAAATGTAAAGCTACTAATCTTCACCATATCCAAGAAAAACAGTTACTGATTGAAAACCACAATTTCCATTACCCAATGCATTTTGTATATGTGTGATGTATGTATGAAATATACATTGAATTTGCTCCAATAATGAATTATGTCCCACTGGCGGCTCAAAACTCTCAAAAAGTGAATTAGGGTTTCGTGACTAATGTTTGGGACAATGGAGACTATAAATGAGGCCAACTTATGGGGGTTAAGGTGTTTAAATATGATGCAAAACCCTAAAAATTTGGGTTTCATTCTGCCCAGCCTATTCGTCGAGTTGAGGCTTCTCAACTCGTTGAGTAGACTTCTTAACCCGCGTCCCAATCCATCTCTACTTGACGAGTTTGGGACCTACAACTAGTTGAGTTTCTATAAAAAAAAAGTTATGAATTAAATACATACCAGGAACCGGGCGTTACAAATCTCCCCCACTTATTTCAAACGTCGTCCTCAAAGTCTGTTGAATCTGGAAATAGCTCCGGGTAGCGCTCCCTCATCTCATCCTCCAACTCACATGTCCATTCAGAGCCCTTGCGGTGTTGTCACTGCACCTTCACCAACTCTACCCACTTGTTCCTCAGATCATTCGTCTTTCTATCGAGAATGGCTACTGGTCTCTCGATGTAGTTTAGGCTGTCATCCACCTGAATATCCTCTAAAGGCACCACTGCGAAGTCATCTGCTAAGCACTTCTGTGGATGGGAGACATGAAAGGTGTTGTGGATTTGACTAAGCTCGAGTGGCAGGTCCAATCGATACGCAACCCGACCTAATACCCTGTATGGACCAATGTATCAGGGCCCCAACTTGACTTGCTTCCTGAACCGAATGACACCTTTACAATGTAACACCTTCAGGAGAACCATATCTCCTACCTAAAACTCCAAGTCGGATCGACGTCTGTCGGCGTAGCTTTTCTGCCGTCCCTGAGTAGTCTGGAGCCTGCTCTGGACTTGATAGATCTTCTCCGTGGTCTTGAGTACTACCTCAGTGCTCCCCATGACTTTCTAACTGACCTCACCCCAACAAATTGGGTTCCTACACTTCCTCATGTAGAGCATCATGAAGGGAGGCCGGTCTGTGCTTGTGTGGTAATTGTTGTTATACGAAAATTCCGCTAACGGAAGATACGTATCCCAACTCCCACCAAAATTCAAACACACGCATGTAGCATATCCTCTAGAGTCTAAATTGTCCTTTCACTCTCCCCATCCGTCTGAGTAGGGGTGTTGATCGGGTAAAATTTTCGAGTTTCGGGTAGAATGGGTCGGGTAGAATAGGTATTTCCTTAAGAAAAATATACCTTATACCCGACCTATATTGTAATTTGGGTTTTCGGGTTTAGGGTATTCGGGTTTGTGGTCGGGTTGGGTAATTATCGGGTATACCCGAAAATTTCTTAAGTGTCACTTATTGATATATACATTTTTTACATGTTGGTAGGTTTAATACAGAATTGGGTAGGAAAATACTCCATACAATTAACAAGTACATATATAATAACAATACAAGTCATTATAATATGTTATGTAATTTTTTAACTCCATTCCAAATTTTAATAAAAAAAAGAAAAGAAAAAGCCATGAATATGATTAGCATGGAATAATAGGTCTAAACACAACAACATAAGTATAAATAATTAAAGTTTAAACACAACAAAAAAAAGAAGTCTAAACACAACCCAACTAAACAATAAAAATCTAAACATAACAAAAGAGTAAAATTCATATGTCATAACCCAACTCAAAACATAAAAGTCTAAACATAACAAAAAAAAGTCTTGCATCTTCACGCTGCCATATTCATTTCCATATCCAATCCGAGCTCTAAATAGACGTACAAACTTCTCCCAATCCTATACAAATAGTATAAGCATTAAAAGGACAAAACATAACATGTCAAAATATTAAAAAAATATTATAGATAAACAACTAGCTTTATCAATTTCTTGTAGGGTTTCCTAATCTTGTTCAAAATCGATGTTGTCACTTATACCACCTCGAAACCAATGTTGGGTACACATTATACTTTCAAAAATCTTAGGAATCAAAGAACTCCTATACGAAGATGAGGCTGATAATTGCATCTTTGAGGATCGGAAGAAGAAACTAGAGTCGATGAGGGTTTAACGATTAACGAAGATGAGGGTGAGAATTGCGTCTTTTGGTATAAATTATACTTTCAACAATATTGGGATTTTGATCGATCAAGGAGATTGGTATAACGATTAACAAAGAAGGAGGATATGAATTGTTGGATTAGTGTCTAAGTCCATAACTATATATGGTATGTACTTGACCCGGTTGTGCATGGTCCTTTTGGGTTGCCTTCACCAAAGCAACTGGACATGATGATTTATGGAGAGGGAGAGAGGTTATTATGATTTATTAATATATTATATGAATAAGATATTAAAAAGAGAAATCATATTAGTTAGTTAATATTAATCAAGAATTAATTAGGAAATTAATTATGTGATTAAAAGAGATTAATTGAACTAAGGGGACTGTAGTTGCCAATTATAAGATAGTTGGATTTGGGCTGTGAATCCCTATGGAAATAAGGTGGGTGAAATTGGAATGGAAGCCCACTCAAATTTTTTCCAAGGGCCTTGTTCCAGAAGGTTCTTAGAGCAGCTCAGGGCCTAAGCTATCCAATTAGGGTTTTGACTGAAACCCTAGCAACTCACCTATTTAAGGACCCCTAGGGCTACAAATTTCAACCACCTAAGAAACCCTAGAGTTACTATAGCTGAAATTGTGCCTCTTCCTCCTCTCTTCTCAATCATCTTCTTTCCTTGGTGTTTGTAAGCCATTAAAGGTATTACACTTGTGATACTAAGCTCTTCAAGATTGAAGATTTATGCTGCTATTAAAGGTAATCATCTAAACTTGTATTAGATATAGATTTCGATTTTATAATATACCAGATTAGTGTTTCAAACTTTGGATAAATTTGCATGTACAATAGAGAAACCTAGATCCAAAGCTTTAGGGTTTTGCATATACATATAGGATACTCTTTTGCTCAAAACCCATCAGTGGTATCACAGCCTTGCTTGGTTTCTATTGTATTTGATGTATGGTATATTTATTCATTGCTTAAAATCGAATTTTATGCTATATACTTGACAGACTCGTCGATCCCTATGAGGTACTCGACGAGTAGGATGAACTCGGCGAGTCGTGTAAGGGACTCGACGAGTACGATGAACTCGGCGAGTCTTGTAAGGGACTTGACGAGTCGGGTTGTCAGACAGATGGATTTGCGGGATTTTAGCTTATTTTATCTTGGGATAATTACCAAAAATGTTTTTTATTTATAAAATCTGAATTTTATGGATTCTATGTGATTATCTTAGTCAAAATAAAGATATTTATCATTTAATTAGATAACTATTGCCTTATATGAGAAATCTTAATCATTTGAATTATTTGATCAATTATCTTGCATGTAATTGGTTTAAGTCAAAATTAGATAACCACCAATTAGTTGTTTAATTGTTTTATTTGAACTTTGATCTAGATTGTAACATCTCGTTTATTAAATAAATAAATAAATAAAATTAATGGATGAATAGTAGCCCTAAAAATTTATAATTATATAGCAAGGTGTGGGTCTCGGGGAGTTAATTGTCATAATTTTAGAAGGCGGGGATTAAAGTGTGAAATCTGAACTTAATTTGTAAGTATTTATGAAGGCGAGGACTAAATGGTAACTTATGGGACTTAATTTGAAAGGATTTTTGGAAGTTGGGGACTGAAGGGTAAATATCGGATTTAAATTGAAAGAGATTTCCAAAGCCAGGGTAAAATGGGAAACTTATGGGCTTATTTTGAGAGAAAAGAGGGAAGGGGGGCCGATCCTGTTATTATGGAAATAAGTTTAGAAGGGCACCGGGTATATAACCCTTATAGGAACCCTAACCCTAGGAGCCCTTAGCTAGTTGCCAACCCACTTTATATCCCCTCCACCGATCACCGCCTTCCCTTCCTGACTTCCGGTGCCGCACCACCATCATCGTGGAGATTGGAAACTACCAACGACCATCCCATCTGCCAACGAAGGGGTTTACATCCACTGTTCCATTGCTATCCAACCACCATAACCACCGCCGTGATGAGTGTTGCTACTGCTGCGGTTCCGGCACCAACTCCAGCCGCTTCAGTCCACTGTTGTCGCCATCTCGCGTCACCGCCGCTGTCGGATCTTGCTGCTTTGCTGCTGTCGTTCTTGTGATTTCTACATTTCGATGACGAGACCGCCGCTTGTGCAATCCCCTTGATGCTCCAGCCACTGTTGTAACATACACGTTCAGTTATAGTGTATTTTAAATTATAAAAGTGAATAACATTAACAAATATTATGTGAATTTGAATGTTGAGTTCTAACAGATGATTTTTACTAGAAATAAAGTAAAATTATGCTTAGAATCATTCAGAAAGTATTGGAACTCATATGAGATTCCAATCAAATACCAATTAGTAAAATTTAGCGAAAAGATAAAATTTGAAATAAGTAAAATTTTATTATTTAAAGTTGTAAAGAATCTCGTTAGAAATGTTTAGGCGAAAACCTCGTCGAAATTCGAGTTATAACGAAAAAGTTATGACCAAACGAAGATTCGCGATAAAACCGGCAAACACTATGTCACGTAAAAAGTGAGTTTCCGATAAACTACTTTTTAGCCATAGTGATCAAAATGAAAGTCATAGAACTCGTGAAAATAATAAACTTTCATATAAAGAACTTTTAAATCTGACTTCGTATGAGGAAATTATGATTGTTCTAAGTTTCGGAATAGTAGTAGACAACTAAAAACACGAAATAAAGATCGAGCCATATTTAGCCGACACAACCTAAACGAGAATCGAAGGTCTCGTCAATAGTAGTACAATGGTAAAAAGTCTGACAAAAACGGACGTCGGATGAAGAAGTTACGAATTTTTAACGCATTTTCTTGTCCCTGTCTGTTAAAAATAATAATATTAAAATTAAAGTAAAAATTAGCCGACGAAGTCTAAACAAAAGTTGTAGAGCATAATTTTACCTACGCGTGCATATAAAGAACGTTGATAACGGAACTCATATGCGAAAGTTATGGATTTTAGAAGTTCGGGACACAAAAATCAAGAAAAAGTCCAAAATCCGAGAAACTTCGCATGGCAGGTGTTCGGTCACGTCACCTCGTCCGAGAAGATGCCCCGTGTCTGATCCGTGACTCATCTGAAGCTAGCTCCGCCATGTAACGCACACCTGTCGCCTTTCGATTGGACCGAACCTCGGACCAGTGCGCATCCAACATGCCTCGCACAGGTGCCCGCGTCTGACCTCGCATACATGTCTCCCTCCCTCGCTGCCACTTGCCTTCGCTGACTCACCCTTCTCAGCCGACCCTCGCATCCTCGACCTATAAAAGGGAGACCTACGAGCCTTCCCGAGTAGTTTTGGGAATTTCCCTTTTTCACCCCTAATTCCATATTTTAACTATTTTGACATCCCCCGAAGCCCCGATATCAATTTTAGCAACCGAAACATGCCCCGAAGTCCCTGAGAAGCCCGGTAAATTTATCTTTTCGGTTTGAAGCTCTACCTTCGCAGAGCCCAGTTTTCAAGAAAGCTCCCAGTTTTATAGAAGAAAGCTATTTATCGGAACAAAGTGCTGCACAAATTATTATTTTAACCCCCGGTTATTTCAAAGTGAGTTTCAATGTATAGGAACAATTATATGTTATGTGCTATATGTGTTATGTACTTTTCAGTTGTTATTATTTCCACTATTTATGATAGCAAAGTTATACCTTTGACCATGTGATCAGTGAAAGAACTTAAATTCACGGTGGTACTGGTATGTAGCTTCTAACCATGTAGAGCATGTCTCCGTAAGAGAATGACTTCTATTTTATGGTATTGGAAAATGGTTAGACAGGGCTATAAACCTGAAATCTACCAAAATGTTAATCAGAAATTGTATGTCTTCTATGCCATTTAGGCCGAAGCTTTATTGATGTATATCAAGTTTGGAAATTGTTATGTCTCATTGATTGTATATCTTTGAATCAAGTCATTGGTTAATATGGAAAGTTTGTCACATGATTCACATATGCCTTTGTTGTTTCTTATTCCTCTTTGCTTCTACCATATTGAAGTATATATATGACATAACGTTATATTGTATCTATTATTGAACTCACTAAGCGTCACCGCTTACCCTCTTAATGTTTTAATATATGGCAGGCAATAAGCACCTAATATAGTACCGTTGGAAGAATTAAAATAATATATACTATTAATTTTGTATTTAAGTTTTAGTATGTATAAAATATACATTATCCTGGGTAGTTCTGTAATAAACTTAAACTTAGTCGGTTTGTATCTAGTCGTTTGTAAATAAATTATCAATGTAAAATATTATTTGTGAATATGCATGTAGCATGTTTTGGACTAACAAATTGTTTTAGTATTATGAAACAGAGGGCCTTTCAACTGTGTACCACCACGAAGGGTTACTGTGAACGTGGTTGCGAAGATTGAGCATATGGTTGCTCGACTGGGAATCAAAAGAACCGCCGTCACCACCGTGAGGTGGTGGCTGTCATCGCAATCGGTTGTTGTCGTCGCCATGAACCATCAGGTGGGTGGTTGGGATGCATCTCGCAAATTAGAAGCATGTATGTGTGTTGTGTATGTGTGTTTTGTCCAGCCGGAAAACCGAGAAACCCACCGCCACCACCGTAAAGTGGTGGCTGCGTTCACGAGCCACCGCCGGCCACCACTAGGGTGGGTGTGTTGAGTCTATTGGGTTGCATCATAGGCTCGGTCCATAGCCTAGTTTGAATGCCGGTATTGGGCCTGTCCAGCCGTGCATAATTTTTTATTAGGGTTTAGTATATAAGCTGCATGCATGCACACTTAGAGATTATCGCTTTCATTGTTTTATTTTATATCTATCGTAAACCCTAGCTCGCTTCTACAGCGGAAGTTCTTCATCGAGCTTTGCTGAGGCGTGACTTTGTTTTGAATCATAAGCATAAGTTTATGTTTTGTGTTCTTTCTCATATTGATCTTAAACTGTTTGATTACTTTTATCGTACTTGTGAAAGATCTAATCGATCTAAGAATTTTTTGAACTCATCAATTGGTATCAGAGCAGGAGACTGTGTAATCCATACACACCTCTTTTGTCGAAGAAGTTCATAGGGTTTTAATTCCGCATTGATTGATATTTATTGAGCTGTCACTCTTTATTGACGTATCTCATTAATTGTTAATCCAACCCTAACGAAATATTACAAGTCTGATCTTTTACAGGTTATCGATCAAAAGTATTTACAATGTCCATGGAGGATTCACAAACCAATCCGATCAATATTTCCAACAACATATGTTCTACAACAAGAATACCAATCTTGTATACGCAAGACTATGAAGTTTGGACGCATCACTTTGAAGACTACGTGATTGGATCGGAGGATAATGTATATCTAATCTGGGAAGCAATCACTTCAGGCCCATTCGCTCACTCAAGCACGTCAAAGATTGTTAAAACACAGAAAGAATACAATCAGCTTGTTAATGACGTTAAAGACATTCCTCAGGATGAAAAAGAGAAGTTTCAGTGCAACATCAAAGCTCTACGGATGATAAGGTTTGCTCTACAATCGGATACGTTTCGTTTGGTTAGTTCTTGTGCTACAGCTAAGGAGATCTGGGATAGATTGAAGGAATTATATTCCACAGATGAAGATCTGGAACACTCTATCCAAACTCTCTTGTTATCTGAGTTTGGGGACTTTAAGCAGAAGCCTGGAGAAAAACTTATTCAAACTTTCGATCGCTTCAATCATCTTTTGAGTAAGATGATAAAGCATGGAATTGAAAGAAAGGTAATTAAACAAAAGGTCACTTTCATGAACAGCCTCAGATCTGAATGAATGACTGTTATGTCAACAGTAAAGGCTCATGAACAGTTCAAGTCTTACTCTCTGGCAAAACTGGTGGGTATTTTAAAATCCCATGAGAATGCTTTATCAAAGGAAACGAATGTGGTCTCAGGTCTGGGTTCTTTAGCTCTTGTCTCCAAAGGAAAGAGTTTGGTTGAAGAAGAAGAGGAATTAGATCTTGCTGATTTTGATCTAATCGGCGAAGAATACGCCATGATGGTGTCAAATCTCAGAAAATTCATTAAGAAGAAATTCCTAGCAAACAAGAACTGAAACTGGCAGGGAAGTTATAGCGCCGAAAGGATCAGGGAGGAACCGAAGATGGGGTTAAAGTCAGAAGATTCAAAGAAGGAAGCTAAAGTTGAAAGAGACTCAGGATTCGACTGTCATTATTGTGGAGGCAAAAATCATTTTGCTAAAGATTGTATGCTGAGAAAGAAAGAAGAAAAGACAAACGAAGAAGATAAAGAAGAGAGCCTCCTAAGAAGATTGGAGGAAATAAAGAAAAAAAAGTCTACTGTTAATAACTCTACCATGAATGCTTTGATTGTGCAGGGTACAAATAACAGTGATGACTTCAGTGGTGTGAAGGCGAGATTGCGTCGGTGAGTAGAAATCAATGAGATCATCGACGAACTAGCGAACAGGGGAACCGAATACCTGAGTCGTCGCTGCCTTGTTGCGCCGGAGTGAAGGCGAGGTTGCGCCGGTGAGTAGAAATCAATGGCACCATCGACGAAGTAGCAAGAAGGGGAACCGATCTTCGGAGACGTGTACAAGACGAGTGGAATCGACTGTGAAATGTGAGAAGAAGATTTTTAAGAAGGAGACGACATTATTATGAAACCCTAGATAGGGGGAAATATAAAAACATGAAATGAAAGGAAAGAAGTAAGGGATTAGAAATTATAGGAAATATGTAAAGTTGTCATTCTTATTATGCCCTTGTGACCATTTAAATGTTATATTTTAGTGCCAACAATTTTAGAATTTTTCATAAATCACCCTTTTAATAATAACTTAATATATATATATATATATATATATATATATATATATATATATATATATATATATATATATATATATATATATATATATATATATATATATATATAAAAGAACGATAAACCATACAAAAAACTAAAAGCTATCCCCCCCAAAAAAAAAAGTTAGAGAGAAAAAACAAAAATCTAGAAAACGTGTAAAAAAATGAAGATACTAACTCTCACTTTTATTTAGTATTATATATTTTTTTCTAAAACTTCTATAAATACTACCCTTCCCTCCAAAAACCTCCATTAGTATTCAACATTTGATCGACCATGCTTCAGTTATGGATTTTTTTCTACATCATCTTCACGTTTTTAGCGGCTAGTCTCATACTAATCAACATAGCCTTTTCACTTCTCAATCTCAAAATCTTCATCTTAAAGTCTATCAGAAACCCAAAATACTCTCCTGTTGTCGGAACCGTATACGGTAAACTCTTCTACTTCAACACCCTCCATGACTACCTAGCTGATATTGCCCGGAAACACCGTACTTTCCGGCTTCTTGCCCCAAATCAAAGCGAGCTATACACAACCGATGTTAAAAACATCGAATACATACTTAAAACCAATTTTGATAACTATACCAAAGGCCAGTATAATAAGGACATAATTCAAGACGTCTTTGGCTGTGGGATCTTCGCTGTTGATGGCGTTAAGTGGAAGCAACAGAGGAAGCTTTCAAGCGTCGAGTTCTCGACTAGGGTTTTAAGAGACTTCAGTTGTGCCGTTTTCAGAACCAAAGCAGCAAAAGTAGCCACAATTGTTTCTCAGTTCGCCATGGTCAACGAAGTCTTTGATATACACGTAAGTCAACTACAAAATCAGATTCTTGAAGACAACTTTAGAAAACGAAGTTGGTTTATCGAATTCTTTAACATTTTTTTTAGAATTTGCTGATGAGAAGTGGCTTGGATTCCATTTTCAAAGTTGGGTTCGGAGTGGATCTTGATTGCCTAGAAGGATCTACTGAAGAAGGGAACTCATTTATCGATGCGTTTGATGATGCAAATGCTTTGACGTACAGGCGCTACATAGATCCCTTATGGAAACTTAAACGTTTTCTCAATATCGGGCGTGAAGCTTCTCTTAAGAAGAAGATCAAATTGATCAATGATTTTGTTCTCATGTTGATCAGCAGAAGACGAGAACAACTACAAACACAGAAACACCATGTAAATTGTTGTTTAATTTTCTTTTATTTAACGAATAATTATTTGGATGAGTTTTTTATAACTAAGCTAACTTTTTTATTTATTTTTATCTTTTTATGTAATCTGTTGATTTCCAAGAATCACAAGGAGGACATACTATCAAGATTTTTGGTCGAAAGTGAGAAGAATCCGGATATGGATGATCGATATCTCATGGATATAATCCTAAATTTCATCCTAGCTGGAAAAGATGCTAATGCGAATACCCTTTCTTGGTTTTTCTACATGCTTTGCAAGAATCCAGCAATACAGGATAAAATTGTATCAGAAATAGAAGAACATATCAGGTATCAATTAATAGGAAATGGGGACAATGTTGAAGATTTTGTGGAGCGGATTAGCGATGAAGTACTTGAGAAAATGCATTATCTCCATGCAGCATTGTCTGAAACCTTGAGGCTATACCCCGGAGTGCCCGTGGTAATTAATTACATCTTAGTTAAACTTTTCGAATACTTTCACTGTTAATCTTGAAAATGGAAGTCAATGATGTTTTGTGAAGGGCTATATATGATCAAGATTGTTTTTTGTCTAATGGTAAATCATACCCATGATAGAAATTCTCACATGCTATTATCTAACAATATCTGCATAATATTAAACTGACAATTAAAACCGAAAGATAGTTAATTAACTTGATATTATGAAAATGGAAAGTTCCTTAATCATGTTTGGTTGTTTGCAAGGATGGAAGAGTTGCAGAATCAGATGACATTCTACCCGATGGTTATGAGTTGAAAAAAGGGGATGGTGTGTACTATATATCGTATGCCATGGGAAGAATGTCTTACATTTGGGGAGATGATGCCGAAGATTTCAAGCCCGAAAGATGGCTTAATGATAATGGCATTTTCCAACCACAATCTCCTTTCAAATTCGTTGCATTTCATGTAAGTGTAGATGTTTTTGTAGGTTATATACTAGAAAATGAGTATAAATATAATAAGTTGTCATTGGGAATATCTAAATAATTGGTCGTGTTTGCAGGCTGGTCCTAGAATTTGTTTGGGGAGGGATTTCTCTTATCGTCAAATGAAAATAATGTCAATTGCTCTTCTTAGATTCTTTCGCTTCAGATTATTTGATGAAACAAAAACGGTGAATTATAGAACGATGTTTACATTGCACATTGATGGAGGCCTTCATCTCGTCGCATTTCCAAGAGCAATAATATAAGTTCTTTGTTTATGAGAATTTGGACGTGCGATTTAAAAAAACGAATTACCTTGGAGAAGTGTAAATATAGATCGATGTATAAAGTCCTCCTATTTCAAGACTTTATTTGCCAATATATTGGTTAGTTTTTCATAAAATTGTGCTGTGTTTGGAATTTTAAAAGAAAGATAATTAAATTGTATATTGGAAAATACATTGGCTAGAAAAATCAATTTACTTTTTGAATGGCAAAAAAAAAAAAAAAAAAATTGCTCAACAAACATTTCCGCTTTTAGTGTTCTTTTTATTTAAAGCTCTCTAAATGGTTAACACAACATCAAAAGAGCTTATAACTCATTGTATTTGATGTTGATATCTCTAAATGGTTAACACAACATCAAAGAGTTTATAACTCATTGTATTTGATGTTGATATCTTGTTCTTCATCCCAAATGGTTCCTAATGATGTAATTTAATACTAATAAATAAGGGTGGAATGTAAGGAGTCGTTCAAGTCTTACTAGGAGATATAGGTGATCTTTAAGATTAAATTAGAGGTAAAATAGTTTGCTCTTTAAAAAAAAAGAATTTTTTTTTTCCACCCCTTCTATCCATTTTTTTCCTTTTACTTCAATACATCTCATCTTACAACACATGAAACCTATATTTTCAATCCCACTTAAATTTTTATTTTAAAATTTAATAAAAATCATACAAAACTAATTCAAAAGATATAAAAAATGTACGAAACTAATTAAAAACATACAAACATATTTTCACTAACATGAAAACAAACAAATTAAAAAACAATAAACATGACACGACAAAGATAACATAAACTAAAAATTAGTATATTTAGTTAATAATTAAAAATATATAACATGAAAACACGACAAATAAATGCTAAATCGTGTCATTTTGTGTCGAATTTTGAACACAAACACGACACAACACGTCATTGTGTTTTTTACACTTGACACGAACATGTATTTTAATTTCAATTTTGTCCTAATTTTGTTTTGTGTATTTTTATCATATCGTGTCATAAATTGTCACCCGTAAGAGAGAGAGATCTAACTAGTAAAGTATATCCCTTTAGAATCACTTGGTGGTACTATCCCATCGACGAATTCGTCGCAATGGTGGTACCGACCTACCCCACAACCCTATCGACGGATTTAAGTGTATGTTATTTTTTTTTATATCAAAAATACGTTATAGTTCTTTTCGATAGTTTATTAATTTTTCCACTTAAGATTTTTAGTAATTTTTATTTTAAAGAATGATGTCTTTACATATCATCTCGAAATTTTTTTAAAAAATTACATATTCATTCTCATCTATTTCGTAACATCTTAAAAATGTCCTTATCTAATTTATAGTTTTGAAACATATACTATATTTATAAAACATATAGTTTTAATAAATAGAAGACGATAAGACTATTCAATTGAATATTGCAATATGAAAAGTTTTAGGGTCAAATTGAGATGCTATTGGACATTTGATGATTTTGTTATGTTAATGATGTGTCTTAGGGATGAGCAAAAGGACCGAACCGGCCGGAACCGGCCGGAACCGGACCGGAACCGGGAACCGGCTTCGGCCAAAATCAAGAACCGAACCGGCCCGGCGGTTCTACCGGTTCCGGTTCCACCGGTTCCCGGTTGCTATCGGTTCTTGTCGTGTCTTCAAATGTTGGAACCGGTCCTTGAAAAATAGCGTCATACGGTTCCGGTTTTTACCGGTTCTACCGATTTTTGCCGGTTCTACCGGTTCCGGTTATATCGGTTCCGGTTCCTACCGGTTCCCGGTTCCAAAAATCAACAAAAATAACATCTCGGTCCCGGCACAACCGGTTCCATCGGGTTCCGGTTCCGGTGCCGGTTCCGGTTCTGGTACCGATTCCGGCCGGTTCCCCGGTCCATATGCTCATCCCTAATGTGTCTTGTTACCGTACTTGGTTTGATATTCCATTCTCAGCAATATTATTTATTTTTTTCTTGTGAAGAAAATCTTTGCTTTATTTTGTTTGGTGCACATGATATATGATTGTATTTCCGGTGAACATTCTTTTGTTTCTTTTTTCCTATTTTCTCATTGGAATAACATATAACTTGTCTATATTTTCTTTAACAACAAGCCATTCCCCAGCCTAGCCTACCAAAAACCATGAAGCATGGCAAAAAAACAAGAACAAATATCTTTAGATATAAAATGTTTATATGTCTGAGTGAGAAGCTAAAACATTAAAGTTTGAATGAAATACAAAGGTCAATTCTTAGAACGAAAAACTAAATCAATGTTTTTGAATTTCATCTAACATAGCTAAAGTATGGTAATTCTAATCAATATAAGAACCTACCAAAAGTAACCTCGAAGAATTTAAGCCTTTCATCTCGATTAAAAAAACACGACATAACAATCTTCAAAAGCAATATAAACATAACATGAAAAAATGAAATACTTGAAACTACGACCAAACTATTAATAGTCATGTTTAAAAATAAAACAAATACTATAAAAACCACAACATTTTTATGTGTAATTAAGAAAAACGCTATTAATTTTTTTAGTTGGTTCTAACCACAAATGGGACGTAGAATTATAATTCTAGCCAATTTAACGATTTTCATGTTAACTTTGTTATTATTATTATTATTATTATTATTTTTGCAAAATCAGTTTTAAAATTTCAAATTTGGTTACTACAGTTTGCAAAAAATTAAACCACATGTCAAAAATTTGGTTTTATGTTTTTTTAACTTTTTTATTTTCATTTTTTTATTTGTAGTCAAAATTAAACTTGTTTTTATATTTTTTCATATTTTTGTATTTTTTTATACATTTTCGTTTTTTTTTTCATCTTTTCAAATATTTTTTGACTTTTTTTTGGTTGTTTTATATTCATTTTTTTCATATATATATATATATATATATATATATATATATATATATATATATATATATATATATATATATATATATATATATATATATATATATATATATATCTTTTTTGTTTTTTTGTTTTTTCTTTATTTTCATTTTGTCTTTTTTTTTTTTTTAAAAAGAAACCAAAAAAAGCAAACATAAAAAACGTAATATACTCTAACATATTTATACACCTTACACTTTTCAAAAAATATCAAAAAAGATTATCAGATTGATAAAAAAACAAAACGTAACAAAAATACGAAAAAAACAAACAAATACGAAAAATATAAAAAAAAAATATTCATACACTTTACACTTTTTGAAAAATATCAATAGACGTTATCAAATTGACGAAAAAAAACGTAAAAAATGAAAAAAAAAAAAAACTAATAATATAAAAAATATAAAATACGATAAAAATATAAAAACAATTTTAGTTTTGACTAAAAATAAAAAATAAATGAGAATAAAGAAGTTAAAAAACATAAAACTGAGTTTTGGATATGTGGTGCAATTTTTTGCAAACTACAAAAACCAAATTTGAACTTTTATGCCTGATTTTGCAAAAAATTTAATAGAGTTAACCAAGAAAATCATTAAATGGACCAGAATTATAACTCTATGTCCTATTTGTGGCCAGAGCAATTTTTTTCTCAATTATGTATAAAAATGTTATGATTTTTATGGTATTTGCCCTTCAAAAATATATATTTAAGTGAAAAAAATAAAGACAAAAAAAGAGTTGTGATCCAACAAAAAATCGAAAACCGAACAAAGGAATTATTTCAAATTTTCAGAGAGTTCGGGTGCTTGATGGGAGAGGCATAGACACATGGATTGGTCATTGGAATATTCAATTTTGACACTATCCCTATTAGTGTGCAGCTCATCGTGACCCACCCAAAAAAATTAAAAAAAATAAATTAAAAAGAAAAGAAATTGTGTGAGCGGATTGCCCCCATAACCTAGCTCAACATAGTTCACCATCATTCTCTTTTTTTTTTTTTTATATATATTTCATTTATTTTATAAAAAATAGATGTGATATTATTTTTAAAAGTAAATTAAAATACATAAAATAGAGTATTGAGGTGGGTTGCTAATGTAGATAAAAATTAATGATTAGTTAGATTGTGTATTAGTTAGATTGTGGATCTAGAAGATAGAGAAAATAATTTTTAAATAAATATTTAGATTAGGTTGGTCAATAAAGTTATAAGTGGCTGCTCAATCAAAGGATCGGACTACCCAAGCTTTTATGGATCAAAGAGGTCTGTTTGGGTTCTTCAAATCAGAGATCTCGACCTAAAAAAGTGAAACAACATAAGTGGATCCTGATGGGCCGTGGGTCATAGCTGATAAGCTAGCTTATTTTTTGAGCTTTTTTATGTTGTCGTGTTTGGTAAGCCAAAAAGTAGCTTATAAGCTAGCTTTTTGAAAAGCTACTTAGACTAGCTATTTAGGAGGGTTTTTTTTTTTTAAATTTCCAAATACACCCTTTAATTAATTATAGAAACACATATTCTTACATGTTATTTTATGTAATTTTATATATTTCAGCAGCTAGTTTTACCAAATGTTATTTTTTATCAGTTAGCTTTTCAGCTATTAGTTATCATTTTATTTAACAGCTAGCTTTTCAGATAGTACGCCAAATATAGCCTAAGTAGCTTTTTAAAAAGCTAGCTTATAAGCTACTTTCTGGCTTACCAAACACGACAACATAAAAAAGCTCGAAAAATAAGCTAGTTGTGGTGCGCCAAACACAACCTTAGTCTTCCATAATCTTTAATCTTTTGTTTAGTCTTCCTTAATTTTAATTAAATTTATTATGTAATTAGAATAAATTATTTCGGAAACCATTAATCAATATTTTTCAACAATTAATTTAAATTAAACAACAAACTTTATCTTCAATTCTTGTTTCCTAAAATGCATAAAATTAGAGGGTTTTTTTTCCTCGATATTGTCTTTCTTCGTATCATTTGTTGTTCGTTTGACTTCTCACTCGTTGTACTGTGATAACTAAGTTTTATCATAAATATTAATTAAAATTAAATAAGAAACTTTTATTAATCATCTTTTTGCAACATTTTTATCATATTTAATTCATGCATATTTAATTTAAATGATCATCAAAGTAGTACAATTATTACACAATATTGATCGTTTTACGATAACATATTAACTAATAGATTGAAGATCTCAAGTTATATTTCAGACGTTGACGGTTTTGTAATTCTAACTGCTTTTGTGTACTTACTCCTAACCATTAATCCTGCTGTACCAATATATATATATATATATATATATATATATATATATATATATATTGAAATTGCATTAGGTAGGGGTGGTTATTCTCTTCGGAGAGATTTCGAACCCAGGTCATCCTAACTTGGTGTTGTGATAGCACGAAGATACTCCATTGCACCAAAATTATATATATATATATATATATATATATATATATATATATATATATATATATATATATATATATATATATATATATATATATATATATATATATATATATATATATATATATATATATATATATAAATTAAAACCCACCGATCATAAATGACAAATCAAAATTGATTACTATTCTGTAACTTTATAAACAAATATGTTTTACATATAAATGATATACTTATAAAATCATCAAACTCTATTGCTCTTTATCTCTGTTGACCAACACGAGAAGATTTAAAAGTATATTTTTTATTCCACCGAAAATAAGCAAAAGATTATTAACTTTCTCTTTTTCTTTTCTCCTATATATTTTGACAATCGACATCTCAAGATTAACCTGCTAAGTAAAGTAGGTAAAATTTCAAAAGATATATATATATATTTTTTCTTGTAAGATAACTTATCTTAAAACCAAAAAATGAAGTTACACAACTTCATTTTTTTTTTTTAGTTTTTGGTATCTAGTATGATGCTAACATTAGACACAACAAACCGAATCAATATTTTTTTTTTGAACATTTTTATTCTAAAAGAAATTAAAGTCAGTTAATTTAATGTTCAGTTATTTGTAGTTTAACAAAAAAATGTTTATCTTATCGAAAAAGATGCAATATAAAAATAGTTTATATATTTTTCGATTTTTACGTATTATTTTTAAAAAGTAAAATCTGCATTACAACGTTTTGCATTGATTTTAATCGGTTTGTTAACTTGCTAAATTTGTATAGATGAGATCAAAACCGTTATTTTTTAATTTTTTTAATCAATGAACTAAGTTAAATTTAGAGAATAAACAATTTATACTAATCTTATTTATTATTTTCAAAAAATAATAAATAATCAGTAAAATGTACACAAAATAGCCACTTCAAATGACATATGTAAAATCAGTAAATGAGCTGGAAAAAACCCCCTTTTATGCTATAAAAAATATTATTAGGGTGCGAAAATAAAAATAAGTTGAGGAAAAGACTGTCTTTTTTCGTTGAAGATTTTAACATAAAACATGATTTTTTTTTTTGCAGGTTAAACGTGTATTTTTCATTTAATATTTATTTTGAAAAAAAAAAGTATTTCTTAAAAGCAATGTCGTTTAATGGTTTCTTAGCAACTTATTTATTGATTTCACATATGCTATGTCTATGTTTCGATGTTTGACTAGCCTTTGTCTATTTATTAATAAATAAAAAATATACGAACAAAATGCAAATGTTGTCCAAGCCACAACAGTCGTTTAATTTACTCTAAACCAAACTAAATTAAAATGATTAAAGTCATTAAACCATACAAATTACCAACATATAATCATCACATTGCCCTTTTTATAATTTACGTTAAAGAAAGAAGACAAATTTTAAAGATTAAAACTTAAAAAAACGAAGCATTCCATTTTCATTTGGATATAATCTCAAACTCCAATCATTAATGACCGAGTCCGATTATCCCGTTTAATCAACGCCGACAAAGCTCGAGTCTTCCGCAAGTCTCAATCAAATTTTCCACACCCAAATTGTCGTCGCCGACCACTGAAAAGGAACAAACTCGACCTCAGTCATCAATCATGGGAATGCATAACCCATGCCTGCTCATTTAAAGCTTTATTTACCTTAATAAAGCCCCCTTCAATGGCGTTTATGACCTCACCAGTCAGCATGTGCTTTCAATTAGGCGCCACGCTTTTATTCAAAAAGCTACCCTCGACGTGGGTCCCGAATTAGCTGGATGATAAAGGCAAACCCTCGTTTTCTTTCTTGTTTTTTATGATTATCGACCCACTTCGCTTCCATTCATTATTAGTTTCTAATTCTGTTGTTTTGATTGTACTATTTTTTTTAAAATTTATTTAATAAATTTGGATTTTATTAGGGGTCAAAATAAAGTTGATTAGCATATTCTGTGAGTTGTTTCATTTGGGTGTCAACTCACACCTACATTCCTTCGATCTTCAATTGGGGGTTTCCGCGTTCGATTTGAAGTTCTTGATTCTGTCAGAAGAAGCCACAATCAAGGTTAGTTTTGTTTTCCTTAACATGTATTGATGTTGATCAGTTTGGTAATATGTGTTAAATATTGTTATCATTAAAGTTCTTGCAGTTCGAATGCTAAAACAGTTGGTAGGTTAAAAACCATGATTTTTGAATAGATTGTTGAGAACGCACCATGATTAGAACAAGATTCAGAAGAAAAATAACACAAAGAAATTTTACACAATTGCAAACCCACATTCATGTCTCATAGTCAATGCAAAGATCATTGATATGCTTATAAACGTTGGGTCAAACACTGGGTGGTCAAAAGCTATGATCTTGTTAGGATTTGTGCACAATAATAATTAAAGAAAACGAAAAATCAAGCAGATAATACTCATTTAGTTAAGCAACTTACCTACATTCCAAAGATTCTTATTAGATCTGATGAGTTTCAAATTTCAATTATTCCTTTTATAGCATGGATTTATACAAAAAAAGAGAGAGATAATATGGATAAGATTTTTTCATTTTGTTTTTTTTTTCCTTCTTCTATTCACAAATATCATATATGATGCAGATCATGTTTAATGCTTTCTGAAGAATGAAATATGGGATCCAACAAAGTTATTGATTTGGAACTTCAGGGTGCAGGATCAAAGCTGTATCCTTCTCTATAATTTAACTCAACAGCATTTTTAAGTGCTTTTCTCCTTTCATAATTAAAGTCCACTTTTCAATACTCTTAAAAAAACAGATATTTCTTGAGTTATATAAGTATTGCCATATCCTTAATGTGATAATATTTAGTGGCTTAGAAATCTGGTGTGTAGAGAACCTCCGTTTAGTTTCAGTGCCCCAATCTTCACATGGGAAATTCTTCTCAGGGAGTGCATATGTAGTTCTCCATGTAAGTCACTTTGACCAAGTCAACCCTTTCATTTAATCCTCTAATCAAATATCAATAAATTTGACATGGATCCATTTTCTTATTGAGCCAGACAACTTTGCTTAAAAGTGGTGCCCTTCAACACGACATACATTATTGGCTGGGCAACAATGCTAATGAGGTAAATGTAAAATTACCTAACTATCCCTAGCTTTCCAACTTTGAAATCACATATCCAAATGCAGGTTGACTCAACTCTAGCATCGGATAAAGCACTTGAACTAGATGCAGCATTAGGGTCTCAATCTGTACAATATAAAGAAGTTGAAGGTCAAGAAACTGGGAAATTTTTGTCATACTTTAAACCTTGCATCATCCCAGTTGAAGGTGTATATTACTCAGGGCAAGTACACTCAAAACCTCCAACTTATGAAACCAGATTGTTAACATGCAGGGGAGATCGTGTAGTGCATGTGAAAGAAGTAAGTTTTTGACTTATAACAAAGATCACAGCTTTAAATAAATCTTGAGAAATGAAACTATAAATTTTAATGATTTGGTATTAAATTATAATGACAGGTGGCATTCTCCCGTTCGTCCTTGAACCACCGTGATGTATTCATACTTGACACTGCATCAAAAATTTTCCACTTTAGTGGTTGTAACTCGAGTATACAAGAAAGAGCTAAAGCATTGGAAGTGGTTCAGTATATTAAAGAATATAAACACAAGGGCAATTGTGAAGTAGCAGCCATAGGTTTGTTTGCCATTTTTTATTGTGCTAAATGCAAGAAATAGCAACTTACTTTTATTTTTCTTCTTAATATGAAGAAATGAAAGTAGGATGCTATAAATTATAAGAAACTAATCAATGAAAGTACATTGCTATTTTGTTAGAGGATGGAAAGTTTGTTGGTGATGCTGAAGTGGGAGAATTCTGGAACTTTTTTGGTGGTTATGCCCCTATTCCCAAGGACCCACCCTCCACTCAAGAACAGCCTCAAAGTTTATCTGTTAAATTATTTTGGTGAGTTACTTTCAAAAACTTCATAACTTTTAAGTATGCAAAAGAAAAAAGATCATATCTTTTTAAAACCTTTTATCTTCTGTAATATTATGATTTTCTTCAACAGGATAACTCTTCAAGGAAAGTTCACTCAAAGTGGAAGTGGGAGGTTGAAAAGGTCAATGCTTGAGTCAAACAAGTGCTACATGTTGGATGCTGATACTCAAATTTTTGTTTGGATGGGAAGAACTACCCATATAACAGAACGCAAAACATCAATTTCAGCAGCAGAGGTACTGTGTGTCTGTGTGTGTGTTTAGTGTGTGTACTTTTATGTGGATGAATCTTGATCTTGATTCTTGATCTTTCATACATTTATAGGATTTTCTTCGTGCTCAAGAAAGACCTGTAAATACCCATTTAGCCTTTTTGACAGAAGGTGCAGAAACTGCTATTTTTAAGTCATATTTTGATGATTGGCCTCAAACAGTGGCACCTAAACTTTATGAAGAAGGCCGAGGGAAAGTAGCAGGTGATTTTTTAAATATTTTTTCCCACCCACAAATTTTCTGAATTTAAAAAAAAAAATCAGAATTGAGATTTAAGTCTTTAACAACTTTTCAACTTTAGCAATGTTCAAGCAAACGGGGTATGATGTGGAGGAGATTCCTGATGAAGATGACAAGTCACATATCGATTGTAATGGTACACTAAAGGTTACTTTCTACCAATGCTTTTGTATGACAAGTGTCTTGCCACGTCAGCTTTTTTATATGTGGATGTTCTTTTTTCTTTTTTTATTGTAGGTTTGGAGGGTAAATAATGGTAAATTGTCCCCTGTTCCTGTTGTGGAACAGAGAAAGCTTTATAGTGGAGATTGCTATACTGTGCAGTATATATATTCAACCAATGGAAGAGAGGAACGTCTATTTTATATTTGGCTTGGAAACAAGAGTTGTGTGGTAATAACAAAATTTAATATCAATTTTAAGCTATAAAGTCACAATTTTTATTACAGATTAAATTTATATCTGAGTAATACCTCGATTGATTCTGTAACTTTGCAGGAAGATAGGGAGGATGCGATTTCTCTTACAAGTGGTCTTGTTGATTCAACTAAATTTGAGCCAGTTTTGGTTAGTTATCTTCTCGATTCCTGGATATTTGAATATTGTTATTTGCGTCGATTGATATGTTAAATTGGGGGCTTGATTTTAGGCTCGAATTGTTGAGAACAAGGAACCGAGTCAATTCTTTTTGATATTTCAGACGCTTATTATGTTTAAGGTTTGCATTTCTTTTTCCTAAAGTGATATTTCAGACACTTATTATGTTTTTTCTAAATTGGGCGTTTTGTTACTCTTTAGGGTGGTATGGGTTCTCGATATAAATCATTTATTGCTGAAAAAGGTCTCGATGATGAAACTTATGATAATAAAAAAACCGCCCTTTTCAAAATTCAAGGAACAAATCGTGACAATATGCAGGCTATCCAAGTTGATCAAGTAAGAACTTTTTCCCCCCAACATGTAAAATCACCATAATTACAAGTTGTACGTTTAAATTCTAAGATTTATGGTTATTAATTAATTATTATTGCAGGTTTCTCGATCTTTAAACTCATCATGCTGCTACATTTTAAAGGCTCGTGATGGATCTATCTTCACTTGGCTAGGAAATCTCTCCACTACACGAGATCATGATCTTTTGTATGGAATGTTAGATTTGATAAATGTTGGTGAACTCTTCATTTTACTCCATGAATCACTCTCTCATTTATCAAGATTCTTAGTACCCAATATTGATCATTATTATTATTTTTTTGTTGACAATTTGTAGCCAACATGGCAACCTATATTAGTAAGGGAAGGTAGCGAACCAGATGTTTTCTGGGAAACACTTGGTGGAAAGACTGAATATCCAAAAGAGAAAGATATAAAACGATTCGTTGAAGATCCACATTTGTTTGTTTCTACATACACAAAAGGTAATTGAAATTATCTACATATCATTTTGTTTTTTTTTTCTTTTCTTTATATTGTAATGCAATTAATGGTGGGTCCTGGCTGTTTATGATACCAGATGCAAGTGATCTCAAGGTACAACCTTGTATTTTATTTTCTTAAATTCAATTTCCCATTCTTTTAGTTTGCTAACTTTTTCAAATTTAAAGATTCTTATGTGTTGGATTATTATGCAATTTTCAGGTGAAAGAGATATTCAATTTTACACAGGATGATTTAACTACTGAAGATGTGTTGGTACTCGATTGCTACTCTGAAATTTTTGTGTGGGTTGGTCACAATACGGTTGTTAAGTCAAAACAACAAGCCCTTTCTATTGGCTTGGTATGATTTCTCTAACACCTTGTAATATATTTTTCATGCAAAGTTTTGACAAAAAAGAAAATGTTGCAATATTCTTAGTGACTTCACTTTTTAAACAATTTCTTTATGTAAATTATGTTCTTTGTTGTATGACAGGCTTTTCTCAAGAAAGATGTTTTGGGAGAAGGCTTATCCATGGATGCTCCTACATATGTTGTTTCAGAAGGGCATGAACCACCTTTTTTCACCCGTTTCTTTGAATGGGATGCTTCAAAGGCAAATGTACGTAACAAATAGTAACATTTCTTGTTTTTATTTTAAAGAAAATATAATATTGATATGTGTTTTCTTTTTTGTTACGTTAGATGCTTGGCAACTCATTTGAACGAAAGCTTGCAATTTTAAAAGGCCAATCACAGAAACTCGAAGTAAGAATAGAAACTTTTTACACATTTTTGTTACTTGTTATTTATTAATTCTCTCTCGAAGTTCATTATTTTAAAGTTTGGTAAAATTTCCATTTTAGGCGCCTTTGAGAAATTCAAATAATTTCAACACGAAAGAGACGACTCCAAGAAGACCATCTCCAACTCCAAACGGGTTTAGAAGACCATCTCCAACTCCAAACGGGTCAAGAAGACCGTCTCCGGGACCCACCCCTAACGGGTTGACTCGGAGACAGTCGCTTGACTCATACACGATTAGAAGCACATCATCTGATGCTTTTTCAAGGCCCGATTTTAATAATAATAATAATAATACCACGAAAAATCGTCGATTTTCTAGTCCTCCAATTCCCAGAATGTTCCCTTCAGCATCTTCCCCTGATGTTCGCACTGCAGGTATGTTTATTTTTGAATAATCACATGATTCGATCCTCCATATGAAGTTTGGTTTAGAACTATTGATTCTCATGGTGGACATGATTGGTATTGACTAGATCTAGTAGAGATTTGAGTCGGGTCAAAATGTAAACGTTTTGGATCAATATAACTCAAACCTTTCTTTCATCATCACAGATAAGACACCGAGTCTTCCCTCTAAAGATTCTAGTCCCATTCCCAGTCAAGATGGTGTAAAATTGGTCAACTATCCATACGAACGGGTGAAAGTCAACTCAAAAGATCCAGTTCCAGACATAGACATTACAAAGAGAGAGGTGCTTTGAATTTCGATCTCCATTTTCATTCAAATTAAAAACTTGTCTTCTTCACACTGCTGACTTTGTATATTGTTGTAAAATTGTGTTTTTTTGTGTTGTGCAGGCGTATTTAACTGAAGAGGAGTTTGAAGAGAAATTCTCCATGCCAAAAACAGCTTTTTACCAGCTTCCAAGGTGGAAACAAAACAAAATCAAGATGTCTCTTTATCTCTTCTAGACCTTCATCATTTTTTTTTGTATGATTAAATGGTTTGTAATATGATTGCGTTTGTAGTTAAGCGTGTTTGTGTTTGGACCAGATGACTATTATTTATAAGTCATTTGTTGTTTGTATATTTTGATTTGATGCTCAGGAGATACCCAAACAAAACCATAATTATCCGAGTCAAGTTGAGTCTAGTTGATTAAATTGGACGGATGTACTACTATTACACAATATCGGTGTGTTTTTTTGGGTGTATTATATTTATGCCCAAGTGATATAATAACATTTGAGGGGGTGTTTCGGATTGCTTATTCAAAACAACTTATTTATTTTTTTATGAAAGTGTTTATTAGCTTCTCCGGTATCAAAACAAAGTTTTTTTCCAAAAAAAAGTTGGATTAACTTATCTAGTATCGAAACGTAAGAAGTTAATAAGTTATTTTTAGTGTTTGTTAAAATTAGAATTTATGTGTAATAATGAAATAGCTTATCAAAAACTCCTGAAATAAGTCAATAAAGAGGAAATGACTTATTAAAAACTCTTTAGGACGTGTTCAACACGGAACGTTTGAGAGCTTCTAGCATTTGATAAAACGTTCCATTTAGAATAGAAAGTCTTGTTTAACACTACAATATTCTAGTGTTTGGTCTAAACAAAACGCTATAAATCCAACAGCTACCTCACGTAGCGTTTAACAAAATGCTACAAACTATCCACTGCCCATTACCAACTAGTTTTTGCCGAATATGCCTTGAGTCGATAAGTGTTTTTGAAATTTCTCTGTTCAAACGTTAAAAACTCCTTATTACCGATGATAACCTCAATAAGTCAACAAACACTAGAAATAAGTGTGTAAATTGTTGTCATGAATGTTGATTCTAATAGTGAATTTTTAAATTTAACTTAGTTTCGTAGTAGAAATCTTGGTTAGGTGGTACTCCTAAGTTTGATCGGCTTAGGCTATTTTTTAGGCGTGATAAATGTATGGTATGGTAGAATTTTATCCAAGAGTTGTAATTATTTGATCATGACTTGTGAATTGTTAGGTTCGAGATTCTTAGACCAAAGTTTTTTTTGGTGCGAATATAGAACATATTATAAATGCTTTAAATTCAATTCCTTTGATACGCTTCATTCTTATTAGTATTGTTGGATTAGTGTTGATTATTACAAATAGAAATTAGGTTTTTATTTTAACAACATTTTTAGCATTTTGCATGGATGATTCTCACGTGATTAGGTTAAAAATTTATTACGTAACATCATGACATTTCATCAAATGATCCACGTTTTTTTATACATATTACATAACTTAAATAAGAAACATTCTTTAATCTCTTACTAATTCTTTAAATTTAGTATGAAATTAGCTATTATAGTTTTAAATGTATAAGTAAAAAATGCAATAAGTAGTAAAATAAATTAAATTAAAACAAATGATATATGAAATTAATATATCATTTTTTAAAGTACATGATTGAATACAAAATATTTTAAATTTCATATATAGAACCAAAACATTATGCATTATTATTTATATAATTTTTACCTTATCATCAACTCTTACTTAACAGGGTAATATAGTTTTAAGTTTGAACATATTTAGTCATTATTTATTTATTTATTTATTTTTACAAAATAAGATCGGCTATATCAGGTTAATTCAATTTATACATATTTAGTTTTTAATGTTCTTTTTACAAAATGAATCTTTGTTATTTTTGTATACATACAGTCCTTATGGCTGTTTTATCTAGGTTTTGCTTACATGATATCTTAAATAGAATAATTATTAATAAGGTGTTTTCATGCATGACTCACCTAGTCAGTTGAATCATATATCACTTGTCTTGGTTTTGGTTTGGCAGTGGAATCATATAATTCCATTTAATATAGACAAATTAATAGCTGCAAACTCTTCTCCAAAATTTGGGTTCAATTTGACATGCTTTTCATGAACCCATTGCCAAAATTTGCACTTTCTGTCAAACTCAACATAAAAATAATAATTGGTTATCTTAGGAAAATTATCTGACACGGTTAATTTTGGGTTAATTTTGCCTATTGTGGAAAACATGTTCATCCATAATAAAAATAAGACAAATCTTCATAAATGATCATTTTGGTATCTTAGAATATCGAGTTTGATTCAAAAGTATTCAAGGATGGTCCCTACGGTTTGATTTTTTTTTTTTTTTTTTTTTATAGATGATCCTTTTGACTCACTCTGTTAAAATTGAGCCATTAAGTGAAATCACGTGCAAATCAAACGAGGGAAACTTGGCCATTTCACTTAAGGCATCACATTTAATGCGGGAAATGATTATACCCGACGTACTTCATCCTCTCAAACCAACTTCATCCCTCTCCCACTCTCGATCCTAAGAAACCTACAACCTAGTTTGTCCTCTTGACTTTCGATTAACGGAGGAAATTGATTCTCCAAGGTTTTTATCTTGACGAACGAAAATGGTCCTTTGTGTTGGGAGTGTACGTGAAAAGAGTAAAAAACAGATAGACTTGGAAGCTGAATATGGTAAGGTTTTACAGGAAAAGAAGTTATTTTTCCCTTATAATGTGTTGATCAAAGACTTACAATGTGTTTACCCATTCTTATTTGTGATTGTAGATGGATTTGTCAATTATTTTACGTTAAGGACACACTACAGTGCAGTGTTCACCAAGCCCACAGGTAGAAAATATGTAGGCGATATTATATCATATGTTGACTTCATTGACACAAACCTATTTTTAGTATAAGGCCTTGACATGGTTAGATAATTAGGGTACCGAAAAGAGCAAACATTGTACTCTCATTACTATATACTTGAGTTCCCGTTAGATTATGGCTTAATGCCTTTAAGGAATGACCAATATGTTCTTAAAATTGTCACACGTGTCCCTAAACATAGAGAAATTAGTATGTATATTGAAAATGGAGAAACAAGGGTATTTACTTATTTTAAGTCCGTGACATTTGGGAAATTCCGGTCATCAACCGTCACTAAAGATTAGCATCGACAAATGAAAATAATAGAGTTTTCATATTTCGGGAAAATATGATTAGAAGTAATATGATTTATAAATAAGGTTAATAAGATAAAAAATGAGTAGCCAAAAGTTGTATCACTATTAATTATAACATCCCAAAATTCACAAAAAAAAAAAAAAAAAAAAAAAAAACTTTTCAAAAACAACTAAAATTCATCATTGTTTACAAAACCAGTGTTTATCAAATATCAGAGTATCCCAAAATCCTAATAACAAAATCCGAAGGAATGTGCACAATCACGCCTTTGCTATCATGCGATCATCAGAAGTACCTGAAACAATAAATTGAAACGGTAAGCCAAAGCTTAGTGAGTTTCCCCTAAAGTACCACCACACAATACACATATCATATAGGGGTGTGCAAAAAAACCGCAAAACCGAAAAACCGAGCCGAACCGGCCGATCCGAAACCGAAAAAAACTGAAACCGAAAAAAACCGAAACATAAAAAAACCGAAACCGAAAAAACCGGATATCAACGGGTCGGTTTTGGTTTGGATACTTAGGTATCCGCGGATAACCGAACCGAACCGCTTGATATATATATATATATATATATATATATATATATATATATATATATATATATATATATATATATATATATATAATATTCATTTTCATTGAACTTTTAGCCATATTTCAAACAAAAATCATGATCGGCTATTTCAATTTTACACTTCTACGTTATGTTTTCTTCTATTTTTATTTTTATATTTATTATACCAATTATATTGTATATTATTTGACATTTATTATGTTTTTATAATTCTTTGGACTTAGTAATTTTTAGAAAGAAATCGTTGGAATGAAGTTTGTAATTTTAATTGTATTTGAATTTTTATATTTAGCGGGTACCCGTGAACCGAACCGTGGTTACCCGTCTTTATACGGTTCGGTTTTTTTGCTAATTCGGTTCGGTTTCGGTTAGTGCACATGAAGTACCCGCCCCGTGATGACGGTTCACAATTTTATTACTATCCGAACCGAACCGCCCCTTAACACCCCTAATATCATATACAAACAAGCATGATGGGTTCGCTCAGTCATCGGACTAGAATACATACGGGTCCACAACCGTCGGGTTGGGTTACCCCCGTCCCAATCAGTCAACAGACTGGAATACCGATATACCATTGGCCCGCTCAGTCATCGGACTGGAATACCCTCAGTTCCACAACCATCAAGATGGAATACCCCCGGTCTGTTGAATCATGCATATAGCAGTAAAGTCTCACCCCAAAACCATAACATGTAGACATATACATAATAAAATAACACATAATTAATCAACAGACAAACATGCATATATACATATCACTACCGCATAACAACATCCTATATACCAGGATACAGATCTAATAGATCACCATATCATAGCAACATCCTATATACCCGAATACATAACCTAGTAGGTTGGTGTTGGTGCCTTTGACCTACAAATATATCATAACAACATCCTATATACCCGGATAATTATGATATATATATATATATATATATATGTGTGTGTGTGTGTGTGTGTGTGTGTGTGTGGCAAAATTATATATATATATATATATATATATATATATATATATATATATATATATATATATATATATATATGACACACACACATATACACGATAATTGTGAGATCAAAAAGTTATAATTATCGAATATAAAGTAAAAGATTTATATTGTGATAATTATAGGAAATCAATAAGAAAGAAAGATAAAAGATAAAATACCTAAGGTTAATGCATTAGTGAGCTGTTATTACTCATCCTTAGCCTGATTAAATTTGGCTACCCCGAACTTGTAATCCTTAATCTTGCCAGAGCCAGAAAGATATGTATAGATCTATACGGGGATTGACACCCCAACCTGCGATTGCTAGCTACAATCCCGACAGGTTTACTTTCTTTATTAGTTAGACACTATTTGACGTACGATGAAGCGTTGTGTCACACCCCCGAACCAGACGGCGGAAACGTCCGGGGGCTTGCCGTGACTCAATTGAATACCATAACATTGAATATATATGATACATAACAACATTCGTCACCATTCATCAACATAGTACAACCAGTAGTGTTTACATATCATACATTGTTTAAACATTTCATTTCCCAAAAATTAATTTGTTCAATCCATACAAAAATAAACTGCAACCGTCACTGAATATGATTTCCCTTGATTCACTGGTTCCCTGAGAATACAAGTATTTTGAAAAACGTCAACATATGAAATGTTGGTGAGTTCATAAGTAGTGTTTGAAAACGAATGTTTGTATTGTTTGAAAAACCACCAGAAAATCCGATATTTTCTGAAAAGATAAGCTTTTGAAGACATTTGTGAAGATCCATAGGTATGCTTGTTTGTTTCTATACTTGTAAAAAAAAATGTTCATTGAAAATGTATGCATTTCAAATTTGTAAGTATTGAAAACCCTAGGAAAACCCGATGTTCTCCTAGTTCCTTGAATTACGTGATGTTACATTGAAACCATTGCATAGCGTATAGTGTCAGTCCCAGGCGACGTTGGAAGGTTCTCGAGCAGGATTATTTACTAAAAACCCGCGTTACACAAACGCCCAGTTTATAGTTATACTAACGACTCCGAAGGCGTCGTCAGTACTAATCGCGTTATCCAATCGCCCTGACTAGGTGTAGTCCCACATCCGAAGAGAAAGAGGTCACGAAGACCCCGGTAACTCCATTAGCCGGTTGGGGATAAAATGTACGAGGGGTCCCCGACCCGCCTCGCATGAAATGTAGACCTTACTAGCAAGACCAAAGGACCCTTGGGGACCGGTGGTATACAAGCCATTGAAAGTCTATTTACGTTGTGTCGGATCGGTAAAACCCAACACTCCGTAAAAAAAAATGTCTTCGGGCCTTAAGATCAGGTCATTGGGCTAGCTAGGCTCAACGAACAAGATTTTACACTTGTGGGGCCCAAAGATGGTGCGTAGACGTCTGTGCACACTCGTATGTATATGTATAACCAAACGTTACTTGTATGAATCGCAGTGTCGTAGTGTTAGTAGTTGTAGATTTCTATTGGCTCGAGACCGAGCCAATTCGTTTAACAACGACTTTTGGTATTGTAATGTATTGTATTTCGTTGATAGTCGCGGTGCCATTATTTGATCAAATTGTGTATATTGAACTAGCCTTGAAATATTCCTGTTTTCAGCCCCTCATCATTTGTAAAATTTACATTTTCAACCCTTTTTATTAAATACTTCCCGGTTTGGTCTTTAAACTATTTTTCTTGACATTTTAACACCAAAAATTATTGAAATTAATATTTTTCAACATATTTTTCATAAAAACAGTTTAAGTCCTTGAAAATGCAGTTTTCTCGGTTTTAATCCCTTCTTTTCGCAACTTTGACAATTTTGGCCCAAATTGGAAAATTTTTGCAACTTTGGTCCTTTTTAAATTTAAAAAGCATTTTAAACCTTTGAAAAGGATTTGGAACTCTTATAGTCCACTGTTTTACGGAAATTTACAGTTTTGGCCCTCCAAAACAGAAAAATTCGCATAATGGGCCTTATTGGGCCGAAATTTTCATTTTTAGCCCATTAAGCTTGGAATTTATGATTTTAATCCCCTAAATGAGTATATTTCCAGAAATTTATTTATGGAAACTGTTTTGGCACACTTCATCCATCAGAATCTGTGAAATGTCAATTTGGGCCCTTATTTTTGCATTTTTCACATTTTAGGCCCAAAATTTGTGTTTTTAACCCAAGAAAATTATTACTAAACCACTTAGCCATTTTTCTTGAAGCACTTTGTGTTTAGAAATATATTTGAAGCTAAAATCATTAACACAAGATATATCTCGGTTTTGATGGGTTTTAAGGCTAGATCCAACATAAAAACACATAAAAGCATACATATAAGCATGGAAATCATACAAGGCATACAAAACACATATAGATCTACACTTTCACTTGTATTCCCCCCCCCCCCCCCCCCACAAAACTCATAAAAACAGAAAATAGGGGGTATGAAGCTCACCTTGGGTGTTGATTCGGTTTTTGGAAGAAAGAATGGAAGAAATGAAGTGATTTTTGGCCTTAGCACCCTTGATGAAGTCTTGGAGTGTATGAAGCTTTCTAAGGTGAAAAATCACGGTTTTTGCATGGATTAGGAAGAGGTTTTTGATAAACAAAGAATATAAGTCATAGATCCAAGCAAATCCTTACCTTAGATGATGATTTTTGTGGAAAAACTCCTTTGAAGGCTCCTAAATCTCGAGATTTTTAAGTGAAGAGGGAGGATATGTTCTTGAGTGTTCTTGAGGGAGTTTGAGAGATTTTTGGTGTGTGTGAGTGTGTGTTCGGCCGAGAGTGAGAAGAGAGAAGAGAGGAGGTGACATTTGAAGTGTCATGCATGGAGATATGGGCTAAATTGCATGGATACTCAATGGACAATAGTGAGGTGGCACAACAAGTCAACTCTCCCTTTTTTCCTTGGGCTTGGGCCGAGAATGGGGAGAGAAGAAGGAAAAATTGGGCTTTTTGCCCCTAAGTCCAACATTAGAGGTAGTTTAGGGTATTTATTGGCCTTATAAAATAAAATTGTGATTTTTATGCTTTATTAAGCTAGGTTAGGTTAAATTATGGATCAAAGCTTGTGATTTATTTCATTCTAGGCCCAATATGACCTAAAATGTTGAAATAAATTAGTGTGGGTCCAATTAGAGCCCAATTAGGGTCCTAAGCCCATGATAGTCCAATTGGAAGTTTATTGGTCCATTTGGATCCAATAAGGAAGTCTTAGTCCAAAATGGACTTAACCAAAACTTCTAGGGTCTCCAATTGTTTGATGACTATTTGTAGTACTTGCATATTGTATTTGATTGAAGTTTTTGATTCACGTTAGGTTGAATGCATAGATTACATGGCTCAAAATTTACAGTTGTGACACGTTGTGTGGGGAAATTATTATTCTACAATGTTAATTATGGGGGCTCATAGTAATACATTACAACCACCTTAGAGATCCGACTACCTCGAGGGACGTTTTCAAGTAGTAAATAAAATACGTTAGGATTAATAGAATATCCTAAAATACAAAGATAATAAGATAGGATCGGTAAAATATATCCTATAAAGATAGTAAGATAGGAACGGTAAAATATTATATAGAGATGATAAGATAAGATGTAACATTCTGATGTTAAGTTACTTCTAATCTTGGGCTTTATGATTTTAGTATGTTGCGTTTTGGTCCATAAGTTAAGTAATGGTAAAAAGGGGCCCAAAGTGGCTTTTAGTGGAAATTGGGTCGGATGAGTACACCATGCATACATGTGTGTACACTAAGAGTACTAAGGCGCGCCTTAGTACGCTGGGCGTATGAGGGTGGCATGAAAACCCTAATTTTAGGGCCTTGGTTCATATTTAAGCAACATTATAGATTGAAACCCTCTTCTTACTCAGCCTCCATCCGCCATATCGACCCTCAAGCAACCCTAGAGCAAAAGAGAAGCAACTTTGAGCCTTAAGTGAGATTTGGTGTGGTTTGGAAGAAAGAATAAGGTGGTGAGAAGATCTTGGAGTTGAAGTGCTTGGATCTGCGATTGCTACTTGGTTTGGAACATCTTGAAGGTATCAAGCTTGCATCTTTACCCCCTTCATCTTGTAGATCTAGGTTTTTACTCTATTAAGTTACTTTTTGGTCCCAAAATGATGATTCATGAACAAAGCATGTTCTTGACCCATTAAGTCGTCCTTTCAAACCTTTGGAAGGGTCTTGAGTCATAAAAATGGGTTCCAAATGGTTAGTTTTGCTCCATATATCATTTAGAAGGTCTTAATGGATTAAGACCTTGAGTTAAGCACTTATTAGAGATGCTAAGTCATAAAGTCGGAGACTTTATGACTCTAAAGAGTATTTTAGTCATGGATATGCAATATGGACATAAGATCTTTAGCCATTAAGCTCTTGATGGATGTTTTGAGATTTTGGGAGTACGCCCCGCATACTCGAAGTACGCCCTACGTACGAGGTCAACCACCCTGTTGGTGGTCAACATGTGAGGATGCGAGTATGCCCAATGTAACTTCAGAGTACGCCCATCGTACCTTCGGAGCACACCCCGCGTACTCACTCTAAGTCGATTCGGCTGAGTTGACTTGGTTGGGTTGACTTAGTTGGTTTAACCAGTTTGACTTTGACTTTGACCAAGTTTGAGCTTAAGAGTATTTTGGGTAATTTGGGATTTTGATGGAGATCGGTCATTTGATTAGAACAGGTGTTGGTTAGAGAGTTGAGGTTCGGAGTTGGGACCTCATCAACTTTTGTTCAGTTTGTGAGGTGAGTTTTCCTCACTGTACATACAGGTCGAAAGCACCAAGGTTGACCCATTGGTTGATATACTGATATTCACTAATATACTTAGTATGGAATAGATATACATGTTTATGCTATTTGTGGATATGCTAGTCTAGTAGATCTGTAGGACTAACTGTGATTTTGTCTGCATAATTATATGTATATGTTTATTATCTGTTATATATCGACATATTGTGTTGGGTTGAGGTTGTACTGGTCCATGTTGTAGCCAACAAACCCTGCAGTATTCCACATATGAGCTGAGGGTCGGGTAGGGCATGCCAGACTCATACTGAGGGCTCATGAGCATTCCAGATACGAGCTGAGGATCGGGCGGTATGTCAAACTCATACTGAGGGATTAACAGTATTTCAGTCCGATGACTGATATGGCCAGGGAGTAAGCCAGACATAAGCTTTGGACCCCGAGGGCAAGTCAGACTTATATCGTAGGCTCAGTGGTAATCCAGTCTTTTAGTTGTGGACCTATTACATGTTGTTATTGTATCTGTTATATGGTTATGTGTTGGTATTTTGGGTAAACTCACTAAGCGTTGACTGACAGTTTTGGGTAATGTTTTAGGTACTTTGGATGACCGCGAGAATGAAAAGACGTGACCATACACATCCTCTTGTTTATAACCAATGGTTTTGGGAGACTCTGATGTTGGAAAACATTTTGAAAACTATTTTGTTAACACTTTATGGATTTGGGTTGTATTTAAAAAAGTTTAAATTTATCATATTTTTATGGTTGTTGCATAAGAATGGTAAATTACCCCGTGGAGATAGTGGGATAGGAATAGCAGAATATCCTATTCGGAAGACTTATAATTACAAGATCCAATAAATTTTGGAAGATATAATATAGTAAAGTATAGGAAATAAGGAATATAGGTAAAAATGATCATAATCATTGTAATAATTCCTACAAGGTTTTCAAAAAGAGTTTATTCTATGTTTAACTAAAAACCTGTAAATTCACCAGCATTATATTGACGTTTTCAAAATTGCATGTATTCTTAGGATGGAGTAAGGATCAATGTAAGGAAGGACATCGGTTTGAAGATAGATGGATAGGATTCATTTATTCCTTGTAATAGACTATATTTATAAAAAAAATAGTTATGGTTTGTTCTTTGTGATTTGGGTAATCTATGTAAACACCATCACCGCTCGATATTTCCGCAAACGACCGGGAAAGGTGTGACAAAGTCTTCATCCAAAGTTGTGATTGGGGGTTGGAACTTTAAAATGTTTCACGAGAGTTGAATAGAAGTAAACCCAGTCAAATACAAACATGTTATTGAAGTAGGAAACTAGATTTGAATGAACATGTATGTGATAAACTTATACAACACAATCTTATGTAATTAACGTGGATGAAACCAATACTTATTATAAGCTTATTGTACCATATAGAATGTCACATGCTAGCCAATGAAGTCATGTCACTAATGTTGAAATTGAGGTATATGTGAGGTGTGTATAATATGACAGAAACGGACCAATGTTTTCAAAGGACAATACAAGTGGGCTAAGGTGTTCAAAGGACAATGCAAGTGGAGCTAGGTATTAGGGGCGGACGCAAAATTTCATGGTAGGAGTGTCACGGAAAAATCAGGGGTTCCACAATGGTAGAAAAAAAAAATCAAAAAATTTCGAAAATTTTACACTACGTCAGAAAAAGTCAAAGATTGCACAGATCACCGTGTGTCCTATACTTAATCCGTCAATGCAAGGTATAGAAGGATCATCTATAAAAAGTTTTTTTCATGCTACTTGACTATCTTTGAAGACAAAAAGTTAGAAACCAAACTCTATATTTTGACATACCACGAGAAACATTTATAAAGATTTGCCTAAAAATAAAAATTTGACACGATTTGTCCTATTATATTTTGTACAATATTGCATAGTTTTCCAAATTATTGGCACGAATATCATATACTTGTAACTTTGAGTATAAATATGTAAATTTCGTGTCCAACAAGGATATAAACTTTTTGTTTCTTCCTCACTCTGCCACGCTTCCCTTTCCTTTTGCCATCAGCCATTAAACCTTAAACCACACTCATAATCATATAAAATAGAAATAGAGATAAAATATCCCAACCACCATTCTCCGATCACGGTAATCACCCGTTAATCGACTCATTCCTGGATAAATATGAACCGCCGGCGACCCCTATTGACCGTTTTCATCTGCATCTTCATCCACGTCCTAGTCTTTTCTCAGACCCTAAATTCTTTCCCTTTCCCTTTTCCTAAAAAAGTTCACAAAATCGATGGACCCATCAAAACCCTAGTCGTCTTAGTAATGGAAAACCGTTCATTTGATCACGTATTGGGCTGGATCAAGAAATCCCGCCCCGACATCGATGGGGTCACCGGCGAAGAGCACAATCATGTCAACGCCGCCGACCCTGCGTCTAGTAAAGTCTACGTTTCCGACGAAGCCGTTTTCGTAGACTCCGACCCGGGTCATTCTATCCAAGCCATCCGCGAACAGATATTCGGGTCGAACTTGACCCACGCCAACCCGGCTCCAATGAACGGGTTCGTTCAGCAAGCAAATACGATGGGTATTGATGGGTTAGACCGCACAGTCATGAGTGGTTTTAAGCCGGAGCTTTTGCCGACTTACACCGAGTTAGTAAACGAGTTCGCCGTGTTCGACCGGTGGTTCGCGTCGGTTCCTGCATCGACTCAGCCGAACCGGTTCTACGTCCACTCTGCAACTTCCCATGGAGCTTCAAGCAATGTAAGGAAAGATCTCATCAACGGGTTCCCCCAGAAAACAATCTTTGATTCTTTGGACGAAAACGACCTTACATTTGGGATTTATTTCCAAAACATTCCCACCACAATGTTCTTCCAAAGCTTGAGAAAACTCAAATTCATTACCAAGTTCCATGATTATGATTTGATGTTCAAGTATCATGCTAAAAAAGGTAAGTTGCCGAATTATGTGGTGGTGGAGCAAAGGTACTTTGATGTGAATCTTTTTCCGGCGAATGACGACCATCCGTCGCATGATGTGGCGGTGGGGCAGGCTTTTGTTAAGGAAGTTTATGAGATATTGAGGGCTAGTCCTCAATGGGATGAAATGGCTCTCTTGATCACTTACGATGAACATGGTGGGTTTTATGATCATGTACCTACACCTGTCGATCATGTCCCTAACCCTGATGGGATCATCGGCCCTGAACCATATTACTTTCGGTTTGATCGGTTGGGGGTTCGGGTTCCTACCCTGTTGATTTCACCTTGGATCGATAAGAGCACAGTGATCCATGAACCCAGTGGGCCAACTCCATATTCGCAGTTTGAACATTCTTCTATTCCGGCAACTGTAAAGAAGCTCTTCAATCTAGACTCCGACTTCTTGACCAAACGCGATGAGTGGGCAGGGACCTTCGAGAGTTACTTCAATCTTCGTGATACTCCACGCGATGATTGTCCAGGTTCGTTTCTGAATCCTGAAACTTAAATCAGAAAATCAACTAAACGCAATCTGTAATTATTGCTATACAGAAACCCTTCCTGAAATTAAGGTGTCTTTGAGGCCAAGAGGACCGAATGAAGAACAGAGTCTCACTGAGTTTCAAATTGAACTAATTCAGCTTGCATCCCAGCTTAATGGTGATCACACTCTTAACACGTATCCCGAAATCGGAAAATACATGACCGTTGGTGAAGCCCACCAATACGCACACGATGCAATCACAAGGTTTCTGGAGGCCGGAAAAGCTGCCCTGAGAGCCGGAGCCAATGAATCTGCCTTTGTCACAATGAGATCCTCTCTCAGTAGCCGATCTTCACAAAGACGAATTCAAAGCTTTTAATTTCAAAAAACCGTCAATTGTATGTATAGAAACGGTTGTTTTCACGTGTGTACAATAATGGTTTAAATTAGATTTACATAGGTTTTTTTATTAGCCGCCGTTGGATTTGATGAGTGAACCACTGAGTTAACCCGGGTCAGATCGGCTGAATTTATCAATCCATAAGCCGATTCAAGCCACTGGCTTAGAATTCTCAAGCTGTCAAACAATCCATGGGGGACCATGGATGTAACTATTGTTGTTGCCATGTCTTCTACTTGCTGTATTAATGATAAATTATGCAAATTCAATATCATCACATCATTATATTTCTTAAGTCACGACTTACACCCACTACTGTATGCTTGTGTGTGTGAAACAATGGAGGTTTCATGGGAAACCAGTGTAACAGAATCAATCAACACCATTTACCTTCTCTTTTTAGCCTATTCGGTCTTCATATGAAGGATTGCATTTGCCTTTGGAGATGGGTTAGGGTTGAAACCTGCCAATACAGGATTGCATTTGCCTTTGGAGATGGGTTAGGGTTGAAACCTGTTTATTGGCACTCAATATTTCGCTCTAACAAACATTCCTTCAAGTTCTTTTGACCATAGTTTCTTTGTTTATCAATGGGCTTTTGCTATAACGGTTGCTCATATCACAAGCAGGTCGATCTCTCAATGAATCACATTTACCTTTTTTTTCTAACCCTGTTAGTTTAGCCGGTTGTGGCCCATTGGGCTGGGTCTTCTACCCAAGGCCTACAACTTTGATGTTTGGGTCAGTTGTGAATGTGTGATCGACTTTGCAGGCAGTGGTGCAGTGCACTTGGTGGGTTGGATTGTCGGGCAATAAGGTGCTTTAATTGAAGGACCACGAGTATGGTGGTTCGATGCTTTCGGGAAGCCTGTTCAAATTTGTGGACATAACGTGACTTTGGCGGTGCTCTAGACATTTTTATTATGGTTCGGGGTTGAACCTGAGGTCATTCATGGGATTTTTGTGTTGTGTTCCGATAATTCGAGGTAACGACACTAACAGGGTCGACCACTGACATCGTAACCTTGTTTGGTATAAGGTTACTTGTGTGCCATTGTGCATTCGATGCTCATGACATGTGCAATGGTGTGATTGGTGAGTTTGTGGCAATCACATCGGGTTGCTCGAAGGTCGAACCATGGGCTGCAATCGTATGTGGGCTCTTTGCAGCTTGTGTTTTAATCGGGCTCAATATTGTAGCTTGAAAGTTGCATTATGATGACCCATTGGAGGTGGCCCAATTACAATGTGGATGTGGGCTTGGCCCAACTAAAGCCCATCGGATGTTTCAAACGTCACTTTCTTCGATTGTGACTTTTGTCACATGTTTTTTATATTTTTCTAAGAGTGCACCCTTTCTTTAATTGATTCACACTTTAGCCTCATTTTTTTCATCATCTGTTTTCTCCATCCCTTCTGCTTACTCATTTCTTCACTTTCCATGTGATTTTCTCTCATCTAAATTAGCAGCAACACCCTTTATTTCTTTTTTTTTTTTTTTTATAAAAAGAAAGACTCAACGTATGGGCATTTTCCTATTTTATATTAAAACTAAAACAAAACAAAAAAAAACATAATAAATAAAATAAAGGCAAGGGTTCATCACTACATGCATGAAAACCAAAAATATGTCAAGGCATATCTCTCTTTGATTCTCCGATTCAAATTCACACGCACATTGAAGACAATTGAATACAAAGTTCACGGGTTGGCTCAATCAATTAAATGCCACAACCCGCTCAACCCGTGCATGCTCGGAACCACATGTCAGCGGTACCGCCAAAACCTAAACTTGTAGTTGGTTCTTTTGACCATAGTTTCTTTGTTTGTGGTGGGGTGGGTGTTTTACATTTAGGGCTTAGGAATTAGGAACCCCTGTAGTTGCATGGAATTTTGGGTGTTTTTGGATTATGATATTGTAACAGAGGAATGTGACAGTTTTTTTTTGCTACTTGATATTGTAATATCGATTTAGGGTTATTTTGGACATCTTTAGAAATGTGTACCCTTCTGATTGTTGCAATGACAATGTAATGTAGTTATCACCTAATGTTAATGTGTATTTGTTGTTTCAGAACAAACTCATCAAAGCCTCTAAATATGGTAAACCATTAGAAATACACCATGGGCATCATTCTTTAACTATCACAAAAGGTTGAAATTAAATTCATGACCAAAAGGGATAAAGGACCAAAATAAAACTATGACAACAAAGTAGTTCTAAACCATTACATCCAAATGCACAAAGTGGTCCTAAACCAAAAGATAAGTTTTTAAACAAAACACACTAATTCCCGCCTTGACTGCCACCTCCATTCCCTCCTTGACTGCTTCATGCATTCCCTCCTTGACCCTTTCAAGTCCTAGAGTTATGACCCCTATTGTTGTATTTCCCACACTTGACACTAACAAACTTTCTGATAAGTATTTCAGGTTCACTTGCACCATGCTTATGCTTCTAACTATCATACTTTTCATCTACACTTCTCTTTCTCTTGGTCTTTGCTCTCCCAGGTTGAGTGTGATGTGGTGGTGGTGTTAATTTCATTGGACATGTACTTTTTGGCCACATGGATCTCCCATTTATAGGGTCCATAGTGTAAGAGTAAGCTTCCTTCTAAGTTTGAAGCTAATACACTTTGTTGACATAAGTGTAAAGCTCCCCAACTTTGTCTCCATTATCAACCATTTCATGTATTGTAGCTATGGCATGTCTGCATGGAATCTCATTCAACTCCCGCCTTCTGCATGTACATGACATATTTGTCATGTCAACCACATGTTGGTCATGTCATGGACTATAAACTTCATACTTTGCAATCCCATTCCATTTAGCCCTATATTGGACTGAAGCTTCTCTGTTTTTTTCTTAAGTAAATTTAATGTTGTTGGAGTGAGTGGGCCTGGAGCTTCGGTCATCACTTTCATCACATTGCAGATCCTTTTCATAAGGTATTGCCTGATGAACTCAATACAACTTATAATGGGCTTATCCCTGCTATGAATAAGCTTACTGTTGAATACCTCACACGAATTATTGAGCAATATATGTGATCCTGCTCTACATGTATTAAACAAGTACACTATATCAAATAAGTCAAATACATTGAGCACTAGTAAAGCAAAACCGAAGGTAGGGAATATAACCTAAAAAGCGGCTTTTGGCCCAATGGTGGTTGGGGGTGGGGGAGGGTTCTCTTTAACCACTCAAAAGCATCCTTATCAAACTAGCTAAGTTCATTCATGCAATGTTCAAATTCTGGTACTACGGTTGTTGTTGCACACTGCCATAAGTGATCTTTATACTCTTTTGTTTTCCATTTTTCCTCATATTGTCATAAATATTCCTTAGACAGAATCAATGCTCAGCTGGTGGGTACAGCTGTGAAATAGCAGGTAAGAGTCCCCTATAAAAGATTATCCCATATAATTAGTCCTACAAATGGTTAACAAATGAAAAAAATAGTTATACAAAAAGAAGAAAATAGTACCTTTTATCTATCACTCATGAAAGTAAATTTAGAATTAGAATACAACTCTAAGTGCATGTAAAATAGACACAATTTTCATCAACTCTCTTTGTGAGGTATGGGTTCAACCTCTCTAAAATCCTGATTGCATTTAGTTCGGCACAGTCAATTGTCGAAGAAATGGAAAATTTCCTGTTGTAAAGTTATCTTAATTTGTTTGTGTAGTTGTTGTAAATCTCACACGGAAAATTTTCCAGAAAATCATAAAAATGATGAAGGATATTGACATCCCCTTGGAACTTCGCAGTAGACTTTTTAGGATCCATTTAACCTATAAAATAATCATCAAACAAACCCAAACGAAAAACCATCAATTTAGAAATTAACAAAAAACACAGAAACTGATCAACCCATTTCTTACGTCGTGAGCATTAGAGCTCACATCGTGAGTTCAGTTCGACGTGAAATCAGAATCAAGCATTATAGAGGTAAAATAAAACCAAAAAACCATTGGAGTTTGATTAAGTTGTAAATCTAAGTCCATTAAACACACATGCAACAACCAACTCACAAGAAATAGAACCAATTTCGACATTTGTATCTCAAGAACAAAACCTAACTCCTAAACACTTAAAATCAGTAAATTAAAAGTAATAGAGCAATGCATCGTACGCCAATTGAAATAGGAGCACAAAATCAAGAAGACTTTGTAGAAAATTTGAAGGAAAATCGAAGTGTGGGGACCGATAGTGACTACGTTCGTGACTGGTATTGTAAACAATAAAAGTCAAATGTTTGTGGTCGTTTTTCAAGTCAGCCCCCCCCCCCCCCCCCCCCCCAATCACTTTTAAAGCTCACATCATGAGTTTGGGAGCTCACGTCGTGAGTTTTTATATGCACACAAATTAATGATTTCTTTTATTTCCCATGTCGTGGGGCTTAATCCCACGTCATGGTTTTGAGAATTTTGACCAAAACTTTATTTTTCCTTTTAATTATTTTACCACTCATGAAATTAACCCCACACTTGATTTTTTTTTTTACTTTTCTTTTAAAAATTAAAGATAAATAAGATGACTTAACCTAAAAATTAAATAAAAATGCAAAACTAAACAAAGAAAAGGAAAAAGAAAATGCAAACTGAGCTCGGGTTGCCTCCCGAGAAGCGCTTCTTCTGTTTTGAGGAGTCGTGAGTCGGAATCCTTCCCACTCTACCTTGTTGCAGGTGGGAGTGGGCTCTCCTGCTGCTCCTTCCAGCTTCTTTTGTATGTTTGAAACCGCCTTAATTACACATTTTTGAGTTTTCTTTCTTTCTTTGAGTGACTTTGTCTTCAAGCTTGCATTTCAATCCCCTACCTTACCCTTTTATCTTCTCATCTTCTTTTTGCTCCTCTTTTTCTAACTCCTTCTTGGTATTTAATTGCTCATTTTGTTCTTACTCAATTCCCGTCTCGCTAATCTCGTCTTCTTTTTCTTTAACCAACACTGTGACTGGACCTGGTGGTCTTGTAAAAGCAAACACCTCAAAAATTATAGGCGTTGAAACTGGATGTGTTGAATGATTACTTCTTTTCCTGATTGCTCTTTGGGTAAAGGCTCCTCCTATTCCTCCCGCACTTCTTCTTTAACACTTTTAACTTCATCATGCTTAAGAAACTTTGAGTTTCCTTGTTTTACCAGATTTTCATTGGCATGAGATAGGAAAGGAAAAGGCAGTCGATACTGCTCAATGACAGAAAAATTATAATTTTCTTTTATCGTCAATGACATGACACTATTGCCTCCACATCTTGGCGCCCGGGTAGAATCACAACTATTTTGTTCTTCTATTTTTACTTCGAGTGACTGATTAGACTGTTCTTCGAGGACCTCAATATGCACCAATTCTTTCCCTTCTTTTGTATAAACATCCACGACTTGAGAGATTGGGATTGGCTCGGTTTTTCTTGAAGGTGCATCCGGTAGCTTTTCTTGCACAAGCTATGTTAATTGTCCGACTTGCGTGTAGATGCTCAAAATAGATTCTTGTTGTTCTCTAAGTATTGCATCTGTAGTATCATGTCGTTTTTTTCTAGCTTGCATGAATCTAAATAGCATTGACTTAAGAGCATTTATTTTGTCGGATTGGACTTGTTCTATTTGGTATAGATCATGCGTTAGTTGTTGAATTTCTTTTGCATCTCGATCTCTCTTGTACTCCAACTCACAATCCTTTATAGAATGAGGTCCTCCACAAGCTCCGCATTTATCTTGAATAGATCCGCCCAATTTTGTGATCTTTTCTTCCATTACGCTGAGCTTTGCAATTACTACACCGATAGCATCTTGACCTCCATCTTTACTTGATTTTTCTTTAGTGAAATCCTCCTTTGGGTTGTGATACTCTCTGGAATGCTTAGAGAATTATCATATCAAAGCTTTATTTGTTTTCGGATCTTTCATTGTAAAGGGCCCTTGCGAGTCTAGAAGTTGACGAGTGCACACTCACTCCATCATAAAATATCCAGATTTCTTGTTTCACATTGAAGTCATGTTGAAGGAAATGTCGTAACAATCTCTTGTAACACTCCCAAGCTTCATATAATGACTCCCCTTCTAATTGTTAAAAATTCTGGATATTTCTTTTAAGCTTTGCCACTTTCGAAGGAGGGGTAAACTGGTTGATGAACTCATTCTTAAAGTCATCCCAAGTCATGAGTGCTCCAAAGGGAAGTGATTGTAACCATTCCTTAGCCTCACCCTTTAATGTGATCGAAAAAAGTCGAAGCATCACCGTATCTTTACTCATGTTTGGTTCATTAAAGTAATTTGAAATTTCCATCACCTCTTCTATACGCCCATAGGTTTCCTTGTAGTCCTTCCCATAAAAAGTAGTTCCTTTAGCATGCCCAGAATGTGTCCTGGGAGTTCGAACTTTGTAGTGTTTGGGATTTTTGGTGGATCAAGACCCTATATATTGTTGTTCCTTACATGCTGCTTGTACTTGTCCATTCACATGGTCGTGATGTCGCCCATATTTCATGCTAAAACAAAACTAGAAAAACACGCATAAAATGAACTAAATCTAAAAAACGAAAAATTGTAAAGCACTGAACTTACGTCATGAGTTATATCCCTCACGTCGTGAGAACTGAACAAACAGAAAAATAAATTTTATAAAAAGTTAACTTTTTATGGTTTTTATCCCACAAAAAGGATCGATTGACTTAAAACAATTAAATTAACAACTGAAATAGTCGTTCCCCAACAACCGTGCCAAAAACTTGATACGTGCACTTTATATACATATCTAACTTTAAATTTATAAACCTAACCACTTAACTAATTATGTACTTATAGTCAGTGTATCTAGTCAGATTATAGAATAGCTTAGGTAAGTCAGATTATAGAATAGGGAATGAATTTAGCTTATAATATAATTACTAAAAATTAATTTAAAAAACAATAACTAAAGAGGGGGTTTTATATGATTTTTTCAAGTTCATGTTAACTTAAAACTAAGCACAAACGATTGTAAACAAGATTTAGAAGACACTTCCGTTTAGTTTCGAATCCCCCATTTTCCAATGTGTAGTTTCTAAGTGTGGATTTATTCATTTGGTTACCAATTTAGATATAATTAGCACTCTTGATCCGATCTCCTAATATTTTCACCAATTTATGAAATGATATGTAATGATCATACACAAGCAAACACAGAGTTGATTATGAATGATAATTGGGCTATGTAAGATATATCTAAGTTAAACACAATTATGATTAAATTAATGTTCTCCAACACAGTTAAAATTGTTACCTTTATTACTTAATCTAAGATGTGATTACCCTAGCTCTAGCAATTTAATGATCATAAACTACTAGGAAACAAGTTCATGCAATTTAAATGGTCATTAAACTACACTTAACTTGAATCTAAGCAAAAAGATCAAACTTTAACATGCTAGATAATGATAATCAAACACATGCATTAACCAACTTCATAAAATCCAAATATAACCAAGAATCTAACACATAGTATTAGGGTTCATCTACACTAAATGAAAGCCTAATGATTAGCTATTCATGGCAGAAAATAAGTACAAAAAACATAAGAATTCAACGTTGTTAAACTAATGCAACCCAAATGTAATGTGTGATCTTCAAATCTTCAATCTCCAAGTGTTCTCTCCTCCTAAGGGTTATTTTTCGAAGATCTATGGCTTCTAAAATCGTCTATCTATCTAGAAAATCAGATCCAACCTCCAAAAGTCGATGGGTAAAAGGAATATTTATAGTTTCCAATGTCGTGTCTCATGTCGTGAGCAGTAATGGCTCACGTCGTGATCTCAGTACAATTTGTATTTGACAAGGAAACTGCATTCCACGTAGTTATCTTCTGGAAGAATTTGTACTCACGTCGTGAGCAGTAAAGGCTCACATCGTGAAATTGTATTTTACTCAATTTTGAAACAACCCAAAAATACGACCCAAAAATTTTGTTTTTCGATATAATCAAAAACCATAATCAGAGTGTCATATAATAAAACCATACGTGATGTATTCCAACATAAATGAATACACTGTGCGGAAACTGTATCATACTACGGCAAATCAAAACAAACTAAATCAATCCCAGGCTAAAAGCTAAAGCTGTGGTGTGTGCGATGCCGTCACCCCGAGCTCTTCCCTTTGCTTGCGGAAGTACCTGAAACCAAAACTGAAACTGTAAGCACGAAGCTTAGTGAGCTCCCCCAAACTACCACATACCATACAATAACATATAAACACATATTGGGCCTTGCCCACTGCATCGGGCAGAAGCCCAGAAACTGCATCGGACCGAAGTCCGGAACTGACCGGGACCTTGTCCCCTGCATCGGACCGAAGTCCGGAACTAACTGCATCGGACCGAAGCCCGGAAATGACTAGGACCTTGTCCCCTGCATCGGACCGAAGTACGGAACTAACTGCATCGGACCGAAGTCCGGAACTAACTGCATCGGACCAATATCCGGAACTAACTGCATCGGACCGAAGTCCGGAACCGACTGCATCGGACCAATGTCCGGAACTAACTGACTGAACATGGCATAGCATAACACATCAATTAGCATAAACACATATACGACATACTACATCGGGCCGTAGCCCGGAACACATAATACTTAACGCATAAAACATAGCACACAAATCCTGTTCGAGCCACGAAGGCATCGAACATACTAGCTACTGCATCGGACCTAAATCCGGAAACTACTGCTAACTGAACGGGCCGGCATTGTGGCCTTAGACCCGTTCCTACTGGAAGGAAACTCACCTCGTAAGCTGGCTGCTGAGTGTGTGGCTCGGGAAGCTAACGGCTGCTGCTCCTGAATCTCCTCGGCTACAAGTCCATAAACACACTCAATCAAATACTAAACACTGCACTTGGGGTAAAATGACTCTTTTACCCTTGGTCAAAGGTACTCTCATTTGGACTGACTCGTCGAGTTGGGCCACCCAACTCGCCGAGTCCTACTCTCACTTTTCACTCTTACTCGCTGCTACTCGTCGAGTCTGGCATCGACTCGACGAGTACCCTCTTGATCCAAGAACTCAGACAATCTTCATCTGACTCGCCGAGCCGGATGAACAAACTCGACGAGTTGTTCTTGATCTTAAGGAGATTGCCTTGGACTCGCCGAGTTGATGAAAAACTCGCCGAGTCCCTCCATCACTGAGTTTACCCTCAACTCGCTGAGTCCACTCTCTAGCTCACTGGGTTCACTCGACACTGGTAAAAATGAAGGAATCGGGAACTCGCGACCCAACTCGCCGAGTCGTTCTTCCCGACTCGCCGAGTTGCCGCCATGCAACTGATTTTTATTCGATTTTGTTTGAATCCAACACATACAATTGATAGATCTGGGTCCAATAAGCTGATTTACCACGTAAAGTTTCCAACTTTACGTGTACAACCTCATGAATAAGGGAAATAAGGCTAAAAGATGCACAAAATGGGTAGATCTATGGTTAATATGCAAAGTAACTCCAAAAAGACAGTAGGTCTGGGCTCTACAACACCCCATCATTCAGATCCAAAGATATTTCGACTTATTAAGACATTCATGCAAACATAAGGCTTGCAACAAGCATCAACTAGCTCTTAGGAGAGCTCTAATGGAAGTTTAAAGCATATAACAAGAAGGAAACTCCGAAAATACCTCAATTAACTCAGATTTGCCCTTGGATCCGTGCACTACAACTCTTCTCCATGCTTCTTTCTTCTTCTCCTTCTTCACACCTTCACAAAATGGCACCAAAACACTTATAAGCTCTCAAGGGAGGATTAGGGTTCTCTCACTGTGTTCTCAGGGTGAGGGAGGCGAGAATGGGGGCTATAAGGTGGTTTAAATAGTGGGCAACCCCGGGAATTTAGGGTTTCACCCAGACGGATGGACTCGCCGAGTCAGGGATATGGACTCGCCGAGTCCCCGGCTCACGCGTGCTCGAAGTCGCAACCCTACTCGGCGAGTCAGGCTAGAACTCGCCGAGTCCCTCTTGAAAACTTACAACAATTACCAATGAATTAACGTACCGGGAACGGGTCGTTACAATTCTCCCCCACTTGTCTCAGATTTCGTCCTCGAAGTCTGCTACGGCTGGATCTGCAAAAATTTCCGGGTAGTGCGCTCTCATCTCCTCCTCAGCCTCCCACGTCCATTTAGACCCCTTCCGGTGCTGCCACTGCACCTTTACTAGCTGAATTACCTTGTTCCTCAAGGTCTTGATCTTCCGTTCCAGAATCGCGACCGGTCTCTCAATATAATTCAGGCCGCTATCAACCTGGATATCCTCTAAGGGAACGACTGCCGTCTCATCCACCAAACACTTCCTTAACTGCGACACGTGGAAGGTGTTGTGTATCTGACTAAGCTCCTCAGGGAGATCTAACCGATAAGCAACCCGACCCACCCGGGCCAAAACCCTGAAAGGACCAATAAATCTGGGGCCCAATTTGCCCCTCTTCCAGAACCTGATGACACCTTTCCAAGGTGAGACTTTCAGAAGAACCATATCGCCCACCTGAAACTCCAAGTTCGAACGCCTCCTGTCGGCGTAGCTCTTCTGCCGACTCTGCGCAGTCTGCAGCCTACTACGGACCTGCTGGATCAACTCAGTCGTCTTGAGCACCACTTCGGTGCTCCCGATGACTCGCTGACCGACCTCGCCCCAACAAATCGGGGTCCTACACTTCCTCCCATACAGCATCTCAAAAGGAGGTCGATCAATACTCGTATGATAACTGTTGTTATACGAGAATTCCGCTAACGGAAGATACGTATCCCAACTGCCCCCAAAATCTAGAACACATGCCCTAAGCATGTCCTCAAGAGTCTGAATCGTCCTCTCGCTCTGCCCGTCTGTCTGAGGATGAAAAGCGGTGCTGAAATGGAGACGAGTACCCATCTCGTCGTGGAACCACTTCCAGAATCTGGACGTGAATCGAACATCTCGGTCCGACACCACCGATACCGACACTCCATGACGTGCCACAATCTCCCGCACATAGATATCGGCTAACTTTTCCGCCGATATACTCTCCTGAATCGGAATAAAATGAGCACTCTTCGTCAACCGATCCACTACTACCCATATCGAGTCCACTCCACGTGCGGTCCTAGGGAGTTTGGTGACAAAATCCATGGTGATATCCTCCCATTTCCACACGGGAATGTCTAACGGCTGCATCTTGCCGTGAGGTCTCTGATGCTCCGCTTTGACCTTCCGACAGGTCAAACATCTCTCAAGATACCAAGCGACGTCTCGCTTCATGCAGGGCCACCAATAATCAAGTTGAAGATCTCGATACATCTTCGTCGCTCCTGGGTGGATAGAAAATCGAGACTTATGAGCCTCGTCCATCAATACTTGCCGTACCCCACCCCAGTACAGTACCCATATCCTACCATGAAGCGTCAACAAACCCCGACTGTCGTAATCAAATGAAGCTACTCGGCCCACTATCCTCTCACACTTCTGCCTCTCCTCCTTGAGGCCCTCCTTCTGAGCCTCCTTGATCCGCTCCAACAACGGAGTGATCATTGTCATCCTCATACACAAATCTCTGATAGGGGCCGTCGACACCTTGCAGCTCAGGGCGTCGGCCACCACATTGGCCTTCCCTGGATGATAAAGGATCTCACAGTCATAGTCCTTCAGCACGTCTAACCATCTCCTCTGCCTCATGTTCAAACTCGGCTGATCCATAAGATATCGCAAACTCTTGTGATCCGTGTATATAGTACAGCGGACCCCATAAAGGTAATGTCTCCAAATCTTGAGGGCAAACACAACTGCCCCCAGCTCCAAATCGTGGGTAGGATAATTAGCCTCGTGAGGCTTCAACTGTCTCGAGGCATAAGCTACCACATGGCCTCGCTGCATCAATACTGCTCCCATACCTGTGATCGAAGCATCACAATAGACTACGAAATCCTCTACTCCCTCTGGCAAGGTAAGGATCGGAGCCTCGCACAATCTCTGCCTGAGAGTCTCGAACGCCGCCTGCTGCTCAGGCCCCCAACGAAAAACCACCGACTTCTTGGTTAGTCGGGTGAGCGGCACTGCTATCTTGGAGAAGTCCTGAATAAATCTCCGATAATACCCTGCCAACCCCAGGAAGCTCCGAATCTCAGATGGAGACCTCGGGACCTCCCACTGCATCACGGCCTCAATCTTGGCCGGATCTACCAAAATACCCTTCTGGTTGACGAGATGACCAAGAAACTGCACCTCGCGCAACCAGAACTCACACTTGGAGAACTTTGCGAAAAGTCTCTCCCTCCTCAAAGTCTCTAACACCTCCCGCAGGTGCTCCTCGTGCTGCCCCTGTGTCTTGGAATACACCAAGATGTCATCTATAAACACTATTACCGACCGATCCAGCATCGGTCTGCACACGCGGTTCATGAGATCCATGAACGCGGCTGGGGCATTGGTGAGCCCAAATGGCATCACCACGAACTCATAATGACCATACCGGGTCCTGAAAGTAGTCTTCTGTACATCCTCATCTCTAACCCTCATCTGATGATAACCGGAGCGTAGATCGATCTTGGAGAACCAAGACGCTCCCTGAAGCTGATCAAACAAGTCATCAATCCTCGGAAGTGGGTAACGGTTCTTCACCGTTACTTTGTTCAACTCCCGATAATCAATGCACATACGATGCGACCTATCCTTCTTCCTCACAAATAAGATCGGTGCTCCCCAAGGCGAACTGCTCGGCCGAATGAAACCCTTGTCTAACAGCTCCTGAAGCTGTGTAGACAACTCCTATATCTCAGGGGGAGCAAGTCGATACGGTGCTTTGGCTATCGGAGCCGCACCAGGAACTAGGTCGATCCTGAACTCAACCTGCCTCTCTGGAGGTATCCCCGGCAAATCCTCGGGAAACACATCCGGGTAGTCACGAACAATAGGAACATCATCAATCGTCGTCTTGCCCTTCTCCCGGGCATCCAAGACGTAAGCTACAAAACCGGCGCAACCCTGCTGAACATAGCGCCTCGCCCTTACGGCGGAACAAAAGGTCGGTCCTCGCTGGGGCCTCTCGCCCTGAATCACTATCTCTCCCCCACTGGGAGTGCGAACCCTCACTAGCTGAAGCTCACAATCAATCACCGCCCCATTGGGGCTCAGCCAATCCATGCCCACAATAACTTTATTCCCACGCAGGGGAATAGGAACCAGGTCCACTGAAAACTGCTCATCAAATATCTGAAGGGAACACCCTCTATGTACTCTGCCGACTCTCACGGTCCTATCATCTGCTATCTCAACCTCTAATGGGCAATCCAACTTCCCTGGAGCTCTGCTAAATCTCTTGCTAAGCGCAAGCGATACAAACGATCGGGTAGCCCCCGAATCGAACAATACCAAAGCAGAGATGCCATTCACCGAGAACGACCCTAAATAAAACATGTCATCAAGTAATATTCAAACGATATAATAACAATTAAGAGATGGAGGAAAGATACATACCCGTCACCACATCAGGAGTCGCTCGCGCCTCCTCCGCTGTCATCTGAAATGCCCTGCTCTTCGCCACTGGCGCATCAGGTCGGCCCTGCCGGTCATCCGTAATCCTCAAGGTGGCAGGGGCAGGTGCAACCACCTTCCCTGCTGCAGCTAAACTGGGACACTGGGACCTTTTATGTCCCCTCTGATTGCACTGAAAGCAAATCAGATCTGATGCTGTAACCGTAGTAGCAGGGGCCGTACAATCCCTACTCAAATGCCCAGTCCGACCGCACTTGTAGCAGCCGGAACTCCCTGCCTTGCACGCCCCCTCGTGCAATCTCCCACACTTGCCACACCGACCGTGGCTCTGCTGACCCCTGGACCTGTGATTTGAAACCTTGGGCTTTTTGCCCATACTGCCTGAACCCGAAACCGCCTCCGGTTTCCTCTTCTTCTCCATCTCGAGATCAATCTCCCTCTCCCTGGCTCTAGCAATCATATCGTCCAGCGTTTTACAACTGGACCGGCTCACAAACATGTGAATGTCACTCCGCAGCATCTCATGATAACGGGCCTTCTTCATCTCTTCATCGGCTGCGTACTGTGGAACAAGAAGAGCCCTCTCCCTGAACTTGGCGGTGATCTCCGCCACTGTCTCGGTAGTCTGGGTAAGGTCCTGAAACTCCCTAGCTAACTGATGCACCTCAATGACTGGTGCAAACTCCGCCCTGAACCTGGTAGAGAAATCAGCCCAGGTCATGGCATCCAATGCCACATCATCCTAGATGGCATGTCCGACCTCCTCCCACCAATCCCGTGCCCTGTCCTTCAGAAGACAGGACGCCAATCTGACCTTGTCCCCCTCGGGACACCTGCTAGTGCGGAAAGCGTTGGCCACATCTGCCAACCATCTGGTACTCGCTATGGGTTCCCGCGCCCCATGATAGTCTGGAGCTCCGCATGCCCTGATGTAACGCCCGCAGATCCGGGCTAGTCAATTTAAAGGCAATAGGGGTCAAAAACGAATTTTTGACAAAAAGATTAGTTAGAATAAATAATCTTAACCAAGTTGTATAATATGTCACAAGGTTTCCGTACATATAAAGAACGCCGAAATCCGAGTTATAACGAAGAAGTTATGACCCGTCGAAGTTTCACGTCGGAACCAGCACGGCGCCGGGAAGCGTAAATAGTAAATTTCTGATAGAGAGAGATTTAGCCTTAGCGCTCTAAACGAAAGTCGTAGAATATGTTAAACTAAGAACATCGATAAAAAGAACGCCCAAATCTGACTTCGTATGCAGAAGTTATGATTTTTCGAAGTTTCGGATTAGCGGTGTACAGCCCGAAATTCGAATTTTAGATCAATTGATTTTTAGCCGACACAACCTAAACAAGAATCGAAGATCTCGTTATTAGTAGCGTAACGATAAAAAGACAGACGAAAATGGACATCGGATAAAGAAGTTATGAGATTTTAACGGACCAATCCTGTCCCGGACTGTTAAAAATATAACTTTAAAAATAAAGTCAAAATTAGCCCACGGAGTCTAAACGAAAGTTGTAGAGTACGTCTCCACCTACACGTGGATATAAAGAACGTCAAAACGGAGTTCGTATGAACGAGTTACAAATTATAATAGCATATTTACGTATTAAAATAAAGTATAAATCATGTATACGTACACATATATATATATATATATATATACATATGTATATATCATTAGAAAGGTATCGACGATGCGGTCATTATAAGACTAATGTTGAGTTCTTTCGACATTAGTTTAGTACAAATATCATTAAATCCATTTAAAATAGTATTATAGAGGGGTGTTTAGTTGTTTATATAACTAAAAGGTCAATAAGTAATTATGGAGGGTAGTTTTTGAAAATTCAATTAGTATAAATAAGAGCCTTGGGCTCTCATATTTCTTGCACCATTCACTTGATTCAAGAGTCTTTCTCTCCTTATCCCCCGAGCATTTCGGTCCCTCGTGATTCGACTTCTCTTTCTGTAGTTTTAGTATAGTAAGGTGAGCGCTGAAGCGCTGCACGAATCTTTCTTAGAAAGATTCAGCGACGAAGTTCTGCCCCTGCAGAGCCCGACTCCTAGCTAAAATCCCCTTGAAAGTAAGTTATGCTTACCCTATTTTAAATATAGTTTATATTTAAAATTAGTATTGTTATTATAAATTTATAATAAATATTTGAGCTATTATTATGACTTATATAAGTGTCGTTATAATATCTTTTAACTACTCGCGGTACGGGGAATCTGGTTTAAAGGGCCGCATAGGGTTGTTGGATTTCAGAAGTGCTATACGCCAAAATGGTCCTGCCCCCCGGTGTTTTATGTCTGGCCCCTGTCTGTACATAGTAGTTGGAAAGTATTGTTTAAACGCTTATATAATAATAATAATAAGACTAATAATTAGTGACGGTAATATTAGACTAAAATCTAGTGGTGATAATATTAGGTTTCGTCAATGGAAATTATTTTAAAGTAAACGAAGCGCTGTCCGAGTACCGAGTCACCACCTTCTCAGGTGAGTGCATAGTCCCTTTCATCTTACACATAGATATGAAGTATTTTATATAAACTACGTGCTATGTGTGCATATTATCTGAATACTTGTTGTCTATGCTGGATGAACGTTTTATACATGTTTTAAAGAATTTAAGCTGTATACGTATTTTATATATACGAATATGTTGGGTATGAGATGGGTAGATGAATGATGAGAGATAGAAGATGATACATTGGCAGTTATAAACTTAGTGTCTATGGGACAAACACCGGTAGCTATGGACTTAGTACCTGTTAAACGTTGGTAGCTATGGATTTAGTACCTGTTGGGAATTGGTAGCTATGGACTTAGTACCTGTTGAACATTGGTAGCTATGGACTTAGTACCTATTAGATAAAGACTGGTAGCTATGGATTTAGTACCTGATGAATAGACCATAGCAGCTATGGAATTAGTGCTTTATGAACGAACATTGGCAGCTATGGATTTAGTGTCAGTCCTATAACCCTGGAGGTAAGGGACTTCGGAATAAACGAATGCAGGATAGATGACTCTTAGGTTAAATCCTTAAAGAGTAAAGAAGATAATGGGGATGGGTAATTGGGTTGATTGTTTGATTGAACATAGTAATTATATTATTGTGGGTTGAAAACCCTATGTACTCACCAGGTTTCCCAACCTGACCCACTCAGTTTATGTATATCACAGGTGACGAAGTGAAGTGACATTACACTGAGAGATTTAAAAGAGATGTAGATCACTAGTGTAAATCATTGTAAGTTCTGTTTATGCTTATGTTTCGGTATTAACGATGACATCCCAAACAGTTTAAAATGAAATAAATACGTTTCTTCGAAAATGTTTTAATAACGTATTTACCATGTTTTTCTGGGAACAAATTCCGCAACCTTTTTATAAAATGAAGTACTCTGATTTTTATAAAGCATAAACAAAATCGGTCTTTTCTGGCCGTGATTTTGGGGATGTCACAGTTGGTATCAGAGCATTAGTTTAAGAGAACTAGGAATATGGATTTATTTCTAGACTTAAACTTAGAATGCTAAGCGATGATTGTGAGGTGTGAGCACTAGCTTATTTTAGGAATAATGCCTAAATTGCTTTTATGTGCTAAATGCTTTGCGCATGATATGATTTGTTCGGATCTATGGTCTGTTGCCGACCGGATCTGGAAACCTTATGTGTTTAGGATTCTAAGCGTTTAACTACGATATTAGAACTAGCATATAAATGTTTCGGGGTGATAAGGATGATTTAAGACATCAATCCTAAATTAAGATCTAGATTCACCTTATTCGGTGTAGAGATCAAGATGGTAAGAACCCGTAGCGGAAACGTAAATGCGAATGGGAACCGAAACCAACCCCTAGTGGTTCAGCAAATACCTGTTGCTGAAGAAGTTGCGCCTGAGCCAGTCACCATGGCTGGAGTTCAAGCCACGATTCGGGCTATGTTAGCTGAACAAAGGGAAGAAACGATACAAATGTTGAACAGGGACGAACCTACCGTACATGTTGAACCGACGGAGCCAGTTCCCGAGCAATCTGAGGAAGGGAACTACAGCCGCCAAGTAAGTCAAGTAGGGACTCAAGGTGAGCAAAGGGATGGCCCAGAAGGGAGAAACAACAAGGATGGGCGGATGTACAAAAATTTCTTGGGTGCGAAACCACCAAGTCTCTCAGGAAGCCTGAAGCCGGTTGAGATTATGGATTGGATCTCTGAGATGGAAATGGTGTTTGAGAGCTGCAGCTGTAACGAGAAACAGAAGACTGTCTTCGCAGTAAGACAGCTGAAAACTGGAGTCTTGAGCTGGTGGAAGCTATTGGCAGATACGATGCCACGAGGAGAAGCCTTAAGGATGTCGTGGGAAGAGTTTTTGGAACAGTTGAAAATGCAATACTGCTCGGAGATAGATCTGATAGACCTAAACAACGAGTTTCAGAACCTGAAGAAAGGAAAGATGAGTGTTGATGAGTATGCCACCGCATTCACCGAGAGGATGAAGCTATTCCCCTACTTGGTGCCTACTGAACTCTCCAAGATTGATAGGTTTGCTAACGGGTTGCCCACTGACTTTGGCCCAGTGGTCAAAATGACAACTACCTTGAAAGCAGTTGTTAGGGCAGCTAAGAACGTAGAGGCCCAGATAAGAGAAAAGGGTCTAGAAAAAGATAAGGTAGGAGAGAAGCGGAAGTTTGAAGGATCTTCGAGGCCGAACAAGGAAAGAAAATTCTCAAAGCTTGGAGGAGCAAATGGAGGTGAAGCAAGATGGTGTGACAGATGCAAGAAGAAGCATGGTGGAAAGTGCAACGAAGAAGTGACTTGTTACAAGTGTGGGAGGACTGGTCACTATTCCAAAGACTGCACGCATAATGACAAAGTATGCTATGGATGTGGAGGCAAGGGGCACATGTCCAGAGACTGCCCAAGGAAAAATAAAGCAGCAAGACCAGAAACGCCACCAAGGCCAAGGGCATTTCACATGATCCTTGACGAAGCAGAGAACCATGCGAGGAATCAAGAATGAGGACTTCTTACCCGAGGATCGGATTATGCAGTAGTCATAGTTTCGTATGATGTAGCCTAGTAGAGGCATAGTCTAGGGTGAACTTGAACACCTATGTAATCGTTTCAAGAAATGATATAAAACCTCCGTTTTGTTATCTGATGTGTTGAATGATTGTATGAATTGCTGCATGGTGACTTGGGAAACTGCGAGACAATACTTGGGACGAGTATGAGTAGGTGTGAATGGTAGTATAGGCCTATACTACCGGAAGCACAGGACTCACACTTGGATCGGGGAAAGTCACAAGGTTACCAAGAAGCTAGTAATTGATTTCATTTTTTTCAAGTATGTCATTACCATCGTTTCGATAATGACTAAAAAGATTGTTGATTTCCGATCCTAGTGTTGAGTCCGACTACGATGAGTATGTTGCGTGGTTCAGTGAACCAAGTTCAATGTAGCGTCCGACTTAAACCAAACAATTGAAATCAAAGCGATCAATAGAAGTATCACGTTCATTGTTAAAGAAGTTGGTAGCCAGAAACGCTACATGTTAAAGTGTGATTATATCACATTAGAACATGAAGGAAGGCATAGTCTATTTTAGAATTCAACTCTAAGAGACCTAAGTCTAAACGTGCATCACATGATGATAGGTCATAATTTGAAGTCTAGCCTGAGGTAGAGAGCAGGTGCACGATCGAGTACTACTTACAGTCAATGAGTCTAAGAGATAGACTTGAAGGAATATAGAAGTTATAATTATTACCTAGGATGAAGAGATGACGTATGGAGTCATTATACGAGCCCTTTTTCGTTGATGATTCTGGGACGTAATCATCCTAAGGGGGAGATAATTGTAACGCCCGCAGATCCGGGCTAGTCAATTTAAAGGCAATAGGGGTCAAAAACGACTTTTTGACAAAAAGATTAGTTAGAATAAATAAACTTAACCAAGTTTTAGAATATGTCACAAGGTTTCCGTACATATAAAGAACGCCGAAATCCGAGTTATAACGAAGAAGTTATGACCCGTCGAAGTTTCACGTCGGAACCAGCACGGCGCCGGGAAGCGTAAATAGTAAATTTCTGATAGAGAGAGATTTAGCCTTAGCGCTCTAAACGAAAGTCGTAGAATATGTTAAACTAAGAACATCGATAAAAAGAACGCCCAAATCTGACTTCGTATGCAGAAGTTATGATTTTTCGAAGTTTCGGATTAGCGGTGTACAGCCCGAAATTCGAATTTTAGATCAATTGATTTTTAGCCGACACAACCTAAACAAGAATCGAAGATCTCGTTATTAGTAGCGTAACGATAAAAAGACAGACGAAAATGGACATCGGATAAAGAAGTTATGAGATTTTAACGGACCAATCCTGTCCCGGACTGTTAAAAATATAACTTTAAAAATAAAGTCAAAATTAGCCGACGGAGTCTAAACGAAAGTTGTAGAGTACGTCTCCACCTACACGTGGATATAAAGAACGTCAAAAACAGAGTTCGTATGAACGAGTTACAAATTATAATAGCATATTTACGTATTAAAATAAAGTATAAATCATGTATACGTACACATATATATACATATGTATATATCATTAGAAAGGTATCGACGATGCGGTCATTATAAGACTAATGTTGAGTTCTTTCGACATTAGTTTAGTACAAATATCATTAAATCCATTTAAAATAGTATTATAGAGGGGTGTTTAGTTGTTTATATAACTAAAAGGTCAATAAGTAATTATGGAGGGTAGTTTTTGAAAATTCAATTAGTATAAATAAGAGCCTTGGGCTCTCATATTTCTTGCACCATTCACTTGATTCAAGAGTCTTTCTCTCCTTATCCCCCGAGCATTTCGGTCCCTCGTGATTCGACTTCTCTTTCTGTAGTTTTAGTATAGTAAGGTGAGCGCTGAAGCGCTGCACGAATCTTTCTTAGAAAGATTCAGCGACGAAGTTCTGCCCCTGCAGAGCCCGACTCCTAGCTAAAATCCCCTTGAAAGTAAGTTATGCTTACCCTATCTTAAATATAGTTTATATTTAAAATTAGTATTGTTATTATAAATTTATAATAAATATTTGAGCTATTATTATGACTTATATAAGTGTCGTTATAATATCTTTTAACTACTCGCGGTACGGGGAATCTGGTTTAAAGGGCCGCATAGGGTTGTTGGATTTCAGAAGTGCTATACGCCAAAATGGTCCTGCCCCCCGGTGTTTTATGTCTGGCCCCTGTCTGTACATAGTAGTTGGAAAGTATTGTTTAAACGCTTATATAATAATAATAATAAGACTAATAATTAGTGACGGTAATATTAGACTAAAATCTAGTGGTGATAATATTAGGTTTCGTCAATGGAAATTATTTTAAAGTAAACGAAGCGTTGTCCGAGTACCGAGTCACCACCTTCTCAGGTGAGTGCATAGTCCCTTTCATCTTACACATAGATATGAAGTATTTTATATAAACTACGTGCTATGTGTGCATATTATCTGAATACTTGTTGTCTATGCTGGATGAACGTTTTATACATGTTTTAAAGAATTTAAGCTGTATACGTATTTTATATATACGAATATGTTGGGTATGAGATGGGTAGATGAATGATGAGAGATAGAAGATGATACATTGGCAGTTATAAACTTAGTGTCTATGGGACAAACACCGGTAGCTATGGACTTAGTACCTGTTAAACGTTGGTAGCTATGGATTTAGTACTTGTTGGGAATTGGTAGCTATGGACTTAGTACCTGTTGAACATTGGTAGCTATGGACTTAGTACCTATTAGATAAAGACTGGTAGCTATGGATTTAGTACCTGATGAATAGACCATAGCAGCTATGGAATTAGTGCTTTATGAACGAACATTGGCAGCTATGGATTTAGTGTCAGTCCTATAACCCTGGAGGTAAGGGACTTCGGAATAAACGAATGCAGGATAGATGACTCTTAGGTTAAATCCTTAAAGAGTAAAGAAGATAATGGGGATGGGTAATTGGGTTGATTGTTTGATTGAACATAGTAATTATATTATTGTGGGTTGAAAACCCTATGTACTCACCAGGTTTCCCAACCTGACCCACTCAGTTTATGTATATCACAGGTGACGAAGTGAAGTGACATTACACTGAGAGATTTAAAAGAGATGTAGATCACTAGTGTAAATCATTGTAAGTTCTGTTTATGCTTATGTTTCGGTATTAACGATGACATCCCAAACAGTTTAAAATGAAATAAATACGTTTCTTCGAAAATGTTTTAATAACGTATTTACCATGTTTTTCTGGGAACAAATTCCGCAACCTTTTTATAAAATGAAGTACTCTGATTTTTATAAAGCATAAACAAAATCGGTCTTTTCTGGCCGTGATTTTGGGGATGTCACACCTGAACTCCCTGAACGTAAGTGTGCGCGACCCCATCACGGCCGCCATCTCAGCACGGAAAGTACTCAATCTCTCATCCATCAGCTCTAAAATACCCTCCTTGATCGAACCGAAGATCACAGGAGTCTGCTCCAGTATGATGCGGGTAACCTCAGAAGAAAGGAACTCTCTGGTCTGCTCATCCATCTGCCCGACCTCCGGGCCTGATCCCAATCCGGATCCCCCTCCGGCATCTGAGCTGCCGACTGCTGGTCTCGGACGCAAAACTACCATTCTGAAACATATCATAACAACATCAGAACACTGAAATATCTCAAAGGATCATGTTACTACTACTAGCTTCCTGGTCTTGTCTTGGCCTTCCTTGATTCGAGTACGGATCCTCTGCTTTCAGTAGTACGGGCCCATACTACCTTCCACATCTATCCGTACTTTCCTCAAGAACTGCCTTGACTCCACCAAGTCACTTCTACTACTGCTATTCTCTGCTGCTCTCATCCTAGGCTTGCCCTAGGAAAACTCAAGCTCAACACGACTGGTCCTCAGCTGCTGTAGGTCTCCTCATAATGCCATCTAGCCACCACCTAAACACCATCACATGTGATGAGGATCAGATAATCCTTCAAGTAAAAGATCCGTCCCTACAACGGTTGGACTCAAACAAGAGCTGCGCAATAGGGCCAGTTCCAGCACTCTGGGATTATTCAAACCTGATTACATGTGGTGTGATGTGTTCACCTAATGGCTAACTCCCATTACTCAGAACCCCATCAAGCACGAAGCAAGCAGCATTCGGATAAGGGAAACAGACTCAAGCAAAACTATTCTTATAACAAGAAACTGCACTAGCATAGGATGCTAAGCTCATACTATCAGGCATAACCTAAACAGGCTATCCTACTGCTGTCTACTCAATTCTAGCATGCAATACTCATAAAGCTGTAACACATAAGCAGGCACATAAGGCATTCTCCTAGATCCTTAGCCCTATACTAGCATGCTGTTCTACTGAAACTGAAACTGAACAAATAACTTGTATGGGTAATTTGGGAGTACTTACTTGAGCTCGGCTGACCGCATGCACACACCTCTATCTTGTTAAAAACAATTCTTTCTTTCTAAGTGCTTTCAAAATTCTTTTGTAAAACATTTTTATTTTACTAAAATCTTTTATTTCCCTTAGTTTGAGTTCAGATACACCCGGAAGTGTATCCGAATCCCTCAAACCAGGGCTCTGATACCAACTTGAAACAACCCAAAAATACGACCCAAAAATTTCGTTTTTCGATATAATCAAAAACCATAATCAGAGTGTCATATAATAAAACCATACGTGATGTATTCCAACATAAATGAATACACTGTGCGGAAACTGTATCATACTACGGCAAATCAAAACAAACTAAATCAATCCCAGGCTAAAAGCTAAAGCTGTGGTGTGTGCGATGCCGTCACCCCGAGCTCTTCCCTTTGCTTGTGGAAGTACCTGAAACCAAAACTGAAACTGTAAGCACGAAGCTTAGTGAGCTCTCCCAAACTACCACATACCATACAATAACATATAAACACATATTGGGCCTTGCCCACTGCATCGGGCCGAAGCCCGGAAACTGCATCGGACCGAAGTCCGGAACTGACCGGGACCTTGTTCCCTGCATCGGACCGAAGTCCGGAACTAACTGCATCGGACCGAAGTCCGGAACTGACTGGGACCTTGTCCCCTGCATCGGACCGAAGTCCGGAACTAACTGCATCAGACCAATGTCCGGAACTAACTGCATCGGACCGAAGTCCGGAACCGACTGCATCGGACCAATGTCCGGAACTAACTGACTGAACATGGCATAGCATAACACATCAACTAGCATAAACACATATACGACATACTACATCGGGCCGTAGCCCGGAACACATAATACTTAACGCATAAAACATAGCACACAAATCCTGTTCGAGCCACGAAGGCATCGAACATACTAGCTACTGCATCGGACCTAAATCCGGAAACTACTGCTAACTGAACGGGCCGGCATTGTGGCCTTAGACCCGTTCCTACTGGAAGGAAACTCACCTCGTAAGCTGGCTGCTGAGTGTGTGGCTCGGGAAGCTAACGGCTGCTGCTCATGAATCTCCTCGGCTACAAGTCCATAAACACACTCAATCAAATACTAAACACTGCACTTGGGGTAAAATGACTCTTTTACCCTTGGTCAAAGTTACTCTCATTTGGACTGACTCGCCGAGTTGGGCCACCCAACTCGCCGAGTCCTACTCTCACTTTTCACTCTTACTCGCTGCTACTCGTCGAGTCTGGCATCGACTCGACGAGTACCCTCTTGATCCAAGAACTCAGACAATCTTCATCCGACTTGCCGAGCCGGATGAACAAACTCGACGAGTTGTTCTTGATCTTAAGGAGATTGCCTTGGACTCGCCGAGTTGATGAACAACTCGCCGAGTCCCTCCATCACTGAGTTTACCCTCAACTCGCTGAGTCCACTCTCTAGCTCACTGGGTTCACTCGACACTGGTAAAAATGAAGGAATCGGGAACTCGCGACCCAACTCGCCGAGTCGTTCTTCCCGACTCGCCGAGTTGCCGCCATGCAACTGATTTTTACTCGATTTTGTTTGAATCCAACACATACAATTGATAGATCTGGGTCCAATAAGCTGATTTACCACGTAAAGTTTCTAACTTTACGTGTACAACCTCATGAATAAGGGAAATAAGGCTAAAAGATGCACAAAATGGGTAGATCTATGGTTAATATGCAAAGTAACTCCAAAAAGACAGTAGATCTGGGCTCTACAACACCCCATCATTCAGATCCAAAGATATTTCGACTTATTAAGACATTCATGCAAACATAAGGCTTGGAACAAGCATCAACTAGCTCTTAGGAGAGCTCTAATGGAAGTTTAAAGCATATAACAAGAAGGAAACTCCGAAAATACCTCAATTAACTCAGATTTGCCCTTGGATCCTTGCACTACAACTCTTCTCCTTGCTTCTTTCTTCTTCTCCTTCTTCACACCTTCACAAAATGGCACCAAAACACTTATAAGCTCTCAAGGGAGGATTAGGGTTCTCTCACTGTGTTCTCAGGGTGAGGAAGGCGAGAATGGGGGCTATAAGGTGGTTTAAATAGTGGGCAACCCCGGGAATTTAGGGTTTCACCCAGACGGATGGACTCGTCGAGTCAGGGATATGGACTCGCCGAGTCCCCGGCTCACGCGTGCTCGAAGTCGCGACCCTACTTGGCGAGTCAGGCTAGAACTCGCCGAGTCCCTCTTGAAAACTTACAACAATTACCAATGAATTAACGTACCGGGAACGGGTCGTTACAAATTTTCTCCTCTTTTATGCTCCAATAAGCTCCCAGCTCATCTTCAGTCCTTTCATGTTCCAACTTTTGTCGGGTTTGGTCCATTTTATCCAAGAATGTCATATTTGATTACAAAATGTAATTTAACTGAATAAGTACCAAATATCTTTGCAAATAACCAAAATATAGCTTAAATGTATTAAAATAATGCCTAAATATATGTATAAATATGACAATATCACTACCTACCGAGTTTGATTAAGTGGATGGGATAAAGGGTGACTTACCATTTACTTATTTCATTACTTAGATCTTAGACTTTAATAAATTAATGTTTTAGAAACAATAAAATGTATTAATTTTTAAAGATTTAATATTGAAAATACTAAATGAAATTTTGTTAAATTATGTATATAACTGTTAATACTTGTACGCCCTGTAAAACCTCTCTTGTTGAATTTCAAGAGATAGTAACATTGGATGCTTATAATTTATATAACTGGTATAATACCATGAGGTTCTTCCATAAGGTTAAATAGAAAGTATATATACTGATAAATCTCATAACTGAACAACCTCTGCAAACCAATCAGTCTGAGCATGATGCTTTGATGGAAGTATTATTGTGATGATATGTATATGTATGTATATATATATATATATATCCAAACAAACAAGTATATTAAATACTTTAATTAGACTAAGGATGTGATGGTTTATCCTTACCCAAAAGGTATGAAGTTATGGAGCTTGTGTTAGACAATAAGATCAACCATTCTAGCATCTACTAGTTGCATCTATGTACATTATCCTAAATGATTGTTTAGGATGGAGTTTCTACCAATCCCAGTAATTGTCATTCCATAAGACAAGTACTTAGAAAGTTCTTTTTCTAAGTGGGAACAATATTGAACTTTACGAGCTAAAAAGCCATAAACTAAATGCATCATAGTTTGTAACTAGCAAGTTTTTTTTTCAACTTTTTTTGAATCTGCTCAATAGTTGCTCATAAACTAATAAATCACATAGAGATGCATTCATGTATGATTCTCAAGTATGAGCTTGATTAATCGTCCTTGATATATTATGAATATAAAGAGTAAGTGGGTTTTTAAAGGAGAAAATATACATAAATGAAAATCTTTCTAGATATAAGCTAACATCTCAAAGTAAGAATCTTCTTTCTTATAAGTTAATTGCATAGTGTGATTTAATTATAAATAAAAAGGACTCTTATGTTTGAGCTCAATAAGATTCTTACTCTTATATGTGATTGGCATACTAATTCTTGGAATAAATATCTATATAGATAGATCATTGCAACTTAAAGGATTAAGTAAAATTACATTATTTGACAAGCATCCTAAAAAGCATAAGATAAAGGACTCTAAGACAGTTATCTTGTCAAATACCATATGACATGATTTTGAGCACTCCTCCAAATCCTAGTACAATGCTTTGAACTAGATAATATGATTGTATTCCATATGGTGCTACATTTAGATTAATCATATATGTCATGATTATGCATAAAGGCCAGATATGTCGTTCTTAGAGCATGTCGAACGATACCCGTATAATCTGAGAATGAGTCATGGTATGACTTATAGGAACATTCTAAAGTACTTGTAAGAACTAGAGAAATATTCTAATCTACAAAGTATTTGAAAGAAATTCATGTTTAAGCTGTTACATGTATGTTGAACTTTCAAATAGGTTGAGATGATTCTCAATCACAATCAGGCATGTCTTCATTATAAATAAAGAGAAGGCTACATGGATTGTAGTACCATGTAGATTTTAATTACAGTTACACATTAAAGTTAGAGTACATTGTTTTTCGGGGAACCACATACAAATATGTTTAATGTATAGTTCATTATCACTATGAATAATCCCATTATGCAAGTACTAGTATATAAGTCATATTTAAGCATATATATATATATATATATAAATGAAAATGTTTTTATTCACAAAGTTTATACAAATCAAGTTTGCCAAATCTACTTATCAAATCTCATTCATTAGCTAAAGCATGAAAGTCAAGCGGGTGCTATATGTCCTTGTTGATATATGCTATATGTCCTTGTTGATATAAGTAGATGTATTTGATTGAAATTTAGTATTTGGATATTAGAACTGTACAGGCAACATATATTGTAATGAGTTGATATATATTGGATTCAGTCTTTCATTAAATAATTGTTGTGTTCTATATTAACATGTTTAATCCTTGAATAACTAGGTTATTCTAAATGTCCATGTTCATAGTTGTGGGAGCATCTATGAGGTAAGATTAATATGAATGGATTAGTTGATTCTCATGGAGATGAGAATAACAAGACTTGCTGCCAACTACATATGTACTTGATTAGGAGAATAAGTATTGTACCTGACCCGCATCAAAATCACTTTATGTATCATAGTCACGAGTGATGTTTTGATCAAGGTAGTATATTTGTATTCTTAGACCTGAGATACATATTTGGGACATGAGTGTAGGATTTGTTGTGCTTTGACATGGTTTAATGTTGTTCCATAAAAGACAGTTATGAGGGATATCATGAGGGATATCATTGGGTATAACATGCATTACATTATATGCGTATATAGTCAAAATGGGATTTGTTCCTCTTATTTGTTGAGAGTTAGACATCTAAGGCTTTACTAAAAGTTGAACATTAAATGAGATTGATCATGATCCACATCTCATGTTCAACATGATGTTTGAGAAAAAGGAATTACTTATACCACACCTTTTGTAACAATTGTAGCTTTGATCTCCTGGAATTAGTTGTTTATAGGATGGCACCTTTCGGATATTGTTAGGGCTAGTAGCCCGTTGCTAGACGCCAACTACTGTCTATATCAGTTTGTAATTAATCTTGTGCAAGTGGGAGATTGTTGGATCTATATGCTCAAGAATCATTATTGAGTGATATTGCTAATAACATATGATCCTATATGATCACACCTTTATCAAGTTGACACATTTTGTATATTTATTTTTAATATGATTATATGAAAAATAATATCAATTCTTGTATTTAGTTAGTAAATAATTATTGTTTTGTGAAAATAATAATTAAAGATAGTATAACTAGTTATTATATCATATGGTATGATTTCATAAGTCATTTATAAAGTTTTGGACACTTTGGTTAACTATGATTAAGTTAATAAGTTAATGTATCATGGTTAATAAAGTAGCAAACACATTTTATCTTCTTTTGAAGACCATGGCCGAAAATCAACAAGGAATGGGAGTTTGCTTGTCAACCTCCCTCCTTCGTCCCCCATGTTTCTAAAAGGCTAGAGTTACTTTATATTATTAAAATGTAAATGCATGTCTTGCATAGAAGTATATAAAAAACGTCTTGCATGAGTTTTTTGCTAGTTTTTTGGCTCTTCCTCCTCCCCCTCTCAAAACCATAAGTATAGAGAGATACTTCTTCTCTTGCTTTTTCTTTTGAAGTTCTTGTAAGTGTTGGTGCTTTTGAGTTGTATCCTTTAATGCTTATTTGATTTAAGTGTTTAAAGGCTTAAGATACTCAAGAATACAAGAAAGAACTAGCATTCCAAGTGTTTTATTTTTATGGTGGATACTTGTAGAGAATATCATCTTCTTTGATATATTTATCTTCACCAGCACCCTAAAACCAAGTGGGTTTAAAAACTCCAAAGGTTATCATTCTAAAACATTTTATGGTTGTTTTTAAAATCATTCTAACCTCTATAAATGGATCCTAGATGGTTTAGTTTTGTTATAAAATCAAAAATAAACTTGTTATTTTTAAGCTTCTGTTGCCCGATTTTTATTAAAAACTACACTTGTTTTTTGTATCAAAACTCATCAGATTCTTGAGATAAAAGAATGTATTGGAGTGTTTCTAGTGGATGTTTTTTGGTTGATTGAGTTGTTGAAAAAAAACATCTTGAGATGTTTTAGAAAAATATGTAGCAAGATAGAATAATTGGATTTAGGTGTGGTGATAAGGTTTGTAAGGTTTTATTTATAGGTAAAAAAGAAAAAAAATGAACTTTAAAAAATTTAACCGTTCAAAACATAGAGAGAGAGAGAGAGAGATCTTCATTCTCTTTCTCTAGAGAGAGGGTTCGGCTAGTTTTAGTCATATACAACCAAATGGTAGGATGGAGTGGTGTTCCTTTGGTCCAACGTGGCAAACCTTGGGCCAAACCGCGCCCACATGCACACTCAAGCCTAAGATCAAATTACTATGTCTCATAATTTACTTGTAACTTTAGGTTTGATAACCAAATTAACATGTTGATATCAACTTTATGTCTCTTGAAAAAGAGTGAGGAACCTTTTAAAATAAATGGGAAAAGTTTATATGGCTAAATTGTTACCCTTTATAATAATAATAATAAGAAAACAAAGTTTCAACCAAATATGAGTTTTGAAATCTGTAACAAAATTTGGATTTGGTGTTTGTTTTTATGGGGGACTTAGAGGGAGGGCAAAGTGGACAGCTGTACAGGGTCTAATTTTTTTTATTATATATTTTTATTTAAAAATACAAAATTATAATAAAGACAAAGGCCCTTTTTTTCTTGTTCGTCCTGAACCTTTAAGAATATTTCATTTTTCAGGACCGACCATGTTCTTCTTCATTTGTTTTTAAAGAAGTTTTGCAAAATCTAAAGAACCATATTGTACATAAAAAAGCAAAACACACTTTAAATTTTAACTAAACACTAACTCAAACGTACATGAAGCTAAATAAAAAAACAGATCATTGTTTCTCCTCGTAAGGTTAGACATGATAAATTTGCATTTCATCAAAAAAAAACAAAAAAAACTAGACAAAATCAAACAAAAAACGTTAGAAAACCTTGAACAAATTCTTTCCTAATCTATATGAACGATTTGTGATCACTTACTTCGAATGTAAAGATCGCATAAAGTAGAGTATGCTGGAAAGAACGAAAAAAAAAAACCATTGTTGAGAATAGGTTGTTTCAGTTTTCTATCGTATGTGGTTTGGTGAGAACAAGAATGGACCAGATCTTGTTTGACTGATGATCGAGATGGGTAATGGGTTCCAGGGTTAGAATATAACAAAGACGCCGGAGAGTGGTGGTGGCAACAGTTGCAGCGATAAGGGTGGTGGAGTAGATGTTGTGGCGGTGGGACAGGCTTTCGTTAAGGAAGTTTATGAGATATTGAGGGATAGACGAATTCAAGGCTTTTAAAGTTCAAAAATCGTCACTTGTATACATAGATAAATTAACGTTTTTCAACTTTCCTGTGTGTACAGCGTTCCAACTTCACAATAGTGGTTTAAATTAGATTTACATGGGTTTTCGGTTTTTCGCCCCTATCGGATTTGATGAGTGAACCATTGAGTTAACCGAGTCAAACAGGCTGAGTTTACCTATCCATAAGCCGATTCAAGTCACTGGCTTAGAATTCTCAAGCTGTCACACAATCCATGGGACCACGGATGTAGCCATTGTTGTTGCTATGTCTTCTACTTGCTGTATTAATAACTTATGCACATTCAATATCATCATATCCTCCTCATATTTCTTACCTTTCGGCTTAAACCTACTACTGTGTGCTTGTGTGTGAAACAATGGAGATTTCATGGGAAACCAGTGTGACAGATTCAATCAACACCATTTACCTTCTCTTTTCAGCCTATTTGGTCTTCATGATGCAACTGGGCTTCGCGATGCTATGTGCAGGCTCGGTCCGGGCCAAGAATGCATTGAACATAATGCTGACAAATGTAGTCGATGCAGTCGTGGGCAGCCTCTCATACTACCTATTCGGGTTCGCGTTCGCTTTTGGTGACGGATCAGGGTCGAACCCGTTTATTGGCACTCAATATTTCGCTTTAAAAAACATCCCATCAACATCTTTTGACTATAGCTTCTTTCTTTACCAATGGGCTTTTGCTATAGCGGTTGCGGGTATCACAAGCGGGTCGATCGCTGAAAGAACCCAGTTCAGCGCTTACCTTGTTTTTTCGTTTTTTCTAACCGGGTTCGTTTACCCGGTTGTGGCCCATTGGGTTTGGTCTTCCAGTGGTTGGTTAAACCCAGGGTCAACAAACTTATTGTTCGGGTCAGGTGCGATTGATTTTGCGGGTAGTGGTGTGGTGCACTTGGTGGGTGGGATTGCTGGGCTATGGGGTGCTTTAATTGAAGGACCACGGGTCGGGCGATTCGATGCTTTCGGGAAGCCCGTTCAAATGCGTGGACATAATGCGACTCTAGTGGTGCTCGGGACATTCTTGTTATGGTTCGGATGGTTCGGGTTCAATCCCGGGTCATTCAACAAGATTCTTGTATCGTATCCAGATAGTTTTGATCAAGGCAACTGGACCGGGGTGGGCCGGACCGCGGTTACGACGACATTAGCAGGGTCGACAGCTGGCATTGTAACCTTGTTTGGGAGGCGGTTACTTGTGGGCCATTGGGATGCTCTTGACGTGTGTAATGGTGTGCTTGGTGGGTTTGTGGCAATCACATCGGGTTGCTCGGTGGTCGAGCCATGGGCCGCAATTGTATGTGGGTTCTTTGCGGCTTGTGTTCTAATTGGGCTCAATATTGTAGCCCTAAAGTTGCATTATGATGACCCGTTGGAGGCGGCCCAATTGCATGGTGGATGTGGGGCATGGGGGTTAATTTTCACGGGCTTGTTTGCAAAAGAGGAGTTTGTGGTTCAAACTTATAACGCGGGTAATTTAGGAGTAACTCGGCCCTATGGGCTTTTGTTGGGTGGTGGTTGGGGTTTGATTGGGGCTCAGGTCGTTGAAGTGTTGGTGGTTGTAGGTTGGGTTAGTGTAACCATGGGTCCGTTGTTTTACCTTCTACATTGGTTGAGGATATTGAGGATATCAAGTGATGAGGAGGTTGCTGGGCTTGATATTTCGAGTCATGGTGGTTATGCGTACCATGCACACCCAGAAGAGTCGGGTCAACGCTTGTATGGTGATTACCTCAGGCTTCAAGATCAATGATGATTTTATTGAATGGATTCGCATGATTTGATTTGTGTATATTATGTGATGTTTCCCTGTTTGTTTATGTTGTTTATGGTATTCTTTTGTAAATGTTGGCCAATTCTTCTAAAATTGAATATAAGATTATTGGAAACTGGCATGGTAAATAAGAAATTCTTTATGAAACTGGCTTGGTAAATAAGAAATTCTTTATGTAATAATAACTAGATATAAGACAAATACATGAGGACTTCTCTGATTTTCTTGAAATAAAGATTGAATCATTTTTAAAACCAACGTTCAAATCTCACTTTTTTTAACCTTTTTTTGATCCATCTCAAAAAAGATTGAATCTTATGAGGGGTTGGAGGACTCTAGGTCCGATATCGCCATGATGCCATATAAAACAGAGAGAACTAATGGTTTTCAATATTCTGTGTATCCACAATTAACAATTTCATTATATAGCCCTATATGTACAAAAATGTTACAGGAAGCAATAAGGAAACAACGATATAAATTGGAAGGGATTAATACAAGGGTAAGATAGGAAAGAATCAATAGGGAAATCAATCCTATAATTTGTGTTCATCATGTACAGCTCTCAGTCAAAAAAAGCAACAAACTCATGATCCAAACAAATCTAAACCATAAAGACCTTAATTCAGCAACAAACTCATGATCCAAACAAATCCAAACCATAAAGACCTTAATTCAGATGTCCCCAGTCAGTGAGTGAGTCCACATCAATTCCCAGATATTAGGCTACGCAGAGTGGCATTCGGTGGTGAGGTTCGGCGAATCCGAGGTGAACTCGGCAGGGTTGCTCGGCTTCAATACTCAGCAGGTTTCTGCTGAGTTCAACATCCACTCTTCACTCAATGAGATAACGGCTCATTTTTTTAATTTTTTTTGAATAACTATAAATACATCCCTCACTCCTTCACATACCACATCAAAACCTTCTTCTTCACTCTCTCTCTAAAAATGTTATCTTTATCTTCTTCATCGTTTGGGATTTTTTTAGGTGTTGCTCGACTCGACCATAAAGGTCATTCAAGAGGCTGAACAATAGATAAAAGAACTACGTCAACAAAATGCCGAAAATGCTCGTCGGAAAAGGTTCATACAAAGAAATCGTGAAGTTGCTCATCAATGCCTCGTGCAAGATTATTTTGAAGGACACGTGACTTTTTAGGGATGTTATTTTCGTCGTTGGTTCTGTACGCACAAACATATGTTTCATCGTATAGTCAACGACGTTGCGACAACATGTACATATTTCCAACAACGTGTAGAGGCTAAAGGTACAATTGGTTTTACTCCCGTACAAAAATACACCTTCGCACTTCGTCATATAGCATATGTTGTTGAATTGTGGTGTTTAAGTTCTTAACTAAATTGGTATAATTGGTTGAATAATTGTAAAGTTCTTTTTGAATTGTCCTCGTAATTGTGAAATTCACATGGATTGAAATAAAAAGAGAGATATAATTTATTAATATATTATGGGATTAATGTATTAATTAGAAATGGAAATTATTATGTAACACCTGATTTTAGTGATGTTCTAATTTCGAGACACCGAACCATAATTTTGATCAAGTGATGTGTTAGGCTTCAAAGGAATGGGGTTTATACCCTTTTCAGATGTTGGTAATGTTGGATTAAGTTATTAAAGCCCTCGATTTGTACCTTGAAGTAAAGGGTAAAACTGGAAAGGTGATATCTCGGGTTTCTTGCATGAACTAAGGATTTTAGTTTGATATGTTTTTAGTCAAAAGTAAGAAGATAAGATAGTGAGAATCTTCAATGCATTTCCGTTCATATAAAGAATGCTTAAAACGGAGTTGAAACGAAGAAGTTATGGCAGTTTGAAGTTGAATTGGAAGGTGGGGGTTTTGACCTATGCAGGGCATACGCAAGCTACGCAGGATGAAGATGTTGACATCATATCATGATTTTAACGCGTTACGCATGGCGTAGTTGTTGCTGACCAAAACCTTAATCCTAAGCTTTTGGGCCCTACTTAAGGGCTCTAACTTCTTGGAAACCTTCTCATTACTAGCCTCCATCACCTTAAATCGTTCCTTTGAAACCCTAGCCACCAATTGTGAGTTTTGGAAGCATCAGTGTGATTTTTAGGTGCATTCTTGAAGGAGTCCATTAAAGAAGCAAGTGTGAGCTTCAAGCTTTGTAGATCCAGACCTTGCACTTCATCACCAATCTCCAGAATGTATAAAGCTTGCATCTTGATGTTCAATTTGTTATATCTAGTTAGCTCATGGGTTTTATGCTTTTTGTCACTTAATATTGGTTCTTGTGAGTATGGGTTACTCTAGACCACTTGAGTGACTTTTCTGATGTTTTGAGGACATTGAGTTAGAAAAATGAGAACTTGGGCACTCTCATCCATCCATACATGAGTTCTTGAGCAATGGATAATTTTATGGACCTAGGTTTTGGCATTATGCTCCTTGTGACCATGCAAATGGATAAAGTTAGAGACTTTATCCATTAAGACATCCATTTAGATCAGGTTTGGGAGTTTGAGAGTTTGGCTTGTTGTATTAAAAGCTTAATAGAAGTTTATGGTATCAGGAGCACTACACAGTGATGGTTTTGAAAAATAAAATAGAGAGCTTTTCACGAAAAACCGGCAAGGCAAGCTTTAAAATTTTCTAGTAAATTTCAAGTATATAACAAAACCAAAACCATCAAGGATCCTTTTAAAGAGGTTAAAATGATATAAAACAACCATAGCGTGTTTAGAAATGACAATCTTTAAAGCCTTTTGTAACGCCCAGATCGCCATGTAAAGCTTTTGCAATATATTTTTCATTATCCTTGGACTAGACCCAAGTATGATGGGTGTATACAAGATATGCACGACGTACTCCTGTGCATGTGCAAAGACAGGGCATCCCCTATGTACGATGGGCGTATCCATACGTACGCAGGGCGTATACTAGCCAAGTGAAAACCGTATTTTTTAGGGTTTGCACCCTATTTAAGCTCACTAAACCCCTTAAGCCTTTCACCTTACTAGCCCTCATTGCCTTTTGTGCTAATCTCGAAACACTAGCCATCTTGAGAGCATTCTTGAGCTTACAAAGTGTTTTGGGTGTTCCTTTTGTTGGATTAGTATCTAAGTCCATAACTATATTTGGTATGTACTTGACCCGACTCAGCATGGTCCATTTGGATTGCATGACATCATGCATTTGGATAGACTAAATGAGAGAAATAACACTTAAGGTTTGGTAATATATTATGAGTTCTAATATTTTAATAAGATTATTTAATTAGTTTTGATCAAGAATTAATTTGGAATTAATTAAGTGATCAAAAGGAGATTAATTAAATATATGGGTTGATTGTGTAAATCATCCATACTTGTATAGTGGGCTAATACTACATGGATTATCAAGTTGCGCTAAAACCCATAGGATGCTCCATGGTGTTTTTGTACATACCAAATATTGGTGGTGGTAGTAGTGGTGATGGTAGGTCGATGATTGTCGTGGTGGTGTTGGGTGGGTGGGGGTGCGAGTGTGTGCTTGTGTGTGTGTGTATGTCTGTGTTTGTGGGGGTACGTGTAGGTTTGTGTGTGTCTGTGGGGTGGGGGTGAGGGTATGGTGGATTTGTGTGGGTGTGGGTGTATGTTTGTGGATGGGTATGTGTGTGAGTGTGTTTGTGGGTGTGTGTGTGGGTGGGTGCGTTCGTGGGTATGTATGTGTGTGTGTTTGTGGGTGTGTGTGTGTGTGTTTGTGGGTGTGTATGTGTGTGGGGGTTTGTGTGTGTGTGTGGGTGTGTGCGTGCAGGTGTGTGTGTGTGTGGGGGGGGGGGGGGGGAGGGGGTGTTAAGGTATGGGTAAGTAGAGGTGGAGTGGGTGTGTGTTTATATTTTAGAAAAATTTTGAAATTAGAAAAATGTGGAAAACAATAATTATTATGGTGCGTTTAGTTGCAGAAAAATAGGTCGGTTTCCGGAAAAATTTTCCAAGAAAAATGAGAATTTTGAAAACGCGTTTAGTTCGTCTATTTTTCTAAATTTTTCACGGAAAATGAAAATTTTCCATTTTCTAGAATTACAAAGAAGTTGAAATTTTTTGGAAAACTGATAATCATTGTGTGTGTGTAGGGGGGGGGGGGGGGAGGGGGTGTTAAGGTATGGGTAAGTAGAGGTGGAGTGGGTGTGTGTTTATATTTTAGAAAAAAATTGAAATTAGAAAAATGTGGAAAACATTGATTATTATGGTGCGTTTAGTTGCAGAAAAATAGGCCGTTTTCCGGAAAAATTTTCCAAGAAAAATGAGAATTTTGAAAACGCGTTTAGTTCGTCTATTTTTCTAAATTTTTCACGGAAAATGAAAATTTTCCATTTTCTAGAATTACAAAGAAGTTGAAATTTTTTGGAAAACTGATAATCATTGTTTTCCACATTTTTCTAATTCCAAATTTTTTCTAAAATATAAACACACTCCCACTCCACCTCATCTACCTCTACTAGACCCAAGTATGATGGGTGTATACAAGATACGCACGACGTACTCCTGTGCATGTGCAAAGACAGGGCATCCCCTATGTACGATGGGCGTATCCATACGTACGCAGGGCGTATACTAGCCAAGTGAAAACCATATTTTTTAGGGTTTGCACCCTATTTAAGCTCACTAAACCCCTTAAGCCTTTCACCTTACTAGCCCTCATTGCCTTTTGTGCTAATCTCGAAACACTAGCCATCTTGAGAGCATTCTTGAGCTTACAAAGTGTTTTGGGTGTTCCTTTTGTTGGATTAGTATCTAAGTCCATAACTATATTTGGTATGTACTTGACCCGACTCAGCATGGTCCATTTGGATTGCATGACATCATGCATTTGGATAGACTAAATGAGAGAAATAACACTTAAGGTTTGGTAATATATTATGAGTTCTAATATTTTAATAAGATTATTTAATTAGTTTTGATCAAGAATTAATTTGGAATTAATTAAGTGATCAAAAGGAGACTAATTAAATATATGGGTTGATTGTGTAAATCATCCATACTTGTATAGTGGGCTAATACTACATGGATTATCAAGTTGCGCTAAAACCCATAGGATGCTCCATGGTGTTTTTGTACATACCAAATATTGGTGGTGGTAGTAGTGGTGATGGTAGGTCGGTGATTGTCGTGGTGGTGTTGGGTGGGTGGGGTGCGAGTGTGTGCTTGTGTGTGTGTGTATGTCTGTGTTTGTGGGGGTACGTGTAGGTTTGTGTGTGGCTGTGGGGTGGGGGTGAGGGTATGGTGGATTTGTGTGGGTGTGGGTGTGTGTTTGTGGATGGGTATGTGTGTGAGTGTGTTTGTGTGTGTGTGTGTGTGGGTGCGTTCGTGGGTATGTATGTGTGTGTGTTTGTGGGTGGGTGTGTGTTTGTGGGTGTGTATGTGTGTGGGGGTTTGGATGTGTGTGTGGGGGTTTGGATGTGTGTGTGGGTGTGTGTGTGCAGGTGTGTGTGTGCAGGTGTGTGTGTGTGGGGGGGGGGGGGGGGGGAGGGGGTGTTAAGGTATGGGTAAGTAGAGGTGGAGTGGGTGTGTGTTTATATTTTAGAAAAATTTTGAAATTAGAAAAATGTGGAAAACAATGATTATTATGGTGCGTTTAGTTGCAGAAAAATAGGTCGTTTTCCGGAAAAAATTTCCAAGAAAAATGAGAATTTTGAAAACGCGTTTAGTTCGTCTATTTTTCTAAATTTTTCACGGAAAATAAAAAATTTTCATTTTCTAGAATTACAAAGAAGTTGAAATTTTTTGGAAAACTGATAATCATTGTTTTCCACATTTTTCTAATTCCAAATTTTTTCAAAAATATAAACACACTCCCACTCCACCTCATCTACCTCTACTTACCCCCCCCCCCCCCTCCACACACACACACACCAACCCACAAACACACACACACACATACATACCTACCCACCCACACCCACCCACCCACCCACAAACACACACACACACATACACATACATATCCACCCACACACACATATATACCCACCAATGCACCCACACACACACAAACACACTCACACACATACCCACCCACACCCCCACAAACACACACCCACACACACATACATACCCACCCCCCATACACACACCAACCCACAAACACACACACACACCTACCCGCACATACACACGCATACAACCCACCCACCCACCCACACACTCACCCACAAACACATACACACATATACATACACATACATACTCACCCACCCACACACACACATACATGCCCACCAACGCACCCACACACACACAAACATACTCACACACATACCCACCTACACCCCCACAAACACACACACACACCTACAAGCACACACTCGCATCCCCCACCCACCCAACACCACCACGACAATCACCGACCTACCATACCACCACTAACCCGTCACTAGCACCACCACCATCGCTGCCGCCGCCATCACCACCAGACACAATTGCCGCCGCCACCACCATCGCCTGTCATCACCACCACCGCAGCCGACCCACTATCATCACCAAAAAACGAAAATGGAAAACAAAAATCGAAAAGGGAAAACAAAAAACGGAAAATGAGAATTGTTTTTCCGTAACTAAACGCAACCTTAGTTTTCCAAAAATTTTCAACTTCTTTGTAATTTTAGAAAACGGAAAGTGTTCATTTTCGGTGAAAAATTTAATAAAATAGACGAACTAAACGCGTTTTCAAAATTCTCACTTTTGGAAAAATTTTCCGGAAAACGGTGCATTTTTCCGCAACTAAGCGCACCCTAACTAATGCATTTCTGACTTCTAAGCTAACCCAAAGAACTTCTTTAACTGCACCTCGGGTACCTGACATCTCATTGCCAAAGAGATGACCGATTGGAGGCGACTCTATCCACCTTAAGAGATCGTGCATCCCTACATGCGCAACATATTTCTAAAGCTTGCTAGTTTTATGGTCCGCATCGGTGATATAAAACATGTAAGTTTTCTTTCATTGGTATTTATGTCTTGTTTCTTTTTTTCAACAAAATGTTGATATTTGATATTACAACTACTGGAGTATATTGTGTTTGCTTTAATTGCTATGGGGTCTGATAAAATACATGCATTGTGACCTATCTTCGTTGATGTCAATGATGTCAATGATCTAACTTGCTCAAATACTTGGATGATACCTATTATTAAAGATTATGTTATTCATTCATATGTGGGGTTTTTATTGAAACTATGCTTCCTCTAGTTGAATCCTTCAGAAAAAGTAAGTTAAAAAGGTAGTGGTATCTTAACATTATCTTTTTTGCATGCTTTTCTGAATGATTCAGGTAGAGGCATTATAGTTTCAGTAAAGAACCCCACATGAGTGAATAACATAGACCTTAAAAAATATGTATCAACCAAGTATTTAAGCAAGTTAGATCATTGACATCAACCGAGATAGGTAACAATGTTTGTCCTTTAACAGGCCTCATAACAATTACAATAGGCCCGATACACTCCTGAAGCTGTAATATCAAATATCAATATTTTGTTGAAAAAAGAAAACAAGACATAAATGCCAATGAAAAAGAACTTATATCTTTTACATCACAAGTTTTACAAGTATGTTGCCCATGTAGATATGAGATTATATCTCTACATATCACAAATATAAACAAAGATCAGTACTAGGTGCTTAATGATGCATACAACTAGTAAACGGACATACCAACTTGGAGAAATAAATCAGAGATGACAGTCAAGGAATGCTCATTTGAATGAGTACTCAGAACTTCTAAAACTGAATCACATAAGGACAAGATTATACTTATTTAAACAGCCTGTGTTTCTCCAAAGTTTGGCAGATTTGGGCATCCTACTTTGCAAACAAACCAGGAACATGGGATTTAAAATAAATCATAGATGACAATTTGGATTCGTAGAGATTGAAGGCCACAAGAATGGTCAATTCTGTGTTCACTCTTTAAGAGGGATCATGGATGAGGCTGATTTGATTGATAATTCTTGTAATTTCAAATGGATATATTGGGTTCCTTTAAAGATGGACTGTTTTGTTTTGCGTTTAATGTTGAGCAGGATTGTATTCTATACGAACTAAACAAATAAGACAGTACATATTCTTACAACTTATTACAAGTTCTAATGGTCGATTAAAAGTTCTATTAAGGATGTGTTGATCGAATTATGGCCTATGGCTTCTGGTGTGGGGTGTGGTGGGTTTGATAGCAAACTTTTTTTTTTTTTTTTCTTTTCTTTTTTAAGAAAAAAAGATTATGGTGGAACCGTGGAAGGTTCTCATTTTCATAGGAGGTAGTGGGTCGGTAATTGAATATGGTTTGATGGGCTAGAGGTAAGTGAGTGAGGGTCGGTGAATTTGATTGGTGGCCAACAAAAACATATCGCCGACTTATTATGTTTTTATACTTTTATTTGAATAGATAATACGTACACAAATTTTGTTATTCAAGATTTCCACTTAACAAATTGATCATCTACTACAATTCATATGAAACCGCTTTTTAATTATGCTTCTAAATTTACAAGCTTCAAGAGCTTTGCTAATCATGTCGGTGGGTCTCACTAATTTACAAACATTATCAAATAAAACAACTTATATCAGAAAAGACAAAACTGTTGGTCTCTCTCCAAAAAGTTTTTAACGTAAGATTTAAAATAAAAAAATTTCCGTAATTTTGGTCTGAAAAAATTAAAAGGACAATTTTTTCTTTTTTCATTTCTTTTATGCATTCCATATCAATGGATCTCATAAATAAGTTGATGAAAAATTCAGACGTTTGAAGCTTCTTAGATTAATGTTAGATTTGGTGCTTAAGTAAGGTGCCACAAAAAGCTAAACTAGAAAGCTCTGATATTGTTTTAAATTCACGAATAATCAAGAACAGTCAACAGTCAGAATTCCATAGTCAAGAAAGAGGGAAAGAAACCAGGATTTACACCTCTAAAACATACAAATTTGTAAAATTATGTACATCATAAACCCTAATTTTAAGCTAACTTCCGATTCCTTATCTAAGATAGGAATCACCGGGATCACAAATGGCAGCTGGAATAATAAGAGGCAACTTCTCTATGTACATAAACAACCTCTTCTTGTTTTCTTTTGAAATTACACTCAGATCAACCACTTCATTCGCTTCAATGCAAATCCACAAGTCATCCACATTAACTTCTTTAAGGCTATCCCTACAGAATGGGCATGATCTCGATCTCTCATGCCTAGAAAACAAATGGGAATACGATTAGGCCAAATTAAAGGAAATAACAACATACTTTACTTTTCTATCATAATATCAATGTATTTACATTGTTCTATTACATGTAAATATGGGTCCCATTTACTTGATGTAAGAGAGAAACTTACCAATCTCGATAGCACTTCAAGCACAAAGAATGGCTGCAATTCGGTAACACAACTCTACTGTTTGTTTCCATGCAAATCCCGCATTCGATTTCTCTTTCCACATCAGCATCCGAGAGTTTTCCCTTGTCAAAACTTTCTTTTCGTAAATATCTTTTCGAGTATATTTCCTTTTGTTTCCTCTCTTCCAAATCAGTTATCCCACTTTCGAGTTGCAATATCGAAGGAAATATAACATCTGTTGATGTAAAAATGCACAATTTTTTAGCACGTAATGAGCAGTTTTAATCATTCCTTTTTCAGAACTTGAGATAGAAATGAAAATGATTGGTTTTGAAATGTGACTCACCATAAAAGTCTTTGATGCTTGCTCGCCTTTCTTGAATGCACATGGTAGTTTTGCCATCAGCAAACGTCTGTTTTTCCATCAAGATTCGTGAGTTTAATGCAAGGGCAAAACAGTAATTTGGTAGATATAAGCGAGGAGATAATATAGATATACCATATATATGAAAATCCGAAGCAACCCAAGGGCACCCGCGATTTTACAATCAGTCCATGGGAAGAAGAAGGAGAACAAATCGATGGCTGGACTGCAAGAGAGTCTCATCTGCAGGGTTGCTCCGTCATGATCCCTAGGGGAACTTAAAGCCCTGTTTCATAATCAAAGGAAAACATCAATCGGGTTGCAAAAATTGAACAACAAGAACATCTAAAACATAGATTGCAATTTATGTCGCATTCAAATCAGTCAAATGGGATGAGGTATCATTTCGATTACACAATTTCATATCATACCAACAAACAGGGGTTCTCAGAAGACCCAAATAATACTTGATTTGGATGAAAGTCATAAATTCATTTCTGTGTTTCCCAACCTGGACTCTTATTAGAGCAATCAAATCAGCAAAGTTTATCCACAAATCAGGGTAAACATCTGAAACTCTAGATATTAAACCCATGTCGACATCAATCCAATAATTTAAAAGAGACTAAGATCATACGATTTAATCCAACATCTCTCAAATTCAACAAAAATTTAGCCACGCCCGCTTCATAGATGCAAAAAACAGCTTCGAATTCAGGAAAAAAAAAAAAAAAAAAAAAAAAAAAAACCTGAAGTCCAATTAACAACGGGAAAGACGAGAGAATTGATGAGATACTTACAGAGTATTGGCGTGTTGAATATCAGCTTCAAGAGCTTTAAGAGAATCCTTGAAAACTTTCCCCATTACCATGGTACTTTTCAGAAAAACAGAAGTTAAACTCTCATCAAACACTCGCAAAGTTTTTTTTTAGTCAAAATCGATAAAATGAAAAAAGGTAAAACACTATTCGCAATCTACAAACTCTGTTCCGATGAACACGAATTCCCAACACTGATTTCGATGGAGCTGATTTTTCTGTGCGTTTACTATGACCACTCCATGTGCCGATTTCTTATACACGGAAGAACAGTGTAGTCGCTTTTTATTTTATTTTGTCTTTTTTTTTTTCGAATTGGGACTTTTTAAATTGATTTTTCTGGGTACGACCGATTTCTTTATCTTTTCTTTATTTAATATTATAAATTTTGTGTTTATCCATTATATGCACCAAACAAATATCTAATTGAACAGTGGAGTGGTATATGAGTCGCCGGTTGTCGGGTTGTTGGTTTCCGAATGATAAGAACTTGGCAACGTATGGGAAGTTACAATTCCCACCCTTGTAAACTCAAATTTTGATCCGTAATGCCATTAAATAAGTTTGATGTTATAAATTTGCTCTTAACGTTTTTCTATGACGACGGCATCCAGTAATTTCTTTTTTTGGCTAACAAGTTCATTAAATCATACTGGCAGAAGATAAAATTTTGTTTGTCGGGTAGAGAGTATAGACGTATCACTGGCGAGTAGTAAGGACAAGATTTGCACCGGATACAAGCAAAAACAAAACATGATTTACTGTTTACCTACGAAGTTGGTTTTTTTTGCAAGAAAACACTCTTAGTTTTTCTAAGGTTCCTCCATAGTTATTATCTTGTTAAATTAAAAAATTAAAAAGTTGCTCCAATAGTCTTTAATAACTTGGAAGATATATTATTATCAAAATAAATTACCCAATATCTTTGGTGGTCGTTAAATCTTACAAATTACAATAAAAATCTAGAAAGAAATTAATACATATCATTACTGTTTTATACTAATAAATTTGTTAGTAGCAAAACAAATTGGTATCAAATATACTTGATACGATTCTGGTTCTGCTCTAGTAGCAAAACTCTGTTTTTTTTCGATAGGTTTTTTCATATATTTTTTTCTACAAAAATGATATTGTTTGTACTTGATTTTCTTCTCAGGATGAAAATCACTAAGATATACTAAAAATTTAAGAAGGGGATTGTTACATACATATGGTTGGGGAAAAGAGGTAAAAACACATTTTCTTGTGGATGTATGTGTGTGTATCGGACAACCAAAATTGAGGTGGAATGAGTGATTAAAAGCTTGAGGACGGAACCATGAAATAAGAAGAAACCAGATCATGAAAGCGGCAAAAGCACCACCCACTGCGATGCTGACAATGTGAGCATGACGACATAACATTGCCGATGGTGACACTGATAGCGGCAAAAACACCACCCATCTTTGTTTTGTGCTCATGAATGATTTAAATCAATTTGTTTCGAGATGCCAGAGTTAGAGTATAGAATCAATTAGAGGTGGTTAGGTTAAACAAAATAACATGGATGAGACTTTACGAATATAAGATGAAATTTTGGGCATTCATACTTGTGTTCATTAGAAACTTACATAATCATTCACATTTCAACCATTTTTGAAAAAACAAATATAATCTACTCTTAAACTACTATTCATTCAACATATACCATCTTTTCACATGATTTGAACCCTCGACATTGAAAAAGAAAAGATAACATATGATAGGTTAAAATTCATTTTTGTACATTTCAACCAATTAACCACAACTATTCAAGTTTTTTTTAACATATATCTTAAATCATTCATATTAAGCTCATTAGTTTTTTTCAAATACATTAAACTCGTTTAATTTTTAAAATAAGACTAACTTTTTAATTATCAACCTAATATATATTTAACTTATTGGTTTTGGATGTAAAACATTTATCTTTTAAGTGTTTTTTGTATTATTAATCTAAGAGTAAATTACATGAATGATCCTTATGGTTTGGGGTAGTTTGCACGTTTGATCCCTAACTTATTTTTTTAACTCGAAAGGTCCCTGATGTTTGTTTTTGTTGCGCGTTTGGTCCATATCTTACCTAAAAAGACTTTTGTCATTAATTTATTTAAATAAATACACCTCAACCCTACTTTAATCTCATCTTACCTTACCTTACCTTACCTTACATACCCTCACATTATTTAAATAAATTAAAAAATCAATGACAAAATAGTCTTTTTAGGTAAGATAGGGACCAAGCGTGCAACAAATAAACTGTAAAAACCTTCTATGATAAAAAATAAATTAGGGACCAAACATGCAAATTACCCCAAACCATATGGACCATTCGTGTAATTGACTCTTAATCTAAAAAAGTATATGTAATTGTTATTTTAAATATCAAATTAAATCGAAATATGAAACTAACAAAAAAAACTAATTGAAATTCATTTTTATAATAAAAAAATTTCAAAGAAATAATTTTCTATTTAGTTAACAATGATAATTGTTATAAATATATAATTAATATATTATGTCAAAGAAAATGGTAATAATAATCGTGATCAAAGCTAAAAATATAGTCAAATAATTTATGTATAACATAATTAGCTATAAAATAATTATAAATAATACACATTCAAGAAATATATGTAATAATAACTGAAAAATAATGGAAAATAAAAAATTTAAGATGATATGGTTTTAGTATCTATTTATTTTGTTGTATATAAAAAGTAAACACAATGTTTTATATTAATTTTATATAAAGCTTAATAGTTTTATAATTTATGAGAACAAAATAATTTTGTTTATTGTTTAAGATTTAAGTATATGTTTTCTGTTATGCTCATTTACCTCGTTTAAGTTCGGAAAATTGATCACAACACTCCCTCTTCCTACCCTTAAGAATAAGTGGTTTGTTCTATGTCCAGAAAAACCTAAGGATGTTATCATTTTTGTGTCACTGCGTTATTAACATAGTGTAACAGACTATTGAATATCTCTAGCTATTAAGTAACCTAGTTTGGACTCTTTCGAAAAAAAAAAAAAAAAAAAAAAGAGATCGGTGTGAGCCGATATGTATGCCCGGGGTAGCTTGTACTACCCCTAAAACTTTTTTGCGTAATGTTTTTTTTTTTTTTGACATAATGTAATTTTTGCAACGATTACCCTAAAAACGTGTATGTTATCGATAACATTTTATTCCAGATTCGCTATTACGGCTATATTGTATATGAACTTAGGTTTAGTGCCTTATCTAGTAACAAAATAATTGATAATCCAGATGACAAACGACTGCTGTTTCGATCGGTTAACATTTAAAAATAAGTTAGAAGAGTTTGTTATCAACGACAAGTCTAAGGTGAATAATAAACGTGGAAGGAATTTTTGAGGGTGGAAGGTGGAAAGTTTTAAAATAGATATTGAAACCGAATGCAGCCCATGGGTTTGAATAATTGGGTTGAGACATGGGATGATGGGACCACTAACAATGAATAAATGATTAAATGTTATCCAAACGTTATTCGTGTCAACCGCATGTCGCAATCGTCATTAGAGAATTGTTATTGCTTAAATCGCTAGACGCTAGTTATATCCGGTTAATCTATAATAATTAGAGAAAAAACAAGCAACTTGATGCAATGAATAATTTTAATGTCAAATTCCATACCAAAAGCGATCTGTAGATTTTGAATTTTGATGTTTATCTATGACAACTGGAAAAAAAAAAAGTTATGGATATAAGTAAATTTGATTGTGTATAAAAGAAAACATTAAAATGTTGAGGTACTTAAATGTTTTTAAACATTAGATCATAAAAAGAAAAATATCAAAACCATGATAACGTGATTGTAAACATAGACAAAAACATTTGTATTTGATGTAATATATCACTCAAATACCATTTATACTTATTAACAAACACATGATCTTAGATTATACTAATAATATATTGATTAAGGTTGTCAAGATTAGGATTTTATCCAAAATTGTTTTATGTTTTGCAAGATTATGATCGTAAGATCGGATCAGGATCTTAAGATCCTACCAAATGAACTCATATGCAAATTTGCTTGTAAGGTATTGAATGTGCAATATACATTATAGTTTGACGTTGATTAAGATGTCAATATGAAGTTAACTTTTTGAACATGAACCATAATTTTTGTTATTTCAAAGCCTAAAAATTAGGAAGAAAACATCTTAATAGCAAAAAGAAATAAGATAAATATGAAAATATACAACTAAAGGCTTAAACATCACAAAAGGAATATCACGTATGGCGTATCGATTAAACTTTCTGAGGCTTCTTGAAACCTACAATACTCAATTTCAAGTTGAATATACGAATTTTTAAGTCTCGATTTGTACACCATGTTTCCATATCAAATCGACTTTGGGTTTCAAGGCGTCAAAGGCCTGGTTTTTGGGAAAAACGGGAGCTCACGATGTGAGCATTAAGAACTCACGACATGAGGAGCAAACAATAAAAATTTAGATTTAAAATGAGCTCACGACGTGAGCATTAAAAGCTCACGACGTGAGGTGCGTTGCAACCCAAACCCACGATCTTTTAGGGTTTCCATTAAATTAAACCCCATAAACTTCTTTTTAGGGTTCTAAACCAACTTCCTTCATCCCTAAACTCAGTAAAACTGTAACACCCCAAAAATACGAGCCAAAAATTTCTTTTTGAAAACATAAGTTTAGCAAAACATTTGAATTAAGACGTTTACTGATCATAATATTTTAGTAAGATATCACATGTCTGGAAAACATTTCATAAAACATAATAATGCCAGAGTACAAATCCCCAAGAAGATCTCATGATGCGGAATACGAAGCATGTGTGTGATGGGCCGCTACCGCGCCAGCTCCTTCCCCTTCGAAGAAGAGGTACCTGAAACCAAAACTGAAAACTGTAAACACGAAGCTTAGTGAGTTCCCCCAACCTACCACATACCATACAATCACATAACATGCATATATCGTCAGGCATATATGGTTGCCCGACCTACCCCTTCGGTCCTCTCGACCGGATACCGTCTAGCATAACTGGGAGCTTGCCTCCCCTTCGGTCCTCTCGACCGGATACTGACTAGCATATCTGGGTGCTGGTCTCCCTCTTCAGTCCTCTCGACCGGATACTGGGGACTATTTCACCCCTTACCACTACCACATAACACATATATCTTGTAATCTATCTAGCATGGTTGGGCATGACCGCCCCTTCGGCCCTATCGACCGGTAATCTGGGGACTATCTCCCCCTACTGTCACTAGCACATAGCAACATATCATACTAGCACATAAACATATCACATGTAGTAGCAACCTTAGATGAATATCACAGAGACAATCATCCATCATACAACTCCTACTGGTGGGCCGGCATTGTGGCCGTAGACCCACCACTACTGGAAGGTAACTCACCTCGTAGTAGCTGCTGATCTGTGTGGGAATAGTCTATCTGCTGCTGCTGCTGCTCTGGAAATCCTCCGGTTGTAATTCCCATCAAACACTTAGTCAAATACTGCTAACCGCCCTCAGGGTAAATTGTCCATTTACCCTTAACAAGTCATGAGTCAAGTCACAGTCAACTACCAGTTGACCAGACTCGCCGAGTTGGCTTGCGGACTCACTGAGTCCCTTTCTCTATACCCAAGTCCAATAGTCCTTCATCCTACTCACCAAGTTGTATGAACAACTAGCCGAGTTCTCCTTCATCCGAAGAACACTCTAAGCTGTGACTCGCCGAGTTATATGAACAACTCGTCGAGTTGTTCTTGAGACAAGAAGATTGCCATGAACTCACGGAGTCATGGCATTGACTCGCCAAGTTACTTCATGAGTGAGTCTGGCTTCCAACCCACTGAGTCATACCCTATGACTCACTACTCCAACTCGCAGACACAAAAGGGGAACAACCCTGGGACTTACGACCCGACTCGCCGAGTCAAATGAACGACTCGCCGAGTCGGCCACATGCAAAAACCATACACGCGATTTTGCTTGGATCCAGCTCATGTCATTCATAGATCTGGGTTCCTAGGGCCTGGTTTACACGTAAAGTTTCCAACTTTATGTGTAGAAATGCATAGAATGGGGATTAGGGGCGAAATAATGGCTAAGAAGGTAGATCTAGGACATTCCAACAATTTACTCCCATAAAGGTTATAGATCTGAGCTCCTGGAGCTCAAACATGACTAGTTCTAGCGGATACTCAACCTATTACGAATTCTACTTCATGCCAAGCTTGGAAAAGGTTCAAGAAGAGCTCAAAAGGTGCTCTAATGGGGTTTTAAGCATGCAAACAGAATAGAGTAGAGATATACCTCAGAGAACTCTGAAATAGCACCAAGATATCTGGTCTCCTTCTCCTCTTCTTGCTCCACTCACCTTCTTCTTCCAAAAACTTCAAGGAATCACTCTAATCACTTCAATCTCACAAGAAACTAGTTAGGGTTTGATGTAGGGCGTTCTGAGGGTGAAAGGGGGCGAGCTTGGGTCGCACAAGCTAGCTTAAATAGGGGGCAAACTCTTGGAATTAGGGTTTCATCAAACAGCGGTGACTCACCGAGTCGCCAACTTAAGCGTGCCCCCGGACCGCGTCCCTACTCGGTGAGTCGGACCTACAACTCGTCGAGTCCAAGGCTAAAATGACAATTACTTAGATAAATTTTTACGTACCAGGAACCAGGTGCTACAAAAACCCTAACCCTAGCCTCGCATTGTGTTTCTTGAGCTTTTGGTGGAATTTTGGAGGTTTGAAGAAGAAGAGATCACCATGGAAGCATAGTTGCAGCTTGGAAGCTTCATTTTCAGCCTTTAGCTACACTTCTGGACACCCAACATACGTCATTGTACGCCGATCATACTCCTTAGAGTACCCGCGATCAAAATGTTCAGTACACCCAACGTACGTCATTGTACGCCCTACGTACTGGATTTAGCAACAATACGCCCTACGTACACTTGTGTATGCCCCGCGTACCTGGTTTCACCCTAAACCCACTAAAACTTCCGAAGGCCATAACTTCTTCGTTCTAAGTCCGTTTCTGACAATCCTTATATCCACTGAAAGGTAACGGGAAGCTCTATACTTCTATCAACTCATACATTCCTTAAAACCTCTCAAACAATAATCTAAATTCTATAAAAGCTCGAACTGACACTTTACCAAAATACCCCTTGGCTCCAAAACACAAACCGAACTTCTCGGATCATCCAAATTACCTTACCAACACCCAAATAAGTGTAAATCTATTTTCCTCAAAGGCCATAAGTCGGATGATAATCAGTCTTCGGGTCACCACCCCACATTAGGAAACGATTCGGAACAAAGCGTTACATTATTGCTTGTTATGGTTCACTAAGATTATGTAACAATATTTAAATTGGACACCTTCATACTTGGAACTATTAACTTTTAAACCATAATCGTTTTTATTTGGGACATTCTGCAATGGTATTTTCAAAAAGTAAATATTTTTGAAAAGATGATCCAATTTCAACTAGCCCAAATGTGTAACATCCCAAAATTCAAGATCAAAATTTTCATTTTTAATTTAATAATTATAAAACCATTGTCTGAAAACATCATAGAATCAACTCATATCAAAAACAATGTATCCATAATCAAAACATGTCATGATAAAACAATATCAGAGTAACACTCCCAGAAATCTCATGTGCGGAAAATATAGTGTGATGCGGTGCGATCATGTCGGCTCCTTTCCCTTCGAAGAGGAAGTACCTGAAACCAAAACTGAAAACTGTAAGCACGAAGTTTAGTGAGTTCCCACATTGTACCACATAATCACATACTGCTAGGCATATTTGGGTGTTCGGCCTACCCTGTCAGGTATATCTAGGTGTCCGACCTACCATGTCAAGCATATATGGGTGCTCGACCTACCTTGTCAATCATATATGGGTGCTCGACCTGCCCTGCCAGGTATATCTGGATGCCCGACCTACCCCCCGGTTTATTTCAACCAGTTACGGGGACTATATCACGCCTACCACTACCACATAATAACATAGCATAAACATATTGTCAGTCACATCCGGGTGCCCAACCTACCCTGTCAAGCAGATCTGGGTGCTCGACCTACCCTGCCAGAGTTCCAGGCATATCTGGGTGCCCGATCTACCCTTCGGTTTATCTCAACCGGCTACGGGGTCTATTTCACCCCTCCTACCACTATCACATAATATCATAGCATACTAGCACATAAAGCATAACAGATAGTGGTATACCAAACAATTATCACAAACACAATCATCTCAACTATAATCAGCTACTAGTGAGCTGACATTGGTGCCTTCGAGCCACTTCTACTAGAAGGTAACTCACCTCGTAAGGCTGAATGCAGAATCTTACGGTAAGGAATCTCTAACGGCTGCTCCAACGACTCCCCAACTATCATTATCTGAATAACACTTGGTCAAAATCCAATAATCCTTCTTAGGGTAAAAATGACCATTTTACCCCATGGTCTAATTTGGACCATATACTAGGCCTAATTCCATCCAATCTTTCCAAGCCCACTATAGGCCCAATTTTTTAAATTGGGCCCAACTCCTCAAATAGGCCTTCCCCTAAGCCCAAACATGTCCTTAGCCCATTAACTGACTCTTGATGGCCCACTAAGGCCCAGAAGCTAAGAAGTCCAAAGATTGGCCCAAACCGCGACCCAAATGACGTGAAGCCTAAATCAGTGAGTATGCAGGGTGTACTCCTCTGTACGCTAAGCGTACAGGCTGCATGGCTTGTATGATGCGTATACTGGCTTGTACGCCCAACGTACTACCCTATTAAGCCATATTCCTCAAAAGTGGTTAATCCCTTAAGACCTTAAGCCTAAAATAGTCTAAAATACAGATCTGAGTCCATTAACATGTCTTAACTCATAAAGTCGATTACTTGGTGGCTTGCAACCCACCAAATGGACCCAAACTTGGAATATGACAACTAACTTCCATGGAAATGACTAGAACTCATGCAAGGTCACAAAAGGACCTTAAAGATCGAAACTTTACTGTTATTGGGACACATTTAGCACTAAGGATGGCAACCCTAAGCCTAGAAATGGATTGGACTCATAAAAATCCATTATTGAGACCTAAAAAGGTCGAAAACACCATTAACATAAATCTAAGCATTCATGAGGCAAGTTGAAAGCTTTTTACCTCAAATAAATGCCAAAAGGTGATGTTATCTCGGATCCTTGAGCTCAAGCTACTCAAGTTCTTCTTCTTCAACTCCTTCCTTCTCCTGTCAAGCTTCTAAACACCACAATGAACTTCACAAGGCCACAAACAAACAATGATGAGGAATGAGGGGCTATCTAGGGTTTCTGAGATTGGGAGGCTGGTAAGGAGGCTAGGGTTTGAGTTATAATGTTGTATTTATATGGCTTAAACCCTAAAAATTAGGGTTTTGAGTATGCTTGTGTACGCTGCACGTACACCTTGGTACGCTGCGCGTACGCACCTACGCCCCCCCGCATCCATTGTTGCAGTACATGCCGTGTACGCCAAGCTTACGCCTAACATACGTCTTCGGGTAGCCTAATCCTATCGGCCCACTTGCTAAAGCCTACTCAATAATCCATTTATTTATTTCATAGCCCAACAATGAATTAAAAAGAATTTAAATAATTATTACCTCAAGTGACGGATGTTACAATATGAGGGGTATTTCACAATCCCTACCAGTTACCATAGGAACATGATTAGAATCATCGTCCATGGTTGCATATACAAAACACCATTACAAAGAGAGAGGTTTTACCGTTCAAACAATAAGGAGAAATGAAACCCACTAATCCCTTCTTCTAATATGAACTAAATGGAAGAGATTACGGTAAAAAGACTAAAATAAGATAGATACGGGAAGAAGGAGACGATGCCAAGTTCCAACTCCAAGGACCAACATTGCTAATTTAGTTTGGATTAGGAACTGAGTTTGAAACGTTTTCAATAGATGGAAATAGTATAATAAGACATAAACTTCAGGGACAAAACATATAATTTTGTCTTTTTTTTTTTTTTTTTTAATATCAATACTTAAGAATGTTTTCAACTTTTTTTGTGTTCCGCAACTACAAAGTACGACCCAACCGTAGCCCAGCCCAAAGATTTCGAACAAGACATGTCTACCCTAAGATGTATATTCATACCTCGGTCTAGCCCATTGTACCTTTCTTCACTTCTTTTCTTCTTGAACCAATTCTAATACTAATAATGATCACAAAAAACACAAAAATCTTTTATTTAAAATAAGAAAATTTAGACCGAAACATTACTCTTCGTTCTTTTTGCAATAATCAACACGCAAGCATCTTTATTTTGGACTTTCGACCCATAATAATAGTGCTGGTGGGTTGAATTTGAAAGTTGGAAATAACCCACAAAACGCGTGATTTGGGAAACGAAATAAACATAGATCAGTAGGAACTCAAAAAAGTCCTTATAAGCATGATTTAGTGAAAAGTCGTTTTGGATTTTATATAAATTAACTTGAAAATGAAACTTTTTTCCTTGAGCTTCATTTAGTAATTTCTCATTTTTTCTCACTACTCACCATATCTTAGAATTATTTGATAGGGGATGATTTTGTTCAAAGTGTTTTTTCCTTCGCAATAATTTATGCTTTAAATGAGTTGGATAATATTTAAAAAAACATGTTATTTTTATGTAAAAAAAATATTATATGCGAATCCAGTACTTTTATTTGCTTTAAAATATTATATCAGTACTTTTATTTGCTTTACATGAATGTACGAATTAGAGTCTATGTTTACAAATAAATAGGTGTTGAAGTCATACATTATTCACTTAAGACTAAACTGCATAAATGGTGTTTATGGTTTGTCGAAAATTATCATTTTGAGCACCAGAAGTTCAAACTTTTCATTATGAAAAAATTCATAGCAAATTGGACCAAAGTCACAACAAAATGAAAAATTTTGACCTCTGATGCTAGTCCAAATATTTTTAGATCAAAGTGATAATTTTCGACAAACCATATGGAACATTTACAGTGGTGGAGCCAGATGAAGCGTTGGGGTACTACAACACCCCAAAAAAATTGTTTTATGTATATAAAAAAAACTATTTGTAAACATGTTTTATGTTATTGTACCCCCAAGTAAAAAAACTATATTATGTTTTTTAATACCTTGAATATAATAACTACATAAAATATTTATTGATAATTTTTATATCCTCATATGAAAACTTCTAGCTCCGCCTCCGAACATTTATGCAGTTCAGTCTCGACTTAAATTCAAATAATGTTCGACCACACGACCATGTCGGTTTTAATTTTCTAAACTTTGATTGTTGTTTTGCAAGCAGGTTATCGGTTATTTTTAATTTTAATGGGTGTCCCATGCATTTAAGTGAATTTACAACTCGACCCTTAGCCTATATGGATTTTTTTTTCTAAAAAAACTATTTTTGAAAATATCCATTAAAAAGGGATAAAATATGAAAAAATTGAAACACGAAATAAAAAAAGGATACACCATCCATCTTTTATTATTTATACGTAAAAGATTTTTGAAATATAGAAAGGGAAAAAGAGAAAGAAAAATAATATGTAAGAATGACATAAAGAAAAAAGAAAAAACATTTTGAAAGATAAAGAAAGGAAAAGGAAAAGGAGAAAGATAGAGTGAGAAAGAAATTTTTTGAAGTGTTACACATCAACTTACTCGTGAATTTTGATTACTTTTTGTGAAACTATATATATATATATATATATATATATATATAGACTAAACTGCACAAATGGTCCCTGTGGTTTACTCAAAATTGCCACTTTGGTCCAAAAAGGTTTGTGCTAGCACCAGAGGTCCAAAGTTTTTATTTTGTTGCTTGTTTGGTCCAATCTGTTTTGATTTTTTTCAAAATGACGAATTTGCCCCTGTTAATATGATTTTTTTTTTCTTTTTTTTTCTAACTTCCAGATTAAAAATAATAAAAAATAAAAAATAAAAATAAAATAAATTTGTCTCTCTCTTATATTTATTTTTCTAATTTTTAGATTTAAAAAAAATAATAAAAATAATAAAAATAAATCTCTCTCTTTCTTTCTCTCTCTCTCTCTCTCTCTCTCTCTCTCTCCCCCTCTCTCCCTCTCTCCCTCCCTCCCTTCCTCCCTCCCATACTTATTGTTACTGCGTCCCTTCTTCTTCTTCTTCTTCTTCTTCTTCTTCTTCTGTTTTAATCGAGAAAACCTCCACCGGAGGTGGGGTTTTTCGGTTATCAAGAGGGCAACAACCCCCTCCCGTTTTCCTTGTGCTTATCGTCAGATTCATAGTAACCCAAATGCCCCCACCTATTGGAGTCGTCGATCTAGAAACCCTTCATCGGAGCCAACAGAGTCGTCGATCTAGAAACCCTTCGATCTGGAAACCCTTCGTCGGAGTTGTTACCACAACCACTGGTCCACACCGCCTCTGCTGTTGAACCTCTATGAAAACCCTTTGATCTTGAAAACCCTCTGATTTGATAGCCTTCGTCAACCAGAAAAAATCGATGGTGAAGAACGAAGATATGAAAGATCTAGGGTTTTTTGAGGAAGATCGAGAGAGAGAGAGAGAGAGAGAGAGAGAGAGAGAGAAAGAGAGAAAGATATTTTCCTTTGATGGTTATCACATTTTCGTTAGGGTTTCAAGACAGTGGTTGCAACACTCGTGGTGAGGGTTTCTCTGTGGGGAATACGACGTTGATGATAGGAACGGCTAGATCTGAGCAGACATATTGGTTGCCATACATCGAAGTCGCTGAACACATTCTCGTGCTAGACGTCAGAGTCGCCGGATTCACCACTATTTTCTCTGTTCATCTTCTTCAGTGGCCGTTTTTGTTCTCCAATGGTTATTTCAAGTAAAGACTAGGTTTTCTGTGGAAAATTTGAGAGAGAGAGAGAGAGATTTATTTTTATTATTATTTTTTTTTTTAAATCTGAAAATCATAAAAATAATATGAGAGAGAGAGAGATTTATTTTTATTTATTTTTTAAATCTGGAAATTAAAAAAAATAAGAAAAAAAAAGAAAATAATATTAACAGGGGCAAATTCGTCATTTTGAAAAAAATCAAAACAGTTTGGACTAAACAAGCAACAAAATGAAAACTTTGGACCTCTGGCGCTAGTCCAAACCTTTTTGGACCAAAGTAGCAATTTTGAGCAAACCACAGGGACCATTTGTGCAGTTTAGTCTATATATATATATATATATATATATATATATATATATATATATATATATATATATATATATATATATATATATATGACAAAACTGCAAAAAAAGTCCCTATGGTTTCTCATTTTATGTGATTACGGTCCAAACGTTTGAAAAGTTGCAGCTTTGGTCCTTTTCAACAAGTTTTGTTGTGGTTTTGGTCCCTCATCCGTTAAGATCCTTAAAATGATAATTTTACTCTCATGGACCATTTTCACAGTTTTATCTTTTACTATACTATAAGGACCATTTTTACATATATTCTTTTTTATTTTAATAAAGTATTATATATTAATAGATATTTTTTAATACATAATATTATATATTATTAAATATTTTTTTATTACATTATTAATTTATTTTAGTTGATTTTAAAAAAAAAATTGTTGGAACAATTCTTTTTTATTAAATATTATATATCAATACATATAGTTTTTAATATATAATATTTACATCATAATAAATACTATATTATTGGATTATTAATTTTCTTTTAGTTAATTTTTGTAATTTTTAATTATTTTTTACTGTATTATTACTTTTAATTTATTATTTTCTTCATATATTAAATGTAGTTTTATTGAATAATTAATTTATTCTAGTTAATTATTTTTTAAAATTTTTATGTCAAAGTAATTCTTTTTTATTGAATTATTATATATCAGTATATATAGTTTTTAATATATAATATTTATATCATAATAAATATTATACTATGGGATTATTACATATTACAAAACATTATTTTATTGGATTATTAATTTCTTTTAGTTGACTCTTTTATAATTTCTTTTTGTTTGAGCAATTCTTTTTTATTAGATTATTATATATCAACAAATATTATTTTTAATATATAATATTTACATCATAGTAAATAATACATTATTGGATTATTAATTTTTGTAATTTGTTTTTTTGAATTATTAATTTATTGAAATATTACTTTTAATTTATTATTTTTTTAATATAAATATTATCTTATTGGATTATTATTTTATTTTGAATGTATACTATTAATTGTTTTTAATTTTATTAGTTTCACCACAAAGTAGTCGAAATACGTAAAAGTCTCGCTTATCATCGTAAAAAATTAGCAGGATTTAGGGTTGTTCAGTATTTGGATAAAACCAAATTGTCCAATTGGACCATTCGGATTGGACTGTTTTGTTCGGATATTTGGATTTTTGGATTGGTATTCGACAAAACCGAATTATTATTCTGGATTTCGGATTGATTATGGTTTATAAAATAAGAACCGAATAGTACAAAAAAAACCGAATAACATTTTATTATTTATTTATTTTTAATATATATCTATAAGTATTTATTAATTTTGTAATTTATTTTTTGAAATATGTTCAAAAAGTTTCACCTAATAAAATATATTAATATGAATTTTCTCTCAAAAGTTTTTTTATCTATAAAATATGAAAATATAATATAGCTTCTTAATAGTTGTTTATAAATTTCAAAGCGTAACTAAATAATTTATTTTTGCTTCTTGTGTGTAAAATTCAGTAATATTATAATTATGTCATTTTAAAATGTTTTAGTTTTTAAAAACCGAATTATAAAAACCGATCCAACCGAATTGTAATTGGATCGGATCGGATCTGATTTAAATTTAGTTTGGACTTTTCGGATCCATGTTTTGAAAATCGAAATCAATTTGGATTCACTTGATTGGACTGAATCAAACCGATTCATCCAAACGAACACCCCTAGTAGGATCACCTCCAAACACCTTCATCAGAGGTTCAATAGATACCATACCCTATTCCACCCAACGTTGTTGGTAGCTACCTGCGACAACCTCTTCATAATCCATTGGAATCCTTCATATCTCACATAATGAGTAACAAACCCCGATAACATTCATAAGTAGTGGTGGTGACAGAGTGATGGTGGTGGTATTTTCCCAATGGTTTCTCATTGTAAGCTAGATGGCATGAAAGTGTTCGATAACGATCATAACGATTTCGATGATGAGAGACGATGATTTTGCGTATCCCATGACTTTGTGGTGAAACCAATAAAATTAACAAGAATTATTACTATAATCCGATAAAATAATATTTAGTATATGAAGAAAATAATCCAATAAAAAGTAATTAAAAAAAAAAAGAAATTATAAAAATTAACTAAAAGATAATAATAATCCAATAATATAATATTTATTATGATATAAATATTAAATATTAAAAACTATGTGTATTGATATATAATAATTCAATAAAAAATAATTACTTCGACAGTTTTTTTTTTTAAAAAAAAAGCATTTACTAAAATATATTAATAATCCAATAAAACAATATTTAGTATATGAAGAAAATAATAAATTAAAAGAAATAATCCAATAAAAATAATTTAAAAAAAATAAAAAAATTAACTAAAAGAAATTAATAATCCAATAATATAATATTTATTATGATATAAATATTATATATTAAAAACTATATATATTGATATATAATAACTCAATAAAAAGAATTACTCTAACAAAAAATTAAAAAAAAAATCAACTATAATAAATTAATAATCCAATAAAACAATATTTATTAATATATAATATTATATATTAAAAATAATATCCATTAATATATAATACTTCAATAAAATAAAAAATAATTTATGCAAAAATGGTCCTTATGGTATGGTGAAAGACAAAACTGCGAAAATGGTCCCTGAGGGTAAAATTGTTATTTTAAAAAAGTTAACAGCCAACCAGTTAAACTTAACGGATGAGGGATCAAAACCACAATAAAACTTGTTGAAAAGGACCAAATTTGCAACTTTTCAAACGTTTGGACCATAACCACGAAAAATAAAAAACCACAGGGACCATTTTTGCAATTTTATATATATATATATATATATATATATATATATATATATATATATATATATATATATATATATATATATATATATATATATATATATATATATAGTGAAGTATAATTATTTTTTTACAAGATGATAAAAAAAATCGTGAAATATATGGGAGAATGCAGTGTAAAAAGAAAATTCGCAAAAAAACATATGTATTTGGTAAAATATTTGTGTAATATTAATGGTAATTTGTGATAAATATTACAAAAAGTGGTCTTTTAGGGTATGCCATAACTTTTTTTTTTTTTTTTTTTTTTGTTACTTTTGTAATGTCATTGGAATTTTCTTATTTAGTTGTTTATTTAGGTATTACAACAATAGACATGAAAATATTTATTAAAAGACTATACAAAACAAGACCTTGCATACAGTCAGGTTAGTACTTGCCATCAAGATTTAATGCATATATTAATGATAATTCTATAAACTTATCGCTTGGAAACAAGACTTTTGTCAAATTTTGGTTTAATATTTGTTGACTTTTATCGTCATCGAATCTAATCTTGGCAGATGGAGTTGGGATTTGGATCATAGTGGTGTGTTCACAGTCTAGTCAACTCGTAGATATTTAGATGATCAAAGGTTGTCCGAGGAAAGCAGGTACACAAGATGGAATTCTTTTGTCTCGAGCAAGATCAATGTTTTGTTTTTGTGACAGTTGTTGTAGGATAGGCTCCCGGTTAGATGTAATTTGGCGGACAAAGAGTTGGAGTTGGATTCGGTCTTACGCCCTATTTGTTAGCTTCATGCGGAGGATATTATGTATTTATATTTTTGGTGTCTGGTGGCTTACCGAATTTGCGGGAGGGTAGCTTTGTGGCTTGTTTTACAGGTGTCAACCTTCTCCTTGGTAACGATTTTTTTACCTTGGATTGACTCCGGTGCAGTGGTCAGAATGGAAAGAGCAATCGTGGAGACAATTTTTATGACAGTGTTATGTGCTATTTAGACGTATCTCAATGTTGTTTCTTTTCAGTCGTATGATTGTAAGCAACAATCTATTTTTTATAACATTGTTGAACATTCATTTCGTTGGTTTTCTTTTAGAAACTCAATCAAGCGATAATTGGGTTGCTTGGATGAGAAGCCCTCTTTTTTTTTTTTTAATTTTGTATTTTCTAGCTTCTTGTTAGTCTTTATTTTAGTATAAAAAATTTGTTGCTATTGAAAAAAAAAATTATATATATATATATATATATATATATATATATATATATATATATATATATATATATATATATATATATATATATTGTTGGAATCCTAAATCGAGTAGGACATGGAGACCAAGCAATTCAATTTAAGGCAACATAGTTTTATGAAACTATGTTAAAGTCGATTCCTACTTTCCATATTCTAATTCACAACTCGGTAATTAGAATATATATATATATATATATATATATATATATATATATATATATATATATCTTGTTTAGTCGTGTAGGGTTAAGAGATTGTATTCACAAATAGAGTTTTGAGTTATTTTCTCATTTAATCAAAGAGATAGTTTGATTAATTGTTTGTGTTATAATTTGCGAACTTGAATTGGTATCAAAGCCAAGGAACCAAAGGCTGTAAGATCAATTTTGTTACCTGTTGGCAAGCTAGATCAACATGTCGGAGGGTACAGAACCTCATCCGGTAAGAGTGAAGGAGATTGGGTCAACCACTGTAGTGTGTCCCATGCTGAACTCAACAAATTACAGTCTTGTCACATAAGAATGAAAGTGATTTTGAGAATTCACAAGGACTGGACCATAATTAATCCAAGAATAGAAGAAGATTAAGAAAAGAAGTACATGGAAATTGGGTTGATTTATCAAGCTTTACCCGAGAGCTTGATTATTCAAATCGGTGATGTGGATTCTGCAAAAGTGCTCTGGGATGCAATCAAAGCACGTCATGTTGGGTTCGATCGTGTGAAGGAGGCTCATCTGCACACCCTAACCGCCGAGTTCGATCGACTCAAGATGTCAAAATCAGAGTTAATTGATGTGTATGTCGTAATATTGTTTGGTATCGCCTCGAAATTAGCGTCCCTCGGAGAAACCATTGATAAATCCAAGTTGGTAACGAAGTTTCTGAAACTCTACCTTGATCGAAATTCATCCAAATAGTAGCATCATTATAATAGGTCTTAGACCGAAAATCTGTTGGCTTTGAAGTTGTAGTGGGACGACTCAAGGCGTACGAAGAAAGGATAAAAGAAAAGGAGGATGGCGGAGGGGGTCAGGCGAGAGTGATGCTCATTAAATCGGCATCGTCTGGCAGTGGTGGATCATCAGGGCATCAACGAGAGGGAAGAAGAAGAGGGAACTGGAAGGGGCATGATGGGTCGAGTGGATTTAACTAGGGAACCAGGTCGAATGGTGGGTCAAGTGGATCAGGTCCAAGTGGGTTTAAAACAAAACAAGCTTAAGGTGGAAGGCCTAATAACACTCGGTCCAATAATAACCAGTCCAACAGCAGGCCCAATTCCAATTATGATCCAAATTGTAAATCGAAAAGGACCGATCCAATATTATTTGTTACCTGTGCGATAAACCAAGCCACTTCGTGTCTCGATGTCCCGACCGAACTAAAAAATTCCAAGAAAGTAATTTTGCTGAATATGACGATATCGACGAGACCATATTTTTACACGAGACCGTATTTTTAAACAAAGAAAAGGTGATACCATCTCGATATGACTCACAAGAAAACGATGTGTGGTATTTGGATAACGCGGCGAGCAATCACATGACGGAAAACCGGTCACTTTTCTTCGAGCTTGATGAAGGTATAACTAGGAGGGTTAAATTCAGAGATAATTCGTGTGTAAAAATCAAGGGAAAACGTGCTATACTTTTCCAAGGCAAAAGGGGTCAACCAAGGCTGATGACGGAGATTTACTACATATCGAATCTCAAGAACAATATTGTTAGTCTCGGACAAGCAACCGAAGTCATGCGCGATATACGAATGAAAAACAACTATTTGACCATGCACGATGCCGATAACTGCTTATTAACGAAAGTACAAAGAACTATTGGAGCGTCTATTTGCCATCATTTGAGACTAAGTGAAGATACATGGCGATGACATGCAAGACTTGGGCACATCAAATTCGAGTCATTGAAAAATATGTCCAAGAAGGATCTAGTCAAAGGGTTACCCCAATTTAATCATGAGAATCAATTGTATGAGTCTTGCTTGGTGGGCAAGCAAACAAGAAAGTCATTCTCGAGTATGACGACATACAAAACAAAACGACCATTGGAACTAGTTCACAGTGATTTATGCGGTCCAATCATGTCGGAAACCAAGGGTCAAAATCGATACATTTTTACACTTATTGATGTGGATTTATCTCATGAAAGAAAAGAGGGAGACGTTTACACACTTCAAAAAATTCAAAGTTTTGGTGGAGAATGCAATTGGAAAGCATTTGAAAGTGTTTAGAAGTGATCGATGAGGTGAGTTTACTTCTCTCGAGTTTAATTCTTTTTGTGATCAAAACGGAGTCAAAAACCACCTTACCGCCCCATACTCTCCACAACAAAACGAAATTGTGGAACGAAGAAACCGAACACTTATGGACATGACACGAAGAATAATGAAGGTAATGCATGTTCCAAACTACTTATGGGGAGAAGCGGTAAATCACTCTACAAATTTAATCAATCGCATTTACACAAGAGTCCTTGGTGACACAACTCCATACGAAAAGTTGTATAAAAGAAAATCGAATTTAGAAAACGTTCGTATATTTGGGTGTCAAACACATGCAAAAGTTGAACCGGTTAATCTAAAGAAGTTGGATTCAAGATCAAGACCACTAGTGCATGTTGGTTCCGCACCGGGTACGAAAGCTTATCGGTTATTTAACCCGGTAACACAAAAAATAATCGTGAGTCGAGACGTTATTTTTGATGAAACCAAAGGGTGATATTGGATTAAAGAATCAAGAACCAACAGTGAAGAATCAGACTCATTCATAATACCATGGGACTACCCAGAAGGCGAGACGAACAACAATCAAGGAAATGATGTAAACAATGATCCAATAGAACTGATTGAATTGGATCATGAGATTGGAGACGAAGCGGAAGTACAAGATAATGAACAACCAAGTCCGGTAAATAATAATGTTCAACAAGTAGCTGCAAATCAAAGACCCTCGAGAACAAAAGTACCACCAAGACAATTTCAAGATTATGATATTGATCTTGATAATCTCGAAGAACTTCTTCTTACAACCAATGACGAGCCGATATCGGTTGACAGGGTCGACCTTACCCTTTCCCAAACTAAAGAAGGGCTTAGGGCCCCAATTTCCAAGGGGCCCATATTTGAAGCTATTTAGTCCATAAATAGAGCTATAAAAATTTATTGCTACGCACACAATCAACAATTCCAGAGCGATGATTCGATTTCCACAAAAACACAACCTTCTATTCGAGTGTTCTTCTTCCTTCTATGCTTCTCCTTCAATCTTGATTCTTTTGGTTGGTCAAAGTTAGGGCTTTGCAAAAAAATTTGTAGTGATGATTAATACATAGCTTGAAGCCAGTTTTGCTTTAGAAAATTCATGATAGATATAGCTATAATTTACTCTAAGCTTCTGGTAATTAAACTTCCAAAATTTTGCTTTCCAAATTAACTTTGTAAGATTCGTGGGATTTTTTTTTTGATTACTTAGATTATCAATATACCAATGATGAAGTAATCCAAATTTATGAGATACGGTGGATCCAATACCTTGTTTTACAGGGAGAACCACTTGGTTGAAATTGTGTTTCAGATGATATTGTTGGATTTCGTTGAGGTTGAGCTTTTCTTTTCAAATACTTAGGCTGTAGTTTTTGAATCTACAAAGGAAAATAATCCAAATATATAAGATGTTGTGTATTTTTGTTTATTATTATTTTTATTTATGACTTTACTCAAAGTTTATGAGACATGTATGTTGTTTTGGTTTATAGTATTGTATTGCTTTGTTTTATCTTTAGGTGGTTGTTGCTTTATGGTATAATGTTGAAAGCAAATGATGAATACATGTTTTTATGCATCAGATGGAGTTTTACATATTATTTTTTAAAGTTGGACATGGACACGATACCCATACAAAGTTGAAGATGAAAAATTCAAAAACAAGAGACCGTTCAGTACTATCATTGGGTCTTCATTTAGAGTATTTCTACCTAGTTGTTTTGGTTGCTTGTTTCTATTCATGTATGTCTGGCTGATTATGCTATCTTTGGATGATGCAAGTTCTATATATTTCTGATGCTTTCGTTCCATATATTGATTCATGCTTATATTCCATACATTGATTCATGCCCTGTCATGTGTATTCTAATGATTCTAGTTGGATTGGACTAAATTTTTTCACTTTCAGAGACTCGGGGTTGGAACTTGGAACAAATTTGAGTTTTCCATTATCTTATATTCTCAAGGTTGTCAAGAAATCAAGTGTCACTGACTCATTGTGTAGAGTAAAGTCCTAAGGGTCTCAAGCCCGGATAAAAGAAGAGGGTTTATAACATTATGTAGAGTAAAATCCAACGGGCCCCAATTTTTTGGTTTACTCAGAGCCCCCAAACTAGTTGAGCCACCCCTGCCGGTTGAAGAAGCGAAGAAAGAACCAAAGTGGGCCAAAGCCATGGATGCGGAAATTAATTTGATAAACAAAAATAATACTTGGATTCCCGTGAACAAGCCTATGGGGGTGAAGCCAGTTGGACTCAAGTGGGTGTTCAAATTAAATAAAAATGCATATGGCACCATTAATAAATACAAGGCAATGTTGGTTGCTAAAGGTTACGTGCAACAACCTGATATTGACTTTCAAAAAGTATTTGCTCCAGTAGCTCAAATTGAAACCATTCGATTTCTTATAGCCTTAGCTGCTACTCATGGGTGCACCACTTAGATGTTAAAACATCATTCTTACATGGAGAGTTGAAAGAAACCATTTACCTATCGCAACCGGAAGGCTATATAAAGAATGGCAATGAGCATAAAGTATATCGCCTTACAAAAGCACTATATGGTCTAAGATAACCACCTTAAGCATGGAACACGAAGCTTGACGAAATTTTGAAAAGTATGAAATTTCAATAGTGCATGAAAGAACCGTCGGTGTACAAGAAAAGTGAATGGTCTAACTTGCTAATTTTAGCAATTTATGTTGATGATTTATTTGTCACATGTACAAATTTGAGCATGATCAAGGGGTTCAAATTAGAGATGTCCAAGAACTTCGAGATGTCGGATCTTGGAAGATTGACTTATTAGCTTGACATTGAAGTTAAGCAAGAAGAAACGGGGATTACTATAAACCAAGAAGCATATGCTCAACGCATTTTAAAAGAAGTCGGTTTACATGATTGCAATCCGACCCACATTACAATGGAACCGGGAAATAAATTGTCAAAGGCCAAAGATGAACCAGAAATCGACCCGACACAATATCAAAAGGTGGTGGGATGTCTTAGATATCTCTTGCAAACAATACCCGATATGGCATATGCGGTTGGAGTTTTTAGCTAATACATGCAAAGTCCAAGAGAATCGCATGGAGGTGCAATCAAACACATACTAAGGTACTTATGAGGAACAACAGGATACAAAATCAAGTACGAGAGGATGGGAAAAAACTTACTCATTGGTTATAGTGATAATAGTCACAATGTTGATCCGGATGACGGAAAAAGAACAACCGATCACATTTTCTACTACAGGTCATCTCCATTTACATGGTGTTCACATAAGCAAGATACCGTTCTTTATTATTTTCCGAGGCTGAGTTCATGGCAGCTACGACGACCACATGTCAAGCAATTTAGCTTCAAGATTTGCTCGGAGAAATCATGAAGAAAGCGCAAGAAAAAGTGGTTCTTAGAGTATATATTAAATTGAATTTCCTAATACTTAGAAAACAAATTAATTCAAGCAATGGCCAGTTATTTAGTTCGGGTTAAGTAAGACTTGTAATGGTTAATTAAATTAGTCTTTCAATTAACCTCTAGTTGATGGTTCATCATACAAGCTCACATATTAATTTATCTATTTCCTAGTTAACCCTAGTTTCACGTTTGCTATTCCTAGGCATATAACAATGTTTTCACATAGATCATATGATATTAACAATTAAGATATATTCATGCAACCTAATATGCTAGTTAATTAACTGAAAATAGTTGTAATTAACACATAAGGTTTTTTAACACGCTTAGCAAAACAATAACACCAAATCAAAGTAATCCTAACCATAAAAATCAAACCATATTCACAAAATCATCTACCCTAAACAGAAGATAAGGATTTTAGTTCATAATTGCAGTAACAATAAACTCAAAAACGAAATTTAGAAGTTTAAACATGATTCAATCTGATACGACCCAAAAATACAACCCAAAAATTTCTTTAAAAACATTACTAGAATCATATTTAGAAAAACTATATCATAAGTCATAACATAAATTCTCGATTATTAATTCAAAACATAATATCATTATCAGAGTCAAACATTCCCAGGCTATCTGACTATGGTGTGTGCACTGCAATCTTCCCGAGCTCCTTTTTTGAAAACTGAGTACCTGAAACCAAAACTGAAAACCGTAAGCACGAAGCTTAGTGAGCTCCCCCAATCTAACACATACCATGCAATAACATATAAAGCACATACTGGGCCTTGCCCACTGCATCGGACCGATGTCCGGACTAACTGGGGCCTTGCCCCCTACATCGGACCGAAGTCCGGAAACTGACTGGGACCTTGTCCCCTGCACTGGACCGAAGTCCGGACTAACTGGGGCCTTGCCCCCTACATCGGACCGAAGTCCTGAAACTGACTGGGACCTTGTCCCCTGCATCGAACCGAAGTCCGGACTAACTGGGGCCTTGCCCCCTACATCGGACCGAAGTCCGGAAGCTAACTGAACATAGCATAGCATAACATATCAACTAGCATGAACACATATACTGCATACTACATCGGGCCGTAGCCCGGAACACATAACACATAACACATAACACATAATCCTGTCTGAGCCACGAAGGCATCAAACATACTAACTACTGCATCGGATCGAAGTCTGGAAACTACTGCTAACTGAACGGGCCGGCATTGTGGCCTTAGACCCGTCCCTACTGGAAGGAAACTCACCTGATGCTGCTGAACTGCTGCTACTAATCCTTTTGACTGCTACCTGACCTCTGACTTCGACTGCTGCTCCACTAGCTCCTCGAGCTACCAATATCTATATAACACTTAGTCCAACTGACCTCCAAAGGTCACTAGGTCAATTCTGGTCAAGGTCAAAATCCTGGTCAAAGTCAAACTTCCGGGTCAACCCTACTCGCCGAGTCTACCTACTGACTCGCCGAGTTCATATGCTCTGGGTCTTTCTTATTCGCGACTCGACTCGCCGAGTCCAACTACTTCCAAGTCCTGTCCTGTCCAACTCGCTGAGTCACCACTCGACTCACTGATTCGAGCCCTAACTCGAAGGGTTTAGGGTTTCGCGATCTGACTCGCCGAGTCCAAGAACAGACTCGCCGAGTCCTAGATAATCTTCAACCAATTTGTCGAGTTGCTCATCCAACTCGCCGAGTCCATGCCTAACTTCATCCGACTCGACGAGTTGTTCATCCTCCTCGTCGAGTTCCTCCTCATCTTCAAGCTACTCGCCGAGTCCACTCGAAGGACTCGCTGAGTCTATCCAGTCCTCCATCCATGCAGTGGCTTTTTGAGCCAAACAGAGTTTCCAACTCATAGATCCATACTTCTAGGGACTATCCCCCACGTAAAGTGGCAAACTTTACGTGTAGATTAAGAGATCTAGGCTCAAAACACCCTAAACTAGGGTTTATGGCAAACATACTTCTTCAACATACCAAGGGCTGATACTTTAGGGGATTCAAGACCAAAACAACCATGGATCTGAGGTAGCAACCTCAGATCTGAACCTCCAACTCGGATTGGTTACATATCATACCAACAATGACCAAAACTCACATATAAGAATAGATCTAGGTGCAAAAGGGAGTCCAAGCAACAACTTATTACCTCCAACTGGTCTGAAATGTCTTTTCAATCTCGGATCTACAATCCCTTCTTGCACCTCCAAGGCTTTTCTTCCTTCTCCAAGCTTTAGTGCACTCTACAAGGCAAGATCCAGCTCAAAATCGGATATGGCAGCTAGGGTTTGGTGTTCTGGGGTAGAGAGGCAATAAAGGAACCCTAGGAAAGAGAATGAGACGCTTAAATAGGCTCCAAATCCCGGATTTAGGGTTTTTCCTCGCTCAGACCCAACTCGTCGAGTCTCCTTGGGCGACTCGCCGAGTCGGTCGCTTACACCACAACCCGGATCCCGCTCGGACTCACCGAGTCCCTCCATGGACTCGCCGAGTCTCCCCTTAAACTTGAGGTTTTTCTTTCTTTTCTTGGCTTTCCAAACTTTGGGGTGTTACAACTCTACCCCACTTAAACTAAACTTCGTCCTCGAAGTTTGCTATGACCAACTGCCTGCAAACTGCCTCCAACTCTTTGCCTGGGAAATCTAACACCCTCTTTGTCCTTCACTCCAGCCATTCACAATGTCGATCACTACCGTTGGTACATACTGAATCCTTTTCTTTTCCATAATTTCCTCAACGTTACTTCCTCCGACTGAAAATCCTGTTGCCTCTCATCTGCCTACTGGATGCACTGAGACTACCCTTGTTCAACTATTCTGCCAATATCTGAGTTACCGAACTCCCACCGGTCACTACACTCCATCGCAATCTCCTAGCCGCTCCCAGCGACTCCGGAAGATACCTCGACTGTCTATAACTGTTCTATCCATTCTGCCATCCATACTGAATCGATGTTGCTAGAACCAGCTTGCTTATCTATCCCTGATTACTCAACTCCTACTAACTCGAACCTTTCATCCTGAAGAAAAGCTACCTGCCTAGCTATCCTTACATATCACTTATACTCGGCCGAAGGCTCAACTGATCCTGCTGAGAGAGACTTGCCATTTCCAAATCAACCAACTATACCACCAGTACTTGCATTACAACGCAAATACTAATATTGATCATGCCTGAAACTCTAAACTGCCTGAGACACTAAACTGACTGAAACACTGAATTCCGACTCAAACGCGGAATTAGGGACTCCTCACTTAGTCGCTTCCACGACTTCTGAACGAAATCTTTCTCTGGAACTAGTTTCCACTAGTTATCCTGTCGTTGTGGCTCTAATAACCTTCCGATCCAACCGATCGGGTCCATACATCACATCCTGACATCATCCATTCCATGGCTAACAACATGATGGTTCCCAGACTGACGGTAGCCCTTAACATACCCGAACCCCAACGGTCCACTGCTACTCTGATCTCATAACTGATGTGACGATCTATAGCCAAAATTTGTTGATTTAGCCATAACTGAACCATTTGGGAAATCCGAATCTAACCCGTGGATTCCCATATTCCCACTGCTGCACCCGAACGGGTGGGAATTACTAAGTTCCCGCGTTCAACAACGCGCTCATGCTGCTACCAATCTGATAAAAGCCACGGCTACACCCGCGGACTCACAACTCTCAAATACTATCTGGCTGCTAATGAACGCTACGGCTACCCCCCGCAGACTTACAACACTACTACTACTATCTGACTACTAGTGAATGCTACGGCTACCCCCGCAGACTTACAACACTCTACTACTATCTGACTGCTAGTGAATGCTACGACTACCCCCGCAGACTTACAACACTACTACTACTATCCCGAGGACATCCTGACTATCCCTAGTCCCGCTCGTGAATCCTCATCCTGATTTCTCAAAACCAGCTCTCAGTCTTTGAATTACTGCATCATCCTCGACATCCTATATCCTTGAATGCTCAGCGCTTTGTTGAGGAACTCTTCAGCTTGGTTCCCGAAACAACCGCCTACTAATCCAGATATAAGAAGCTATTGTTGGGAAGTTTCCAAATTCCCAACTCCTGAATCCACATAACCCTGCATGCTGGCTCTGCCACTGGCTACTAATACGAAGACATCTCCTGCTAACCGTTTCTCCGGATCCTCATTCCGACTCACTTGAGCCTTTACAGGTGGTCCTCAAATCCTGGATTCCCAACCAGCTTCTAACCCTCTCCATTACATGAACTAACTGCTGGGAAAAGTTCTCGAACTCCCAATTCTGAACTTCTCAATCCATCCATCACTGTGCTACTACCACTTCTTCTCAGAGGCCGCGCACTCATTCTGGGTCTACGTGACTCTTATCCATGTATACCCGGAGGGTTCTCCCCCACTTCGATCCTGCTTACCCCTTGCTGCTTCACATTCAAAAGAGATCCTGACCTTTACTACCATTCCAAAACATCTACTGGGGAACCCAAGCCCGCCAGGTAGGAATTTAACCAATCCATCCCAAACACTAACCACTCCGAACTAGCGAAACAAACCAAATCTCTCCCAACCATGCTACAGTTACTGCATCCTCCAAAACCTTCTCCATAAGAGCACATCCCCTAACTACTAACCAATTATCCGAGGTATGCAAATGGCATATAACATAATCACAAGCAAGCCACTCCATAACACAACACTTATACCACAATTGATGCAGAACCATAACAATATAATCATAACATAAGCTGACAGAAAAAAAAAAAAAAAAACAAAGTTACATACCTCCATTACTTAGTGCTGCTCGAATCCCTGCTGAAATCTACCAGAGAAACTCGGCTCCGAGCCGTAGGCACCCTTGCCCGGCCTCAACAACCACTGACGGTACTTGAAGTCCCAAGGGTAGGAGCTGGCGCCTGCCCTGCTGAATACAAACTCGGACAGTGGGCCTTCTTGTGGCCCCTCTGACTGCAATGGAAACATATCCGATCAAGTCCCTGGGCGATGGTAATAATGCAATCCCTGCTAAAATGGCCAATCTGGCCGCACTTGAAACATCCGGCATCGCCACCACTCCTACGCCTGCACACACCCATGTGCGTCCTTCCGCACTTCCCGCATCGACTGCGGCTCTGGTAGTTCCTCGTCCTCAATTCCGAACCCTTGGGCCTCTTACCCGAACCTGTGGCTACCTGAGTCTCATCCATTTTCCTCTTCCTTTCCGACCCCCTGCCCGGCTCTCGCTCCTGCGTTATCCCAACGGCAACGCCTGCCGACTGAACAGCAACTGTCTGATCCTGGAGCCTCGCTATCAATCTATCAGTGGTCCTCACAACCATGTCGGGCAGATCCTCACGAATGGCTCGTGAAACTTCCTCAACTATCCAATCATGCAAAGGTCTCTCTTGGAGACAGAATGCCCCACTCACCCCTGCCCCCCGATGGCAGGAACTAGAAATGGGATCTCCCTCCCTGTTGGATCCCTGAACTCCATAAGATTCGGGACCTAGACGAGCCCCAATCTGTCCTAAAACCATCCCGGCCTTAAAGGCCTCAAGATGACTGTCCATGAGCTCCACAATGGCCTCTCTAACTGAACCGAAGATCACTGGAGTCTGATCAATGATGTTGCCCATAATCTCCGCGGAAATGAAATCCCTCATCTGATCATCAAGCTGCCCGGCTCTAAAGCCCGAGCCAGACCCCTCCCCTGCACCAGAACTGCCAACTGATATCTCGTGCAACGTCACCATGCTGAAAATATAACAATTCCTGATCAATTTACACACTACCGCTGAGGGATCTTTCACACACTCTACTAGTTCCTTGGTTTTGCCTCGGCCCCTCTTGAATCGAGTACGGATCCTCTGCTTTCTGTAGTATGGGCCCCTACCACCTTCCACATCTACCCGTACTTTCCTCAAGAGTTACCTCAACTCCACCAAGTCCCCTTTACTCTTCTACTGATCTCTGCTACTCTCATCCTAGGCTTGCCCTAGGGAACCTCTGACTCTACCCAAACAGTCCTCAGCTGCTGAAGGCCTCCTTGTAATGCCAATTAGCCACCACCTGAATACCATCACATGTAATGAGGCTCGGATAATCCTTCGGGTAAAAGTCTCGTCCCTACAATGGTTGGACTCAGATGAGAGCTGCGCAGTAGGGCCAAATCCAACCCTGATCACATGTGATGTGACGTATTCACCTAATGGCTAACTCCCATCACTCAGAGTCCCACAAAGCACAAATCAAGCAGCATTCGGATAAAGGAAACATACTCAGGCAAAACAATTCTCATAACAAGAAACTGCACTAGCATACAATGCTAAGCTCATGCTATCAGGCATAACCTACACAGGCTATCCTACTACTGTCTACTCAATACTAGCATGCAATTCTTATCAAGCTCAAACACATAAAACAGGCACATAAGGCATCATCCTAGATCTTTAGTCCTATTCTAGCATGCTGTTCTACTGGAGCTGAAACTGAAACTGAAACTGAACTGAAACTGAAGTTGATAATGATAATCATAACATAACTTGTATGGGTAAATTGGGAGTACTTACTTGAGCTCGGCTGATTGCATGCACCACACCTTTTTTTCTTTTCAAAGTTCCTTCCTTATGAATTCTTCTTTCTTTTCTAAAACCGTTTTCTTTCTCAAAACTCTCTTTTTACAAAACCGACTTTTCATTTTTTTGAAAATCTTTATACCAATCCCTCAGTTTGAGTCCAGACACGCTCGAGAGCATGTCCAAATCCCTCAAACCAAGGCTCTGATACCAACTTGAAACGACCCAAAAATACAACCCAAAAATTTATTTAAAAACATTATTAGAATCATATTTAGAAAAACTATATCATAAGTCATAACATAAATTCTCGATTATTAATTCAAAACATAATATCATTATCAGAGTCAAACATTCCCAGGCTATTTGACTATGGTGTGTGCACTGCAATCTTCCCGAGCTCCTTTTTTGAAAACTGAGTACCTGAAACCAAAACTGAAAACCGTAAGCACAAAGCTTAGTGAGCTCCCCCAATCTAACACATACCATGCAATAACATATAAAGCACATACTGGGCCTTGCCCACTGCATCGGACCGATGTCCGGACTAACTGGGGTCTTACCCCCTACATCGGACCGAAGTCCGGAAACTGACTGGGACCTTGTCCCCTGCATCGGACTGAAGTTCGGACTAACTGGGGCCTTGCCCCCTAAATCGGACCGAAGTCCGGAAACTGACTGGGACCTTGTCCCCTGCATCGAACCGAAGTCCGGACTAACTGGGGCCTTGCCCCCTACATCGGACCGAAGTCCGGAAGCTAACTGAACATAGCATAGCATAACATATCAACTAGCATGAACACATATACTGCATACTACATCGGGCCGTAGCCCGAAACACATAACACATAACACATAACACATAATCCTGTCTGAGCCATGAAGGCATCAAACATACTAACTACTGCATCGGATCGAAGTCTGGAAACTACTGCTAACTGAACGGGCCGGTATTGTGGCCTTAGATCCGTCCCTACTGGAAGGAAACTCACCTGATGCTGCTGAACTGCTGCTGCTAATCCTTTTGACTGCTACCTGACCTCTGACTTCGACTGCTGCTCCACTAGCTCCTCGAGCTACCAATATCAATATAACACTTAGTCCAACTGACCTCCAAAGGTCACTAGGTCAATTCTGGTCAAGGTCAAAATCCTGGTCAAAGTCAAACTTCCGGGTCAACCCTACTCGCCGAGTCTACCTACTGACTCGCCGAGTTCATATGCTCTGGGTCTTTCTTATTCGCGACTCGACTCGCCGAGTCAGTCCATGACTCGCTGAGTCCAACTAGTTCCAAGTCCTGTCCTGTCCAACTCGCTGAGTCACCACTCGACTCACTGATTCGAGCCCTAACTCGAAGGGTTTAGGGTTTCGCGATCTGACTCGCTGAGTCCTAGACAATCTTCAACCAACTCGTCGAGTTGCTCATCCAACTTGCCGAGTCCATGCCTAACTTCATCCAACTCGACGAGTTGTTCATCCTCCTCGTCGAGTTCCTCCTCATCTTCAAGCTACTCGCGGAGTCCACTCGAGGGACTCGCCGATTCTATCCAGTCCTCCATCCATGCAGTGGCTTTTCGAGCCAAACAGAGTTTCCAACTCATAGATCCATACTTCTAGGGACTATCCCCCACGTAAAGTGGCAAACTTTACGTGTAGATTAAGAGATCTAGGCTCAAAACACCCTAAACTAGGGTTTATGGCAAACATACTTCTTCAACATACCAAAGGCTGATACTTTAGGGGATTCAAGACCAAAACAACCATGGATCTGAGGTAGCAACCTCAGTTCTGAACCTCCAACTCGGATTGGTTACATATCATACCAACAATGACCAAAACTCACATATAAGAATAGATCTAGGTGCAAAAGGGAGTCCAAGCAACAGCTTATTACCTCCAACTGGTCTGAAATGTCTTCTCAATCTCGGATCTACAATCCCTTCTTGCACCTCCAAGGCTTTTCTTCCTTCTCCAAGCTTTGGTGCACTCTACAAGGCAAGATCCAGCTCAAAAATGGATATGGTAGCTAGGGTTTGGTGTTCTGGGGTAGAGAGGCAGTAAAGGAACCCTAGGAAAGAGAATGAGACGCTTAAATAGGCTCCAAATCCCGGATTTAGGGTTTTTCCTCGCTCAGACCCAACTCGTCGAGTCTCCTTGGGCGACTCGCCGAGTCGGTCGCTTACACCACAACCCGGATCCCGCTCGGACTCGCCGAGTCCCTCCATGGACTCGCCGAGTCTCCCCTTAAACTTGAGTTTTTCTTTCTTTTCTTGGCTTTCCAAACTTTGGGGTGTTACACAATCAAAGGTTTAAGTAAAAATACACTTGAATTGCCTTCAATATTCTCAAAGTCGAATGCTTAGGCTCGATCTTCGAGTGTCTAGGGTTCCAACAGTGACTTCAATCGCAACTTAACCTCCAAGGATTTTCCCCCGCCAGCCTCAATTCGGCAGTTCATCTTATATTTATAGATTTTTTGAAAACAGAGTTAACTCGTCGAATCCAGGTATCAACTCGGCGAGTCCCTCATTAAAAATCCGTGTAAGGCAAGGACTTTTATGGCTTCGAGAAAATTCGATCCGACTCGTCGAGTCGGGGTATTGACTCACCGAGTCCCTCTTGTTTTTGACTCTTTTTCTTTTTTCATCCATTTCCGAGCTCCCGAATGCTAATCCTGCTCCCTTTCGCTCCCGAGCATATCTTTTGGACTAAAAATACAATTTAAACACTATTAAGTACCTTTTATCCATAATTTGCACATAATTAGCTAACAAATAATAGAAATCTAAACTAAAAACATGGCTAAAAATGCAAATATCATGTACCAACATCATCATCACCAACATACTTGTAATTCTTAGGATCCACATAGTGAATAGGTGAATAACTAACATTAACATTTTCAGCAACACTATGAAATTGAGGTACACTAGGAGTATTGAAAGTACCTATCAGATTGTTGCTCCCTTTATAGTTGCATAAATTACCAATCGACTGATTTCCACTCTAACCAGCCTTATTAACCTCATCTCCTTCATTAACCACCATAAACACTTTCACAGTCATTCCTTCAGTACATTTTATTACATTTATCAACATTCTAACATCCATGTATTCAACTATGACTATATAATAATTCAATTCAGGATGATGGAAACGAAGACTAATTATATATTTGTCTAATAAACCAATTTTGCTTCTCACAAAAGATACAAAATCACTATAACTAATATACTTTGAAAATATCAAAGCGAATTAAGTAATACCTCTATGTGGACATACGTATTTCAGATTTGTTTCAATAACTTGTCATCTCCCACCAGTTCCAAAACAAACCAAATATTCAATCATTTTTTAGAGATATTTTAAAGCAATTTCCTAAGAAATAACAAGTAAACTAATAATTTTCTACAAAAGTTTATATATAATAAGGTTATTTCGTAGTCAAACCCATTGATTTTATAGTTAAAATTAAAAAATAAAATAAAATAAAACATAAATTCGCAGATGAAAGATAGAGGAAATCGCAGATGGACACAACTCATCTGTGATTTTAGCCTAGTAAACCCCTATATATACAAAAAAAAAAAATTAAAAAATACCCCACCTGCGAATGTAAAAGTGGCTAAAGCACAATTGTGTTTTAGCCACTTGTACATTTGCAGATGGGATGTGAAAACCGCAAATGGATCATTCCAATCTGCGATTTCAGTGGCCAAATTTGCAATTTCAATTCTTTCGGTTATTTTCTAAAAAGTAATTAGTATATTTGGCTAATTTTATCATTTTCTCTTATTGTTACTTAAATATATTATTAAGCTCAATGTGGTAGTCACCATCATAACGTTATTATATATATATATATATATATATATATATATATATATATATATATATATATATATATATATATATATATCCTTACTATCTTATAAAAGAAATCTAACTATTTCTAAAAATAGATTGATTATAATAATAATATTTTTTTAAGACGTCCAAATGATGAAGCTGATAGTACAAGTAATCATTAATAAAATAATATTAAATTTTAACCATATTTTGAATTCAAATATTTATCATCAAATCTCCTTATATTTCTCAACAATTTGATATGGTTCCCTCAAATCTCGGATTCATTCAAATTTTGAACCCTTTTAGATATCCTTAAATTTAGTATGTTGATTCAAATATCCCTCCAATCGCATATACCTCTTTGCTCACTCCTCTGCTATAAAACCCACCGTCCAGGAACAAAAAATGACTTCATTTCCCAAATAACACCATAGTTTGATTATTTTGTCTTCGACATGTACTTTCTTTTGTAACATAACATTTTTGTAGAGGAAACATATCACCGAAAGAATTTACACGCCCAGCCGCTTTGTGCGGGTATACTGCTAGTATATATATATATATATATATATATATATATATATATATATATATATATATATATATATATATATATATATATATATTCAATTGAGAAAAATAAAAGGTTGAGAATGATATAATAATTCTCAGTCACACATTTATTTTGCCGCAAAAAACTTAGACGTACTGGCGGAATGGGTAACAGATATATATATATGTGTTTTCCAACCAAACATGTTTCCTTGAAATGTGTTAATCATTACCTGAATATACACAAAAAACATGTTTTATTTATTTATTTATTTATTTTAGAATGTTATTTTTATCGAAAATTTATTTTAATTATATCAAAATTCATAATTTTTTTTTATTATAAATAGATATCCATGTTGATATAGTTTTGAGATAAAATAAAAAAATTACTTTTTTTAGAGTTTCATCTATCGTTATTCATAAGTGAATAAAAACATATCAAGATTTTATTACAGTACATTCGTTATTCATTTATGAATGAAACGTATATTTAACTTTTTTACAGTTTAAGTATCGTTTATATATAAATATAACACGTTATAAAGTTTTCCTACCTAAAATATATATTTTTTACATCATCTTTCGTCACGTGTTATATTTATATATGAAGAAAACATGTATTAGTTATCATCATATGTTATATTCATATATTAAGGAAACATGTTTTCTTGAAAACACATATGTATTCATTTCACATTTCCGCAGGTAAAACTCGTGTATTATACAGATTGAATTAAAAAATAAAATATTAAATTGTAAATAATAATTAAAATTATGAAATAAGGAATTAAACTTTGAAACAAGAAACATATTAATTTACAATTTATCATAATATTTATTACATTTGATAGTTTACATATATAAGTATAAGTATTATGTGACTTTTTAATTTTAAAAATTAAAAAAACCATAAATTAATATGTGTATATTATTTATTTAAAAAATATCACAAAATGATAAGTATCAAAACTTATTAAAGATTGACATGAAATAAAATTATCTTCATATTATATATATATATATATATATATATATATATATATATATATATATATATATATATATATATATATATATATATATATATATATATATATATATATATATATATATTAAACACCGATATAAAAACCAAAGTACAACAGGATTTTTTTTAAATTGTTAAACTTTTAAGCTTAAATCAATATAATATAACGTTAAAACAAAATTATCCAAAGGTAACAAAACTATTTTTTTACTTGGTTTTCAAAACTTGTATGAATGATATTTTTCGTTCATGCAATTTTAATTTGATCTTTTTAGGTTTAATGTTATTGAGTTTGTGATCATGATAAACAGTAGGTACCATTTATGTAATTATATGCTTTTAATTTTATGTTTTTTACATTCTATTTAAATTTATATTATGTTCTAGAAGTTATAATTATATTAAATGTCTTAACATACATACATATCGTATATCGGATATTCAAATAAATAAATAAATAAATATATATATATATATATATATTAATTTTAAATAATCTTACTATTTTAATAAAATTTTATTAACATTTTACTAGTGTAACTAAGTTTCTAGCCCAGTAAAATAATAGAGTTAATTATTGAATTCATCCATATGGTTCAGTCGAAATTACATGTTTAGACTTTATTTTTTTTACGCTCGCACCGTCCTTATGTTATCATTTTGTTGTGTTTTTCGTCCCTAACAGATATGAAATGACTATATTACCCTTTATCTTTTATTTTAAATATTTTTATTATCATTTATTAATTAAGAAAATAAATTAATGTAAATTACTTTAAAATATATCACCCCACAATCATCGTCACTTCCATAGACCAACATCATTACCATTGAACACCACCGTCACCATTACTATCTCCACTAAAGCTAAACTGAAATTAACTCTTAACTACCACAAAAAACAGATCAAAGCTCAAATAAAATAAAAATATCAAACCCCCAAACATAATTCCAAACCACAAATCAAAATCAAATCCCATAAAAAAGAAAAATATTGATAACCAATCAAATACATATATGAAATCCTAACTTGAAACTAAAAAAAATGAAGCCTGAAATGAAATCAAATGCTAAGTTGAAACTTAAAACCTAACAACAGATTAAATCTATGCACAACGACGAGATTGTCCCATATTGACTCTTCAAATGACGGTGGTGGCAATTTAGGGCTTGGGCTTTGACTCTTCAATGATGGCGGTGGCAATTTAGGGCTTGGACTTTGACTCTTCATGTGAAGTCGTCGATGGTGATGAAAAAGGAAACAAAATTTAGGGTTTGGATTTTATGTTCGACGGTGTGAAATCAAAAACCTCATCTTTACAAAAGCATATCGATTGACCTAGAGAATATTCTTCATGATTACATCCGATGGTGCATAGAGACGACAACGATGGTGTAAAATCAAACCTTCATCTTAAAATCAAAAACTCACCGGTGGTAATGAAAAAAGGCAATCAAATCTAGGGCAGATTCTTGAAGATTACATCTGGTGGTAGATGTTTATGGGTTTTTTTTTTTTTTTTTTTTTTTTTTTAATAGCAGTGGATGGTTGTGAGTTTTTTATACTGGTGGATGGTTGTAGGTTGTTCGATGGCAATGATGGTTGATTCTTCAGACGATAAGATGTGAAGACTTGCGGTGGCGGATGGTTGTTCGAAGGTAACAACGAAGGAGGTTTCCGACGAGAGGGTGCAGTTGTGACAAGGCAACGGGAAAGAGAGAAGGCAGAGTAGAGAGTCTGATGTGAAGTGATAACGGGTTGCGATTGGGATGGTGACAAGCTTAATAAACATTTTCTTTAATACATTAATTTATTTTTGATTTAATAATTAATAAACAAATAAATAAATAAACCTGAAAATGGGCAAAATAGTTTTTTTATGTCTTTCCGAGACGAAAAACGTAACTAAATCATATCATAAGGATGTTTCGAATGCAAAAAAATAGTTAAGGATTAAACACGTAATTTGGACCAAACTAGAATCGATTTTAATAATTTAGTCAAAATAATATAAATATCTTATATCTGTTGGTGTTTAACCTTGGAATTTATTGACTTCATTTTATATGAAACGTGATAGACTAAATAGTCAAAATTAAAATATCAAATGCTTTCGAAGAAAAGGGCAAAAGCCGTAAAAATAGCAGACAAAAGGGGATATTTTCGTCTTTTCATCACTTCAAAATTCGCGGGCCAACTGTAATCTGCTAAAGAATAGCGTTATCAGCTCGCCGAGAAACTGTTCGTCCTCGTGAACCCTGAACGATCCAATTCTGTGTGTGTGTGTGTGTCAGAGATTTAACGATCTCGAAGGCAATACCATTCACAGTTAGGCGTCGAGCGATTTGTTGATCAGTGATCATATCATGCAGACCATTTAACAGGAATATTAGGAAGGGCAGATCTCAATGGCAGCGTCGGATGGCACCGAGTACTTCGATGTGGATATGGAGAGCGGTCATGATATGTTTTCATGGCGGTCAAATGCTGAGGAGGCTCAACGAGACGAGACGGAGCTTCTATGGGCGGCGATAGAGAGGCTACCATCAAGAAAGGAGAAGAAATTCGCGTTACTGAAACGCTCAGTATCCGGATCAAATGGCTCTGAAGAGAGAACGGAAACGGTAGACGTTACGAAACTTGATCGGCGCAACCGTTCTCTTATCGTTAGGAAAGCTCTCGCTACGTCTGAACAGGATAATTATAAACTCCTCGCGGCCATCAAAGAACGATTCGATCGGTATTCGCATTACTTGATGCTAGGTTTTTAGTTTTACTCACTTCAGAATCTGTTTAAATTTGGAGAAATCTCTATATTCAAATTTACTGTTTCAATTTTTTTTGAGGTATTGATGAGTCTAATTTTGTTTTGTTTATCAATTTTTGCATTGAAAAGAGTTGGATTGGAGGTTCCGAAGGTTGAAGTTAGGTTTGAGAAGCTGAACATTGAGGCAGATGTAGTGATTGGCTCTAGAGCTTTGCCGACTTTAGTTAATTATTATCGTGATGTGATTGAGGTAAGTGTGGCCATCGTCTTATTCATTTAACGAACCATTCAAATTCGGAACATTAACTTTCCGTCAAAATTTAAGTAGATTTCACTATCAATCTTCATAGGTATGTTCTTTTGTAAGTTTAATGTATTTATTAGTGTTTTCTTCAACAGAACACATACAATTTTTAAGATGGATAAGTAGTTTGGTCTTCAAATCTCTATTATATCTAACATACATTTATGACATGCATGTATGACGTTACCTTTTATATAACTAATTTACTGATTTCGGTTTGATTTCACTGGTGCTTGCAGCATGTCTTAACGAATTTGAGGATTTTCCACCCACGGAGACATCGTCTATCAATCTTGAAGGATATTAGTGGTTCAATAAAACCAGGAAGGTACTATTGTAATTTGTATATGTGCATTGTCTCCTAATACGTGATAAATTTGAAGTGGAAAATAGAATTTCATCATTTTGCATCGGTAGGAGATTTTCTATTGCATGAATCATAGCACTTATCATGACACATACATAAAGCGTTTATAAGTAATTTGACTACCATATTTTATATTATAAAATGCTGTTGCAGAGAATTGTTTAATGTCATTGGTTGGCGATTGAATCAAACATAAAACCTCGCACTTAATACTTGGGAAATTGGTATGCATGGACAATTGCAGAAACACGTATTGTTCCAAGTGTTTGGGTAACAGGAATATGAGTTCAATAGAAATCAAGAGATAGAGATAAAAAGTTTATTGAGTTTGTATACATAGTAATTACTGGTTACTTTGAGGATAGTACGATTTAAGCAATGTTTGTATTAGTAGCAAATTTTGAAATCGAGCAGTGATCTTATCCATTTTGAATCTTAATATGATTGTCCTGCTTTTTAAGACAAGAGGAAAGGGGAAAGAAAAGATTAAATGCTCATACTATTTAGTAGCACTAAAAGGTGCTAAATTTGAAGCAAGGTAGGCGCTATTCAGTTCTTTTTCTTGTTTCTCTCCTTTTTCAAAATTAGAGGTAAATTGTTTTATCTAGAAGCTTAATGATCAAATCTCAAGAGTTTAAACTGATGTGAGTTATTTGAATTTTCCACTACATTACCTCATCACTCTAGGAAGTTGGTTGGCATTTTAACAAAAGAAAGTGTCATCATTTAAGTCTACTAACTTCTGTTTGACTTATGAACAGGATGACATTGCTTTTGGGCCCACCTGGTTCCGGGAAATCTACATTGCTCTTAGCTCTTGCAGGAAAACTTGATACTAGCTTAAAGGTATTCATGCACAAAATTTCTGTTATTGCATAATTTTGGACATGAACGTGTGGCCCTTTTCATTTAACATGCTATATTGTTTTCAGAAAAGTGGTAAGATTACATATAATGGCCATGAACTTCATGAGTTCTGCGTTCAAAGGACTTCAGCCTACATTAGTCAAACAGATAACCACATTGCAGAACTAACAGTACGAGAAACTCTGGATTTTGGTGCTAGATGTGAAGGTGAAGGGTTTGCAGGTTTGTCTTGCTGAAAACCCGTGTATGATCCTTTATGGCAATGTTTTCTATTTCTATTTCTATGTCTTGTAATATCTTATACATCCAGGAAACTTGAGAGAACTTACTCGTTTGGAAAAGGAAAATAAAATACGCCCCAGCCCTGAAGTTGATGCATTTATGAAGGTTACCATTTTCAGAATTGTAGTATACTTTCACTACTTCCCATACGCATCTACACTGTTATCTGAAATTTAGTTGTATATATGTAAATTACCAGGCATCCTCTGTTGCTGGGAAAAGACACAGTATTTCAACAGATTACATGTTGAAGGTGCTTGGTCTTGATGTATGTTCAGAGACATTTGTTGGAAATGATATGCTCAGGGGTATTTCAGGTGGTCAGAGAAAGAGAGTTACTACAGGTTCTTTTCTCTCTTTTCAGTCGTAAAAATGTCTCCTTTTGTGAAAAAAAAAAAATAGTTTGAGTAAAGCATATTTTAGGTGAGATGGTGGTTGGTCCAAGGAAAACCCTTTTTATGGATGAAATATCAACTGGACTAGATAGCTCAACAACGTATCAAATTGTGAGATGCATAAAGAATTTTGTTCATCAAATGGAAGCCACAGTTTTGATGGCTCTTCTTCAGCCTGCACCCGAAACATTTGATCTCTTTGATGATCTAGTGGTATTATCAGAAGGCCATGTGGTATATGAAGGTCCTCGAGAACAAGTGCTTGATTTCTTTGAATCATTAGGTTTTCAAAAGCCCCTACGTAAAGGCACTGCAGATTTTCTTCAAGAGGTATTTTTTTATGTTTATTTGATTATTAATTTTCTAGAATATCACTTTTTTACTAGGAAACTTTACTGCTGAATGCTGATGTATAATTTTATAATAGGTCACATCAAGAAAAGATCAGGATCAATATTGGGCTGATTCTTCAAAACCATATGAATACATTCCAGTTTCAAAGATTTCTGAGGCTTACAAAAAATCCATCTATGGAAGGTCTCTGGAGTCTTCACTTTCTGTACCATTTGATAAATCTAAGGGTCATGTGTCAGCTTTGAGGAAAAAGGAGTATGGCGTATCAAAATGGAGGCTTTTCCAAGCTTGTTTCTCAAGAGAGTTTCTATTGATCAAAAGACATAGTTTTCTTTACATTTTCAAGACCATCCAGGCATGATCTCTCTCTTGCTTTTCATTTTTCACGTGTTTACATAAATATTATCCCTTGATGTATGCTATAAGTAAAGAAATTACACAAAGTCTTAACATCTAACACCCCCTCAAACTCAAGAGGGTATTCTTGTGCTTATAAGTTGTAATTGATTGTGTGATTTTGAAATGTGACATTTATCTATCACATGACCTACAGGTTGCATTTGTCGGATTTGTTACATGCACACTCTTCATAAGGACAAGATTACACCCCACAAATGTAACAGATGGAAGCCTATATCTTGGCTGCTTATTTTTCGCACTCGTGCACATGATGTTCAATGGATTTTCTGAGCTCCCACTTATGATATTCCGACTACCCGTATTTTACAAGCAAAGGGATAATAATTTCTATCCTGCATGGGCTTGGTCTGTTTCTAGTTGGATTCTCCGTGTTCCCTACTCTGCTGTTGAAGCTATTGTATGGTCTACTATAGTGTATTACAGTGTTGGCTTTTCCCCTAGTGTAGGAAGGTATGCCCTATTTATTGCCACTTATAACTCCTGTCATTAGAATCTTGACATGCTCTTATGACTTGATTACTTGAATTCTTCTCAGGTTTTTCCGTTACGTGTTTGTTCTGTTTTCAATGCACCAGATGGCTTTAGGTCTCTTTCGTACATTGGCTGCAGTTGCAAGAAATGTGATCATTGCCAATACTTTCGGTTCAGCTGCCCTGCTTGTGGTATTCTTGCTGGGTGGATTTATTATGCCCAAAGGTAATTAAATTGCGTAAGTGTTTTTTAGTTTAATTTTCATGGTTAAACTAGCGATTAGAAATTAAATTATCTTCTTTCAGATATGATTAAGCCATGGTGGATTTGGGGTTTTTGGTCGTCACCTCTCTCATACGCACAAAGTGCAATTGCTGTTAACGAATTTACTTCCACAAGATGGATGAAGGTCCGTTTCTCTCACCACTTAACACTTATGTATGTATGTATGTATGTATGTATGTATGTATGCATGTCTTCTCTATGATAATACAATGGTGTCATTAAATTCAAACACTACCACTTTACAGAACCTCACTGGTACCAATACTACCCTTGGACACATAGTTCTTCAGTTCCATGATTTGCCTACTGATGATAATTGGTATTGGCTTGGAGTTGGTGTCTTGTTACTTTATGCTTTGGCTTTCAATATCATAGTGACTCTCAGTTTGGCTTATCTTAATCGTAAGTGTCACTTATTCGTGTTTCCATGTCTTACTGTTTTTTTTTTTTTTTTTTTTTTTTTTTTTTTTTTTTTTTTTTTTTTTTAATAATCTGGTTAACTGTTTCAATTTGTATCACAGCTCTAAAAAGTGCACAGATAGTTCCACCTGATACCGGAGAAAACAATTCAACAGATTCCACAGGTTGATTACTCTTACAGTTGCATGCTTTAAAATTAAAGTTATATACTTATATACTCCCTCCTTCCAAAAAAATGCAACATTTTTCTTTTTGGGTTGTCCTAAAAATATTTTTTATAAACTATGTGATGTTGCAATTTACATTATGGAGGGAGTATATATTAAAAGAAACTCCAATTTGCAATTTGCATCTTAACTGGTGATGCAGCTGGCAATCAGGCACCACCTGCTGACACTAGCTCTAGAAGACAAGGCATGACTCTCCCATTCAAGCCCTTATCAATGACTTTTCATAATGTCAATTACTTTGTTGACATGCCAAAGGTACAACACCTTAAACATGAATAATTCAGTGTCCACCATTAATTTAGCTTAAAATTACTCGACTTTTTCCAGGACATGAATTTGGAAGGAGTACCAGAAACAGAAAGGAAGCTGCAACTGTTGTCAGATGTAAGTGGAGTGTTTTTGCCAGGTGTCCTTACTGCACTAATGGGATCAAGTGGAGCAGGTAAGACCACCTTATTGGATGTCCTTGCTGGTAGGAAAACTGGTGGATACATCGAAGGGGAAATCAGTATCTCAGGCTTCCAAAAAGAGCAATCTACTTTCGCTAGGGTTTCGGGTTATGTAGAGCAAAATGATATACACTCTCCTCAAGTCACAGTCATCGAATCCCTCTTGTTCTCTGCTTTTCTCCGCCTTTCTCCAGATGTCAATGAAAAGCAAAGACGAGTTAGTTTCAAGTTTTCCACCATTCTCACCCGATGTAAAATCTCTTATCTGATTGGTGAATTATATTGTGCAGGAATTTGTTGAAGGGGTGATGAAATTAGTTGAGCTTGATAATCTAAGAGATGCTTTAGTAGGCTTGCCTGGGAGTACAGGATTGTCAACTGAACAAAGAAAAAGGTTAACAATTGCAGTTGAGCTTGTTGCAAACCCTTCAATCATATTCATGGATGAACCCACATCTGGACTTGATGCAAGAGCTGCTGCCATTGTCATGCGGACTGTACGTAACACAGTTGATACTGGAAGGACAGTGGTTTGCACCATTCATCAACCCAGTATTGAGATATTTGAAGCATTTGATGAGGTTCTTAGTTTTTTACTAATTTGACCTTTATTATAAGTCATGTGGAAACTTTGTTCTTATACACTATGTTTCGTCCACAGCTACTTCTTATGAAAAGAGGAGGACGTGTGATTTATGGTGGAAAAGTAGGTGAGAGGTCAAACATTTTGATCAAGTACTTTGAGGTAAAAAAAAAAAAAAAAAAAAAATCCATCATTATGCTTCAAAAGGAACATTGTTTCTATGGTTTTACATTTTCTCTTTTTACCTTTCCAGAGTATAAATGGAATTACACCGATGCCAAGTGAATACAATCCTGCGAATTGGATGCTTGAAATGACTACACCTGCTGCTGAAGAAAGACTCGAGCAAGACTTTTCCGTGATTTATAAAAACTCTAAGCAATATAGGTAATCTTTTATAATTGGTGTTGTGACTTGTGAGTACTTACTCTAAACAAAAGCTTGATATTTTTAATCAACATCTTTTGATAGAGATATTGAAGCTTTGATTCAAGAAACGAGTAATCCACAACCTGGCTCTGAACCTTTACACTTCTCTTCCACATACTCCCAAACTGGTTTCTCTCAATTCAGTACTTGCTTATGGAAGCAGAATCTTGTGTATTGGAGAAGCCCAGAATACAATGCTGTGAGATTGTTCTTCACAACTCTGTGTGCCTTGATTGTTGGTTCTGTATTTTGGGATGTCGGGTCAAAAAGGTAACATATCATCTGTTGATTGGTTTTTGGCATCACATTTCTTGTTAAATAAATAAATCGTTAATATATTAATTCTGCAGAAACAGCAGTCAAAACTTAATGGTCGTAATGGGAGCTCTTTATACTGCTGTTATGTTTCTTGGTGTAAATAACTCTTCATCTGTACAACCAGTGATCGCAATTGAAAGAACAGTTTTTTATCGTGAGAGAGCAGCCGGAATGTATTCTGCAATCCCTTATGCTATAGCACAGGTAAATAATTATGTTTATCTTTTTTTTTTCTTTGTACATGTGAGTTTTGAGTTGATTTCTACTGTAGGGTCTTGTGGAGATCCCCTACATCGCGGCCCAGACAATATTATATGGCATCACTACATACTTCATGATCAACTTTCAAAGGACAATTGGTATGATACATTGATACTTATCTATATTTACCTTCTTTTACTGTATTTACAAATTACAGTGTTAGCTTGAATTATTGTTGTGGTTGGTCATGGTGCAGGGAAGTTTTTACTCTACCTTGTGTTCATGTTTTTAACTTTCACTTACTTTACCTTCTATGGAATGTTGGCTATTGGTCTTGCGCCATCTCAACAAATGGCTGCTGTTGTTTCTGCTGCTTTTTACTCATTATGGAACCTCCTTGCTGGTTTTCTTGTCCCAAAACCGGTAACTAACTTTTACCAAATACCAATGTTTTATTTATTTCCCTTTTTCTTTTTTTATTTACTTTGGTTTTTGTATGTAGTTAATACCCGGGTGGTGGATCTGGTTCTACTACCTATGTCCAATTGCATGGACTTTGCAAGGTCTCATTGGGTCTCAACTTGCTGACGTGGAAGAACCCATCACAGGACCCGGAGGTTTCCAGGGTACAGTGAAAGGCTATTTGAAAGAAGCACTTGGCATAGAATCCAACATGATTGCTCTTTCAGCCTTCATGCTTTTCGCCTTCAGCCTCCTCTTCTTTCTTATCTTCGCACTCTCCCTTAAATTCCTTAATTTCCAAAAAAGATGACCTTCATACGCATACTCACTTCACAATTTTTGTCCACGGGTAAAGATTATCTTCATATTAGGTAAAGGTAAATTAATTAGTTTCGGTGAAGATATTAGGTAAAAAGATAAAATAGTCAAAAATTTTGGCCAGGTATTAGGTAAAGGTGTTGAAATGATAGGCACCTACATCTTGCTATCTTCAAGAAAATTTGATTCTTGTTTGAATGTCTCACACAAAGACAAGATCAGGAAAACCAGGAGAATTTGAGTTTAATATTTCATCTATATGTCGTAGAAAGGGGTGCAAACGAGTACTCCACATCCTTTCCAAATTATATGGGAAATTTTACATATATATATTCAGATAATCACAATTAGGAGAATTGAAAAAGAAAAAAGGAAGTCAAATTTCATCAATATATATTCAAATAATCACAACTAGGCACAGCAAACGAGTGGTACAGTAGTACACCACATTCCTTTCCAAATTATATGGGAAAATTTACATATACACCCCCATAATTATCGCTTTCCTACTTTTCCACCCTACATTTAAAAAAAATGCACCACATACCATCCAAAACCACCGTCACTTCAAGGAATTAGTTTTTCATTCCTCATAACATCAATCCAATGTAATTAGGCCTGGCAATCGTGTCGTATTCGGGTTGGCGTGTCGCGGATTGACGGGTCAAAATATACCAACCCAAACACGACCCATTTAAATATACAGGTCACGGGTTGGCGGGTTTGGAACATAAACTCATATATGATCCGCCAACCCATTTATTTATACGGGTTCATAGGTTGGCGGGTTCGTGGGTCCAAATTTTAGACATTTAAGTCTTAAACATCCAAATGAAAATTAAAAACATTTACAAAAACATATTACAAACTTAACCTTAGAGGTTACGACTTACGACCTTAGACCATCCACCACAAGTCAAAATGTTAAAATAGTCAAATAGTCTATGAATCAATGGTATATATTATATATTACTTATTAAATATTAATACTTGATATATAAATACATTTAAATATAAAATAATTTTTTTTATTGAGAATATAAACGGGTTGGCGGGTCAACCCGTTTATTTTTTGAGAAACTCATATATGACCCGTTTAATAAACGGGTTGGTGAGTTGGCGGGTTGACGGGTTGAAAAACTCAACCCAAACCTATTTATTCCGTGTCGTGTTGTGGGTCGTGTCGCGGGTCGTATCGAGAATTGTCAGCCTTAAATGTGATATCGAATCAAGAGCATGATACCTCGTTGTAAACCCGAGTTGTGTGTTCTTTGGTTAATTAATCTCTTTCTAACTAATCTTAATATATTCAAGAAATGTCAAGTTAAGATAGCAAAATCTTTTTCTCCTAGATATCAAAATAAAATCTACTATTTTATGTAAGGTAATGAATTAAAAAGATTGTGTTTGAATTAGTAAACTTTGAGATTTATCTGTTTTAATTAAGATAAGCAATTTTTTTTCCTATTCTAGTGGGTGGTTGTTAATGGAAAAAACCAATGTAATGTTGGCATCAAATCTTTCATACGTGTTGAGCAAATCATCATATTACCAATATAGAAAATTTTAAAACGTCATAACCAAATATTTGTTGTTTTTAAAGATGATTACTTAAATTAGATTTTAAAATAATAATAATAATAATAATAACCTTTATACCAAAAACTATTGTTTTTAAAGATGATTAGTAAATGTGAAAATAACTAAAGTTGATTAATATATTTCTATAGTCCCCGCTTAATTATAATAACCAGAAAGGAACGACCATACCTACTATCCTTTAAACAATAAAATCTACTATTTTATATAAGGTAATGAACTAAAAAGATTGTGTTTGAATTATTAAACTTTAAGATTTATGTGTTTTAATTAAGATAAGCAATTTTTTTTCCTATTCTAGTGGGTGATTGTTAATGGAAAAAACCAATGTAATGTTGGCATCAAATCTTTCATACGTGTTGAGCAAATCATCATATTACCAATATAGAAAATTTTAAAACGTCATAACCAAATATTTGTTGTTTTTAAAGATGATTACTTAAATTAGATTTTAAAAAAATAATAATAATAATAACCTTTATACCAAAAACTATTGTTTTTAAAGATGATTAGTAAATGTGAAAATAACTAAAGTTGATTAATATATTTCTATAATCCCCGCTTAATTATAATAACCAGAAAGGAACGACCATACCTACTATCCTTTAAACTTTATTAATCGGTATATTAATACGTTGGTGTTTCATAAATTAAGAATATAATACAAATGCATTTAAACATTTTGACACTAAAAATGGTATTAACACCGTCAATTACGTGGGGTTGGAGAAATAAATGAAAATTTATTTAAGACAATGGATTAATTAAACATGGAGGAAACTTCTTTGTACATTTTAATTTATATGATTGTGCATGAATGAAATAAAGAAGTGGCCCATTTCTTCTAATCTATTTATAAGGTCACCGGTGATTATTGTAATACAAAGTCTAAACATTTATGTTTAAAAAGATGTACGCTATTCTTTTATCTGATCATCTAAAAGATATAATAGTACTACAAAAAGTTCTGCTTTACGATTATTTGTTCATTAATAATAATTAATTTGATCATTCTACCCAAAAGCTTTTCATTTGTCTTTATTTGTAAATATGGAAGTTTTATTGTACCTTATAAAAAATGTACACATCTAAAACTGATGGAGTATATTCTCATCACATATTATCGATTATTAAATTTATGATTAAATTATAGAAATTTGGAATTTACATAAAAAATTAATGAAAACTTTTCTTTAATGTTACGACAAAGTATTGGCATAAAAAGGTTACTTATAAATAATACCATTTTGAATCACTTTCGTTTATGATACATTTCAAAATAATGGTGAGCGATTACTATGGAACGGAAACAGAATAAAATAATACCCAATTGCTCAAAATGCATATGAACAAATTATTTATAATTCTTATATATAAAAGTTATATAAAAACTCAACATATGATTTTCATAACTTGAAAAGAAAAATTATGGCACTTTCATTTTATTCATACTAATAGTAAGTCGGCGTACAGTCACCAAAAAATCAATTACAAAGAAAAGGCAATAATAGTATCTTTGTCATTAAAAAACACTCAAAAGAATTAGAAAAAATGTGTTGTTTTCTAAAAATCCGTTTTTTTTTTTTTTATATCTATAGAAAAAAATGTAGACAATATATAAAAAAAAAAAAAAAAAAAAAAAGTTATAAAGTCTTTTGCATAAATGATATTAAACCAAATTGATCAAAAAAATCAAAAAAACTATTTTTTTAAAAATAGTAAATTGTATTACCTGAGTGGTTTACATAAACACGTCTCAAAGTCACGTGGAATGTCAATCTTGAAACTCTAGCGATATTTTAGACATGTTAAGGTCTAAATCTTGGATCTTTTTATATGAAATGTTACATCTCAACCATTAGGTTTCCATTATAGGAAAAAATGATATATATATATATATATATATATATATATATATATATATATATATATATATATATATATATATATATATATATATATATATATATATATATATATATATATATATGAAAATTTTAATGACATAACACATTTATATAACTTTCGTTCCCAAATGATATGAAAATATAATATTGAATTCTTTATGTCCTATTATCCAAAATATTACCTTTGTAATCTATGTAAACAATAACCATCTCATAAGACATGACGAGAAATGTTGTTCTATTTTAAAAAATAAACAAGGTGAATTCATAATTTGTTCTACTAAAATATAATATCTTTTTAATATTTTTCTTTCAAGTTAACATAAAGAGATATAAACCAAAGTACGTTATCATTTTTAATGTTTTCCACCAAATTTTACATAAAGAAATACAAACCGTATCGTATCTTATAATTAAAATATCTTTATAATTTATATTAATAAAAAAATATTAGTTAATGGAGTATATTCCAAGCCCCTTTGAGAGTGAGAAAGTACTTAAAATATTTTTATTTAAGATTGTGTAATATCAAAAAATCCTCAAGTATCTTTCCTTAAATAGCTACATTTAAATAATCTCAAGTAAATCACACAAATGGTGTATGTGGTTTGAGATAAACTGAACTGGTCCTTATTTCTTGTTTTTAAACTTGGATTCGCTTATGGTTTTTGTCAAAAAAATCGGCACCTAGGTAGTAGGTAAAGGTGTTTGAAATATAGGCACCTACATCTTGCTATCTTCATGAGAATTTGATTCTTGTTTGAATGTCTCACACAAGACAAGATCAGGAAAACCAGGAGAACTGAATTGAATTGGAGATTAATATTCATCTATATGTCATAGAAAGGGGTGCAAGATTATCGAAAAAGAAAAAAGGAAGTCAAATTTCATCAATATATATTCAAATAATCACAACTAGGCACCAGCAAACGAGTGGCACACCACATTCCTTTCCAAATTATATGGGAAAATTTACATATACACCCCCACAATTATCGCTTTCCTACTTTTCCACCCTACATTTTAAAAAAATACACCACATACCCTCCAAAACCACCATCACTTCAAGGAATTAGTTTTTCATTCCTCATAACATCAATCCAATGTGATATCGAATCAAGAGCATGATACCTCGTTGTAAACCCGAGTCGATCTGCTTTCTCTCTTGTCCCAAGCATCTTTACCGGGCACCGAAACAAAGCATCCAAGAAATACCAGTTAGCCAGATCCTCCATTTCAGTCTCAACCAAACCCTCTTTCTTCACTATCTCCTTCCAAACCGCCCCCTTATCACTCATACACCCTGCAAACGTAAAATCCTCCGACAACATCTCCCAAGGCACAACCGCCCCAAACTTTTCCCCAATCGTTCCCCATATATCCTTCCAAGTAGAACCATCTCCATTTATTGAATTAAACGCTTGCCCATTGTTTGATTGAACCAAATCATTTGTGGATGCCCAAATTTGTTGTTTGGCTACAAGCCTAGCATCCGAGACATCCACAAACTGCTGTTCAAAACAATCTTTTCTTCCACCAAAAACAAACGGAAGATTCAAATACTTACAAATGGTCCCGTAAACGCATAAACTTCCCATGAAGTTATACAATGTCTTTCGTGAACTCCCGATGATCAAACCAGGCCGATGAACCGACCATGGAACCACACCCATGAGCCTCTCTTTGAGCAAGTCCTCGAGACCATAATAAAAGTTACACCCTTCGACTCGTGGGCAGTTCTCATCATAATAAGAAACCCTTTTCACTAGATGATCAAGAGAACTTCCTTGTAAAGACACATAGTGCTTGGTCCCAGTTTGAAGAGAAAAGTGCTTCAAATTGGCTCCTGGGAGGATAGAGTCTAATGCGTTTGACATCATGGCTTTGTTTTGATCATAACATTCTACACTATCTAATGGAAACTGGCTAGCCCATGTGACCCAGAACACATGGGTCACATCATGCAAATGAGAAAGTTTTGTTTGGGTTTCAACAGGGTCAAGAAGGTTGCATGAGATGAAATGGTAATTAGGGTTTGTGTTTGTGTTTGTGTTTGGTTTCTTGATCGTCGTCATCTCTTGTCGTCTGGCTACGCCATAAACCTTCCATTTGGATTTTGAAAGTAGCTTCTCGAGAAGCTGTTTTCCAACAAGACCAGTTACACCAAATATGATTGCAACGTCTTTTGGAGCTTTTTTCCCTCTTTTCTGAAGCCTTTCGATAGCCATTTTTGAGGGTTTTGGAACTCTCGATGAGGCTACTGAACTTCTTGTTGTAATTTGGTGTCTATGAATGTGTGATGATATGGGTTTATATAGTTGTGTGATCTTTGGTTAATTAATCTCTTTCTAACTCATCTTAATATATTCAAGAAATGTCAAGTGGGGTTTGACTAAGACATGGTATTGGAATCTTTCTGATCCTTGTAAAATTAATTATTAAGATAACAAAATCTTTTTCTCCTAGATATAAACTTTTAAACTCGTATGAATCTTATAGAGTAATGCGAAATTGATTTCCCACATCAAATCTACAAGAATACTCATCCTATTTTATTGCCATTATTATATAACGTGTGTGATTTTTTTATATAACTCGTGAACCGCAAACAAATATACATGATGATTTCACATGTTTTGTTAGTTGTACCATATGCTTTTTTATTAGTATTTTGTGACACTTGAGTGGTTGGGATTATTAAAATATATATTGACTAAACAAGATGATATAATGGTTCAAGAATAATAGTTTTGACATAAATTATGATTAAAACAACTCGACGCGTCTATATGCTATATAGATCTACAAGGAGCCATCAAGATTCAACACAATCAAAGAATCTATCACCCTAAAATTCAAGGGATAATATTTTGAAAGTGTAACGAACTTTCGATTTTTTTCACATTTAGTCACTAAACTTTTTTTCGTTATATATTTGTCATTGAACTATTGAAACAATTCACATTTTACCCTTACGACCGGATGCTACCGGTCATAAGGGTAAAATGTAAACAATTTCAATAGTTTAGTGACAAATAGATAACGAAAAAAAGTTTAGTGACTAAATATGAACAAAATCGAAAGTTCGTTTCCCTCTAGAAAGTTCAATGACTAAATGTGAACAAACTTCCTCTTGTATTATGTTTTAGCGAATTATTTATTTTTGTTAAATTGTAGCAACATTTGTTGATAAAGAAATCTATAGGAAAAAAAAATATATTTAAAAAAAAAAAAAAAAAAACCGAAACCAAAATAAAAAACCAATGGTTTGACATTTTCCAAAATCAAAAATCAAAATTTCCAATATGATTTTGGTTTTACAAAAAAATTAACCATTTTCACTGATGTGAATTATGACCATTGGTTTGACATGCGGAATTTGTGACATCCCATGAATCACATGAATACGTAATTACAACATCGCCTGAACTCGTAATTCATCACTTACAGGTTATGAGCCTGCTGGTGTTTCCACTGGGTTGTGTAGAATAGTCCGTGGCCGCCATCTATACTCTGGTAGATGACTACATCGCCACATTGCCGGTTAAGGTTATGGTATCTCCTTTCATCCTACATCACCTATTCATCATCATCTATTTACCTAATTATCATCACCTTTCTATCATCACCTATCTCTCATCATTTTATTTCATCACACACCAACTATTTCATCTACCCATGTTTCATCTGCAACATATTTGTAGATATAAAATAAATATACCGTTTAAATCTTTTAAAACATGTGTAAAATCATTCATCCAACATAGACAACAAGTATTCAAATAATATGCACACATAGCACGTAATTTATATAAAATACTTCATATCTATGTGTAAGATGAAAGTAATTATATATACCATAAAAATCCTATAAATGCTTCCTAACTCCAAACCCCAAGGTTTACTCTACTAAAGCTTCATATTCTTGGCTCTATGGACCTAGAAGGGTCCAGATTCCTAACTTCAAACCCCCAAGTTTTACTCTACTAAAGCTTCATATTCTCATCTCTATGGACCTAGAAGGGTCCTGATCTATAACACAAACTTGCAAGAGGGGTTTGAGGCATTCAAAACCCCAAAGATGAAATGATTCAATCCCTAACCCCAAAATGGAATCTAAACAATAAGGAAGGAAAGGGGTTCATTTTTGTACCTCAGAATGAAGCTCCTTGCTTGAATAACTTAGAACAATAACCTTCATTGGTCCCTCTTGCTGGAACTCTTCTCCTTTCTTGTAAAATCACACCAAAAAGCTCAAGATAGCTCTTCCTCTGACTCTACACACTCAAGCTCGCTAGGGTTCTCACTTATGGGAAAGGTAGTCACAATTGAAGGCCATAAGTGACTTTAAATATGGCTCGGACCCAAAGATTTAGGGTTTCTGCCAACAGCGCGAACTCGTCGAGTCCATTCATTAATCCGAGTCATCAGTCGCGACCTTACTCGACGAGTTGAGGCGTCAACTCGTCTAGTCTCTCTTCTTAACTCAAAAGAAAAATACTTAAATTATGATACCCAGAAATCCGGATGTTACATTTTGTTTTTTTATTTCATAGATGTCTTCATCAACAAATGTTGCTACAATTAAACAAAAATAAATAATTTGCTAAAACATAATACAATAGGAAGTTTGTTCACATTTAGTCATTCAACTTTTTAGAGGGAAACGAACTTTCGCTTTTGTTCACATTTAGTCACTAAACTTTTTTTCGTTATTTATTTGCCACTAAACTATTGAAACTGTTCACATTTTACCCTTATGACCGGTAGCCGGTCATAAGGGTAAAATGTGAACAATTTCCATAGTTCAATGGCAAATAGATAACAAAAAAAAGTTTAGTGACTAAATGTAAAAAAAAATCGAAAGTTCGTTACCCTTTCAAGTCATTATCCCTTAATTTTCAACAACCCAATCTATTTAGATTTCGGGGTCTTACTCCATTTATGAACCAAAATGAAAAACTATTGTTACAGTCTAAACACGGAATGCTACGGTTGATACTATTGTCGTGGTCTAAACACGGAATGCTACGGTTGATAGTAATTCTAAAAAACGATTTTAAATAACATATAAAAAGACAAAAACAATTTACAAGGGTTGAAAAAAATTTAATTTATAAAAAGTGGAAAATTGATTTTTGAGGTTTAAAAATCACACGATAAAAAAAGGAAACACACTCTATTAGACTGACTTTCACCCACCAAACGTAGTTGGATTTCACACAAAACAGTTATTGTTGCTTTATTTGATGTTTTTTGCATGTAGTTGTGCCTTATTTAGTCATCAATCAAGTAAAATGTAGTACTCTTCATATAATCGGTCCAAGTAACATAACTAATATGGTAAATTTATAATTTGAGTACACTTATTATTATGAAAAAAATGTTGTAAAAATCTCGAGTAGTTTTGAAGAAGTTTTAACTAAATATAGATTATTTGAAGAATAACTAGCGTTGTATTAATCATCTTAACATATTTTGTTATGGTACTAGTATTATTTACCATCTTTGTTATAGTATTAGTCATATTTAATTTTTTTTAATTAACAAATTACAAAAACATGGTGTGCATTAATACACTACAACTAAAATCTTAACCAAACATTAAACACTGCATAAATATCAAACTTAATAATAATAAAAAAATTAACATTATAGCACACTAAAAATAATGTTTGACACGTTATTTGACAAAATTACAAAAGTAATCCTTGTGGTTTGCTAAAAGTAACAAAGTTAGTTCCTATTAATTTTTTTGATACAAATGGTCCATGTGGTTTGCAAAACTTGCACAGATGATCCTTTTTACTAACGTTGTTAATATTCAGCCGTTAGGGATTGAATTAGCAAAATTATTTTTGTCTTTTCAAATATAAAAGAACTGGATTCGTAATTTTGGATAAACCATATGACCATTTTTGTAATTCTGTTTTAAAATGAGGGGAGGAGGATTGGAACATGGGACCTCATTTCCCCTACTTATTAAAATATTTTTTACAAAAACTTTACTTGTTTCTTTACGTATTTGTTTTATATAATATATTTTTTTAATGTATTTAAAAATACAAAAAGAACTTTTATATACTATGTTATTACATTGCTATGATCCTAAAAATATTTTTACGTTTTCATATAAAAATACGTTTTTTTTTTCTATCACATAGAAAAAATAGTTTTTCTACGTATAAAATGTTTTTTATATATTTAAAAAATACATTTTCGTATAAAATGTTTTTTAAGAACTTGACAACATAACGTAAAAATATGTTTTAGGATCAAATCAAAGCGACTTATATTTTTTATGTAAAACAAACTAAAGACGTTAACATAACGTAAAAATACGTTTTCATATAATATTTTATAACGTTAACGTTTTTAAGTAAAAAAAATGTTATATGGATGATGGGCCAATCACTCATATGTAAAAAATGTCTTTAGTTTGCTTTACGTAAAAAAAAAATTACGTAAATGTATTTTTACATAAAAAAAACCTGATTTTTACGTAATAAAAAACACATTTTTACGTTATATTAACGTTTTTAGTTTGCTTTACGTAAAAAATATAAGTCGCTTTGATTTGATTTTAAAACATATTTTTACGTTATGTTACCATGTTCTTAATGTTTTTACGTAAAAATATTTTATGCGAAAATGTATTTTTTAAATATATAAAAAACATATTTTATACGTAAAAGAAAAACTTTTTTTTTGTATGTGAAAGTAAAAAAATCATATTTTTATATGAAAATATAAAAATATGTTTTAGGATCATAGCAATGTAATAACATAGTATATAAAAACGTATTTTTTTTAAATACATTAAAAAAAATATTTTATGTAAAACAAATACGTAAAATAACAAGTATATTTTTTATAAAAAAATATTTTTTTACAATACGCTAAAACTATATTTTGTTTTACTATTATTTTTTTAAATATGTTTTTTTATTTTTTTATTAATTATTTACGCTTTTATATAATATTAATTAATTTTCGAAAATAAATGATAAGTTTTACTCTAACCTAGTTGGTTAGAGTTTTGGGTGAATAAGAGGGAAAGGAGGTATCAAGTTCGAATCCCCCTCCTCTCATTTTCTATTATGTGTAAGGCAGAGTTACAAAAATAGTACCTATGGTTGGTTAGAGCTTTGGGTGAGATACCAAAAATAGTACCTATGGTTGGTTAGAGCTTTAGGTGAGATATCAAGTTCGAATCTTCTCCCCTCATTTTCTATTATTTTTATGGGAAAATTACAAAAATAGTACCTATGGTTTACCCAAAGTTGCGAATCCAATCCTTTTATACTTGAAAAGACAAAAATACTCTTGTTAATTCAGTCCCTAACGGCGTTAGTAAAAAATGGCATATGTCCAAGTTTTGCGAACCATAGGGGCCATTTGCATCAAAAAAAATTAATAGGGACTAACTTTGTTACTTTTGGCAAACCACATAGACAATTTTCGTAATTTTATCTTAATGTTTTTTTTTTCTTTTGCGTCATTTAAGTAACATTATACCTTCTAACGAGAGAAATTTGAACCGTATACAAGTTAGAACTAGAAGCTAATGTGGAAATTGCACTTATGGACATGAAATATCCGTCACCGATACAGTGGCATATATGTCTTAAATGAACCCTCAATACGAACCATCTTTGTACTATTCGTACCCCAAGTTAAGTCAGAAAGCTTCCTCGACAAGAAACCCATGATCTAGATTGATAAAAGCGGAAATTGTCTAATATCTTCCTCATCTACCCAGTCTCGAAACTCCAGCTCCGTCAATCATGTTGGACATGGGGATGAAGAAGCTAGTCTCCTATGTGGTTGTCGAAAGCTCAACATCGAATGCCCTCCCAAGTTACGATAATCCATGTCGGGAATTTTAGAACTGTAAGAAGTCATTGGTTGAGGAAGATTCGAACAAGAAGGATATCACTTGTTCGTTGTCCAATAATATACATCGAACGACCAATAGATCCAAATATAAGAATTTGAACTATTGATGATTCTTTAATAGGTTTTGAGTTTATAGTTTGCATTTATGCTATAGCATGTACAACAACAAACGCATCAAAAACTCATCTCAATCCTCCATGGAGCCAAGCTTGTCAAAACAAGAAATAAACACGACCCACAAAATCCTAAGCTCAAAAAAAAAAACATATGAAAACCACATAAATTACGCTTTTAGAAGTATTAAAACACTTATAATACCACCATCGAAATGATATAATGGCCGATTATTTGAGATTTAAAATCCTTTTAAAATAAGATGACTCTAGTCAAATCTCACAAGCTTCGATTTTGAATTTTTGCCCGACGTGACAAAATATTAAAAAACTGAAATTATAAAAATTCAAAAAGGACAAAGGAAGGAAGAAGCAAATTTCGTATACCCGAACTTCTATGCAATTCAAAGAACCACCACTGAGATCCCCCACCACCTCACCACCATTGCCTTCCACCTCCCTCTCTTCCTGCCCATAGACAAAAGATTCTTTCTTGCCGCGCGTCATCTCCTTGCTGTCTTCGCCACTCGATCCAAATCCACTTCTGCAAGCTTCAATTAAACCTCCATTAACATGCACGCATGATCTTCCAAAAACAACCAATACACCGACAACGCAGTAGCCATCAATTCCTCCAAAACCCATCTCAATATGGGAGGAAATCGAGAACCCCGCGGTCTGATCGTCGGTAACTACTGCCACGACGTCCTCATCAAAGACGAGGTAGTACTCGCCGAGACCCTAGGCGGTGCTGTCTCCTTCATCTCCGCCGTCCTTGACGGGCTCGATATCACCTCCGATTACGTATCAAAAGTGGGTTCTGATTTTGCTTATAGCGTCAATCTCAATCATACCCCAGTTGTATCACCATCGGGGAAAACAGCCGTCTTCCACGCTTATTTTACATCCGATCCATCGGAAATCCGGCGCGAGGATCGGGTTCTTAAACGGATCCAATCATGCAACCCTATTTCTCCATCGGATTTACCTGATGAAGCGAATTTCAATTTCGGTATGGCAGTTGGAATCGCAGGGGAGATATCTCCTGAAACCCTAGAAAAAATGCTTGATATCTGCGATGTTGTTCTCGTCGATATACAAGCCCTAATTAGAGATTTCGAAATCGACGGAACTGTTAAGCTCATGAACCTAAACGAAACTGGTTTTTCTCACTTACTTCCTCGAATTGGATTCTTAAAAGCTTCAGCGGAGGAAGCACCGTATGTGGATATAGAAGAAGCTCGAAAATCATGTTGTGTCGTGGTAACGAGCGGTAAAGATGGCTGCACGGTGTATTGTAAAGACATAGAACTGCAAATTTCTCCATTCACGACTGTTCAGGTCGATCCAACCGGAGCCGGCGATAGTTTTCTGGGAGGATTAGTCGCCGGGCTAGTGCATGGACTGGCGGTTCCCGATGCCGCCTTGCTCGGAAACTTCTTTGGATCGTTAACCGTCGGCCAAATTGGACTTCCGAAATTCGATTCTACATTAATGCAGGTTGGTTTTGCTTAATATGTATGATTCACATCCGTATCATAATATCATTGTATGGTTTTCTGATCTACTACCTACATTCACTACCTTCATGGTTGTATTCTTTGGACATGATTAATTTAACCTTCATAATTTTGCTTATCTCCTTATAGAAAGTGAAAGATGAGGTACAGAGGAGGAAAATGCAGTGTGATGAACATGACGATGAATCGAGATTTAAAAAGCCGAGTGATCACGAACAGTTTATTGCATCACTATGCACTGCCAAGTTACTAACAACAGACGAGGTTCTTGATCCTGACCCTAGCTACGCTGATCACCAGATATTGTTTGTTAAAAATAGTGTGTATGAAGAACCGATTAAGGCGATGGACACTAAACCTTAACCCCTGAATCCTCCTTAATCTTTGTCTTCTAAGTAGAATTAATTGTATTTAGGAATAAGGGAGCATGGTGTTGTTTGTAGCTAGCCTGCATTTTTAAGGTCTATCTGTTAACCTAATCTTAGTTTATACTTTATATTAAGGTTCTTATAAAGAAAGTACACATAAGATAATTAAAATTGTCCCTCTGAGGTGATTTGTGGTTTGGGAGAATAACATATCGAGGTTCGAATTCACCAATTGAATTTTTGGCTCTTTGTCAATTTCTTGATCCGAATGGGGTGGTGAGTAGTTTTTTAATAGAAGGATTTGAAATCAACTTCTATTGAAATGTTGTTGAAAAACTTGAGATGTATAAAAAGTTAATTTGGGAATATCTTTGATTTTTTACATCCAAAATATACTATTGTTTTAATCATAGTTAAGTATTTTTTAAATTTAACATTGATCTTGACATGCTTCCAATATGTTTTAGGATGCTAATGTGCTAATGTTGATATAGAATTTAAGGGGCTATATCCATTTAGCCCGGCCCGGAGCAAAAAAGCCCAGTCTTATTTTTATTTTTTTATTTTTTATTATTAATTACACAAAAAAATAAAAAATAACAAAAAATAAAAAAATCGGCTATTTACAAATATGAAAAACTTACAAACGTATTGAATGATATAGCCCCTTAAATTCTATATCAACATTAGCACATTAGCATCCTAAAACATATTGGAAACATGTCAAGATCAATGTTAAATTTAAAAAATACTTAACTATGATTAAAACAATAGTATATTTTGGATGTAAAAAATCAAAGATATTCCCAAATTAACTTTTTATACATCTCAAGTTTTTCAACAACATTTCAATAGAAGTTGATTGGCTAGGATATATGTTTTTGTCGACATTTGATTGCTTAACATCAAATCGTGTTAATTTAAACTTTAGAATCCAAAACCATCACCATTTATCAATCGGATTTGGTTTCATCAGATTAGCAGGTTACGTGACATGTCGCATAGGCAATTTCCGATCCCCTAACTTGTTTTTTTTTTTTTTCTTTAATATATTCTCTCTAATATTCTAACATTAATTATTTTATTATTATTGTTGTTACAATTATTTTATTATGGGGAAAAGACGCAACAACCCAATTATGTATATCGACTTTACCTTCTTAGTCCTAAAGTTTTTTCCATGTCTTTTAAGAAACAAACTTATTTTTGTCAGGTCTATTTGGTCATTTTGACGAAATGAAGGGGTCAGTCGGTAACTTCATTGCCACCTCGTTTAACATTATAATTTTCCATGTCTTTTAAGGAAACAAATTTATTTTTGTCAGGTCTATTTGATCCTTTTGACGAAATGAAGGGGCCAGTCGGTAACTTCATTGCCACCTCGTTTAACATTATAATTACAAAGCAATGTGTCGTTCAAAAACTCATCACCAATTTTGTTATGCAAGTCGGTCTTCAAGAGCTTCATCTTTGAAAAACATCTTTCTACACTTGCGGTCGCTACGGGTAATATCAAAGCTAACTTTAAAAGCTTATAAACCAAATAATAAGACCGATGCTTCTCCGTACTAACCATCAAACGAAAAAGGTCAGAAATTCCTTTCAAACTAGTGAAGCACTCATCTTTGATGCAAGAGTGATAAAATATCTCAAGTTGTTCTTTAAGGTCTATTATATCTGAATCATCAAAGTCATACTTGTATAACTTACCCAACTTTAATAACTTTGATTTGTCAAATTGTGCAAATGAATCACAAGGGCTCAAAGCACCCATGTATTCTAGTAATTGGGTGCTTGTTACACTAAATCAATCCCGATATTCTGTAACCAAGGAGGAACTCGGTGAGTCCGAGCGGGATCCGGGTTGAAGAGTAAGTGACCGACTCGGCGAGTCGGCCAAGGGGACTCGGTGAATCTGGTCTGTGCGAGGAAAACCCTAAATTCGGGACTTTGAGCCTATTTAAACGTCTCATTCTCTCCCCTAGGGTTCCTTTACTGCCTCTTTCACCCAGAACATCGAACCATAAGCCCCATTATTGCTCATTCAAGCTTCCAAGCCATTTTTGGGTGATTTGAAGGAAGAATAAGAAGGGGAATCATTGAAGCTTCAAGGAGTGGCCTTAAGAGCTAGAGATTGGGGAAAACTTTCTGAGTTATTGAAGGTATTAAGTCGTTCTCTCTTTAGATCTAGTATGGTTGTGAGTTTTGGGGGTTTTCTAGCCATGATTAGCTACCCCTTTTGAGTTAGAAGTCAGATCTGAAGTTGTTACTTCGGATCTAAGCATATTATGGTCTTGAGAAGCATAAAGTACCAACCCTTGAGTTGATTATGTAGCCTCTTTGCCTTAAACCCTATTTTATGGTGTATTTTGCCTAGATCTCTTTCTCTACACGTAAAGTTTGCAAATTTACGTGAGGAATAGGCTGGGAAGGGTAGATCTACAGTTTGGAGTCCATGCATGACTCAAAAGTCCTCTGCATGTAAGGAGATCTGAATGGACTCGGCGAGTCCTTTGAGTAGACTCGGTGAGTAGCGTGAAGAGTATGGCCAACTCGACGAGTGGGATGAACAGCTCGTTGAGTCAGATGAAGATTGCCTTGTACTCAGCGAGTCTGTTCCTGGACTCGGCGAGTCAGGTCGCGAAACCCCAAACCTTTCAAGTTGAGACTCGAATCAGTGATTCGAGTGGAGACTCGGTGAGTTGGTCAGGTCAGGACCAGAAATCGGTAGACTCAGCGAGTCATAGACTGACTCAGCGAGTCGAGATGCGAAAGGAAGGACTCTGAATATGTGAACTCGGCGAGTCAGTAAGTTGACTCGGCGAGTAAGGTTGACCTGGGAGGTTGACCTTGACCAGGACTTTGACTTTGACCAGTGTTGACTTGGTTGTCTCTCGGGGGTCAGTTAGACTCAGTGTTGCTTTGATATTGGTAGTTCGGTGAGCAAGGGGAGCAGGAGTTCAGAGAGTTGTCGGGCAGCAACTAGTGAGATCATCAGCAAGTTTAGCCAGTGTAGGTGAGTTTCCCTTTGTGTGAATGGGTCTAAGGCCACAATGTCGGCCCCTGTAGTTATGAGTGGAAGGCTCGGGGGTTAGCCGTAGGCACAGTATGCTAGTATGATATTCAGGACGAGGTCCATTAATAGCGGGCGGGTGCCCAAGGATTTGTTTATATGATAGTTTATACTTCTTGTCTGTGTGATACATGTATGTGCCTGGTAGGGAGGTGAGTGTGGGCGAGGTCCCGTATCTCACTAATAGCAGAGTGTGGATGGGGTTCCACGTCTCATTAGTAGCAGAACAGGGGCGAGGCCCAAGTTAGGGAAGCAGTAAGAGTGGGCTGGGCCCGTATCTCACTACCAGTAGGAGCGTGGACGGGGTTCCATGACTCATCAGTAGCAGGACAAGGGCGAGGCTCAGGATAGACGAGGCCTTAGTGTAACGACCCAAAATTTAAGACCAAAAATTTCTTTTAATAAATCATTAGTTAAAGTAAAGTCATCATTCCAAAACATAATATGAGTATAAGTTTTCAAAACACATGTTCATTATCAGAGTAAACATTCCCGGGCTGTCTAATCTATGGTATGTGCCATGCGATCACCCCGAGCTCTTCCCTCCGCTACCGGAAGTACCTGAATCCAAAATTGAAAACCGTAAGCACGAAGCTTAGTGAGTTCCCCACCCTACCACATACCATGCATAACCACATACTGCACATACAGGGCCACACCCACTATCTTGGGCCTCGCCCCCTACCTCGGGCCTCGCCCGCTAAAACGGCCCCGCCGCTCCAGGCCCCGCCTGTCACAGGGCCTCGCCCGACAACAAATAATAACTGATAAACATTTCACAAAACATAACTAACACATGCAATTGGTTCTGTCCTAAGGCCTCGCCCATGTCCTGTTATTGATGAGTCATGGGACCCCGTCCACGCTCATAATGGTAGTGAGGTACGGCCTAGCCCACTCTCACTCATGTTCTAGTTTGGGCCTCGCCCTTATTCTGCTACTAATGAGATATGGAACCCCATCCACACTCTGCTATTGGTGAGATACGGGACCTCGCCCACACTCACCTCCCTACCAGGCACATACATGTATCACACAAACAACAAATATAAACTATCATATAAACAATTCCTTGGGCACCCGCCCACTATTACTAGACCTCGTCCTGCAAATCATACTAGCATACTGTGCCTAGGGCAAATCCCCGAGTCTTCTACTCATAACTACATGGGCCGGCATTGTGGCCTTAGACCCATTCACACAAAAGGAAACTCACCTGCATTGGATGAACTTGCTGATGATCTCACTAGCCGTTGCCCGACAACCCACAGAACTCCTGCTCCCCCTGCTCCCCGAACTACCAATATCAATGCAACACTGAGTCTAACTGACCCCCGAACGCCAAACAAGTCAACCCTGGTCCAAGGTCAAAGTCCTTGTCAAAGTCAACCTTCCAGGTCAACCCTACTCGTCGAGTCACCCTACTGACTCGCCGAGTTCAAAATGATCAGATTCCTTCCATTCGCGACTCGACTCGCCAAGTCAGTCCATGACTCGTCGAGTCTACCGATTTCTGAGTCCAGACCTGTCCAACTCACCGAGTCTTCACCCGACTCACTGATTCGAGTCTCAACTCGTAGGGTTTGGGGTTTCGCGACCTGACTCGCCGAGTCCAAGAATAGACTCGCCGAGTACAAGGCAATCTTCATATGACTCAACGAGTTGTTCATCCCACTCGTCGAGTTTCTCCACAACTTCATGCTACTCGCCGAGTCCACTCAAAGGACTCGTTGAGTCCCTTCAGATCTCCTTACATGCAGAGGACATTTGAGTCATGCATGAACTCCAAACTGTAGATCCACCCTTCCCAATCCTTTTCCCCACGTAAAGTTGCAAACTTTACGTGTAGAGAAGGAGATCTAGGCAAAATATGCTATAAACTAGGGCTTAAGGAAAAAAGGCTCCATGATCCACCCAATGGCTGATACTTTACGGAATTCTAGACCAAAATAAGCATGGATCTAAGGTAGCAACCTCAGATCTGAACCTCTAGCTCAAAGGTTACACTTAAGCCAAGAATGCCCAAAACACACACAAAGATCTAGATGCAAATGAGGGGAGATAGCAGCTTGTTACCTCCAAGATGAACACCACTGAAGTAGATCTCGGATCTACACCTCCTCCTTGAAGCAACCTACTTGCCCTTCAAGTTCCTTTCCCCAAAGTTCCTTCCTCCAAGCTTTAACTCTCAAAAGGATGGAAGCTCTCACGAATTCAAGGGTGCACTGGCTCTCTAGGGTGATATGGGGGCTGAGGGAGGGACATAACACCCTTTAAATAGGATACAACTCCCGGGATTAGGGTTTTCCTCGTTCAGACCAGACTCGCCGAGTCACCTTGGACGACTCGCCGAGTCGGTCGCTTGCTCCTCGACCCGGACCCCGCTCGGACTCGCCGAGTCCCTCCTTGGACTCGCCGAGTCTACCCTTAAATTTAGGGCTTTTCTTTCCTTTCTTGGCCTTCAAAACTTTGGGTGTTACAACTCTCCCCCACTTAAACTAAACTTCGTCCTCGAAGTTTACTATACTCCACTGCCTGCGATCTGCCTCCAATACCTCACCATTCGCTCTAACACCAGCTGCCTAACTTACTGGCCTCCCACTCAGTCATTCAGACTAACGTCAATCCTTACCGATAATGATCTCAGGTGCACCCTGACCCTGAAAATCCTGGAAACATGACTTACTCAACCGAAAATCTTTCTGGTATTCTCCGGGTACTGCAACATAGGGGTTCACCCCTTATTTCCTTGCGCGATTTCCTTGCCTTCCCAAGGCAACGCTCCATAACCATCTATCTCCTCTGCCACCGTGAAGACCCTGTCTTCACCCAATCTATTACTCCCGCTACTCGGTATGGGTCATCATTGCCAGTGTCCACCTGGCGTTCTTTCTACTACCGTTCGGTGTCGAGCAACTCTCGACCGACTAACTGAATTCCACCATACTCTGCATCCCCGCACCACTACTGACTAGAAATTTTGCTATTCCTTATCTGGCTTCTGGATGAACTGAGACCATCCTGGTCCCTACCAACCTATCAATATCTGGATTACCGACTCTCACCGATTGCTGACCCAACACAACCACTAGTCGCTCCTAGCGACATTCGAAGAAACTCCCGCCACCTATACTTCTCAATCTATTCTACTAGGCTGGCACTACAATACTCTGGGATCCTCGACCCCCCTATCTAGACACTAAGATGCTTACCAGGTCCCACCTACACTGCTAAAACTTATGGGCCTCGCCCACGGGTCTCAGCCAACCATACTACTGAGCAACCCTGCACTCAGGTCTCGCCTATACTGCTATCCTCATACGGGCCTCGCCCACGGGTCTCACCCGACTATATCCTAGAGCGGCCTCTTCCAAGGTCTCATCTCTCAATGGCTATACATGCAACTCCATACGATTCTCATCCATTCCCCATTCCCGATCCCTATCTGAATGCTAGGAGATAAGGGCCTCGCCCCGACTCCGCCAACGAAGCTACTACAAAATGCTACGGATGCCCCGTAGTCTGAAAACACTTCCACCACTGATTGCTAGTGAATGCTACGGCCGCCCCGTAGTCTTACATCACTTTCCTCCACTGACTGCTAACACGAAAACAATCTCCTGCTATTTGACCTCAAGATCTCCATTCCGACTCACACGAGTCCTACATGCGACCCTTTAACCTGAATCCGAACCACATACCCACCATTACCCTTTACACGCACGCACTGATGGGAAGTTCTCAAACTCTTAACCTTGAACTACTCAATCCATCAAATGCTGAACTACCTCCTTTCATTCTCAGAAATCATATACCCGATCTGGATTTGCGTGCCCTTACCCTTATACACTCGGAGGATTCTCCCCCACTTTTATCCTTCTTACACCTCGATGCTCGATGAAGAGAAATCTCAATCCTTGCTACCATAATCAATCCGCTGAGGAATCCCAAGCTTACCATAGCTAAGGGTCTAACCTGACCATTCTAAAACTTATACGGCTCCGAACTAGCGAGGCATACCGAGTCTCCCCAAGGCATGCTACAGATATTGCACTCTAAGTAACCTTCTTCGATACAACCCATCCCTTAATTACTAACCAATATCCAAGTTATGCAGATGGCATATAACTCGATCATAATCAATCCGCTCAAAAAATAAAATACTCATACAGATAATGATGCAGAACCATAACAATATAACATCATGCACAAAATAAAAGAACTGAAAACGGCAGTCGCATACCTGCAACGTCTGACGCTGCTCGCGTCTCCAAAGTAGCCACCTGAAAAGCCCTGCCTCCAACTGCAGGCGCCTCCGCACGGCTCTGACGGCCGTCTGTGATCCTCAAAGTTGCAGGGGCAGGTGCCATCACCCGTCCTGCTGGAAGCAAACTGGGGCACTGGGCCTTCTTGTGGCCCTGCTGATTGCAGTGAAAACATATCAAGTCTGATCCCTGAGTGATGGTAACAGTACAATCTCTGCTAAAATGACAAGTCCGACCGCACCTGAAATAGCCAGACTCACCACCACTACCACTCCTGCACGCGCCCCCGTGCATCCTGCCACACCTTCCGCATCGACTGCGGTCCTGATAATCCCTCGATCTCAACTCCGATCCCTTGGGCCTTTTGCCCGAACTTGCGGCTACCTGAACCTCATCCGGCTTCCTCTTCCGGATCTGCTCCAAATCAATTTCCCTCTCCCTGGCCCGAGAAATCATATCTTCTAGCGTCTTACAACCGGACCTGCTCACGAACTCCCTGATGTCATCCCTCAGCATCTCATGATATCGTGCCTTCTTCATCTCATCATCCGCGACATACTGCGGAACAAGAAGGGCTCTCTCCCTGAACTTGGCGGTGATCTTCGCCACAGTCTCAATAGTCTGCGTCAAATCCTGAAACTCCCGGGCCAACTGCTGCACCTCAATAATCGGCGAAAACTCCGCTTTGAACCTAGCTGAGAAATCACTCCAAGTCATCGCGTCCAACGCGGCATTATCACCCAAAGCATGACCAATCTCTTCCCACCAATCCCTCGCTCTGTCCTTCAGAAGACAGGAAGCGAGTCTGACCTTGTCCTCCTCAGGACACCGGCTCGTACGGAATGCGTTGGCAACCTCAGCCAACCATCTGCTGCTAGCGATGGGGTCCCTAGCCCCATGATAATCCGGTGTCCCGCAAGCCCTGAACTCCCGAAATGTCAAGGTACGCGCTCCCAGCAAGGCCATCATCTTAGTATGGAAGGCTCCCAGCCTCTCATCCAAAATCTCCAATATACCCTCCCTGACCGTGCCAAAGATCACAGGAGTCTGAGCTAGAATACTGCGCGTCACCTCGGCTGATATCAACTCTCTCATCCGCTCCTCGAGCTGCTCGGGCCCTAAACCCGAGCCCAATACCCCTCCGGCGCCTGATCCGCCCGCTGGTCCCTCTTGCAATGTCACCATACTTAAACATATAACATAACCATTATCAGAATACTCATCACTGCCGCGAGACCAAACATACTCACTACCAGGTTCCCGGTCTTGTCTCGGCCTTTCTCGAATCGAGTACGGATCCTCTGCTTTCAGTAGTACGGGCCCATACTACCTTCCACATCTATCCGTACTTTCCTCAAGAACTGCTTTGACTCCACCAGATCCCTTTTCTACTACTACTGCTCCCAGCACTACCTCATCCTAGGCTTACCCTAGGGAAACCTTTGACTCAACTCCAACCAGTCCTCAGCTGCTGAAGGCCTCCTTGCAATGCAAGTTAGCCATTACGTGGATATCATCACATGTGACGAGGCTCAGATAATCCTTCAAGTAGAAGACTCGTTCCTACAACGGTTGGACTCAAACAAGAGCTGCGCAATAGGACCAAATCCAACACTCTGAGATTATTCAACCCTGATCACATGCGATGTGACGTATCCACCTAATGGCTAACTCCCATCACTTAGAATCCCACAATGCACAATGCAAGAAACATTCAGACAAGGGAAAGTCTAACCATAACATACTCAAGCAATCATATCCACATAGCAAGAATCTTAACTAGCATGCAATACAACTTATAAACTCAGGCATAACCTAATCAGGCTATCCTACTACTGACTATTTAGCACTATCATGCAGATCAAAAACACATATAATAGGCACATAAGGCATCCTCCCTAGATCCTTAGTCCTAATCTAGCATGTTGTTCTATTAACTTATAATCAAAACATCAACTTGTATGGGTATTTTGGGGTACTTACTTGAGCTCGGTTGATTGCATGCACCACACCTCTTTTCTCTTTTCAAAGTTCTTTTCTTTCTGAATTCTTTTTACTTTTCTAAAACCATTTTCTTCCTCAAAACTCTTTTTACAAAACTGTCTTTCCATTTTGAGAACTTCCTTACCAATTCCTCAGTTTGAGTTCAGACACACCCGAGAGCATGTCTGAATCCCTCAAACCAAGGCTCTGATACCAACTTGTAACGACCCAAAATTTAGGACCAAAAATTTCTTTTAATAAATCATTACTTAAAGTAAAGTCATCATTAAAAAACATAATATGAGTATAAGTTTTCAAAACACATGTTCATTATCAGAGTAAACATTCCCAGGCTGTCTAATCTATGGTGTGTGTCATGCAATCACCCCGAGATCTTCCCTCCGCTACCAGAAGTACCTGAAACCAAAACTGAAAACCATAAGCACGAAGCTTAGTGAGTTCCCCACCCTACCACATACCATGCATAACCACATACTGCACATACTAGGCCACGCCCACTATCTTAGGCCTCGCCCCTACCTCGGGCCTCGCCCGCTAAAACGGCCCCGCCGCTCCAGGCCCCGCCTGGCTTCGAGCCCCGCTCGGATACGGATCTGTTTTACTTAGGCCTCGCCTGTCACAGGGCCTCGCCCGACAACAAATAATAACAAATAAACATTTCACAAAACATAACTAACACATGCAACTGGTTCTGTCCTAAGGCCTCGCCTATCCTGGGCCTCTCGCCCATGTCATGTTACTGATGAGTCATGGACCCCGTCCACGCTCAAAATGGTAGTGAGGTACTGTAACGCCTGTGTTTCTGGGCTTGCCATTTTTAGCAATGTAATAGTCTAGGTTAACCTTTGTAACTAAATTTTAAATAATAAAAATGTATTATTTGTGAATTATGTGAATTATGTGATTTATGTGTTTATTTTCTTGATTTTTATAATTTAATGAATTAAGAATAAAATAAGCGTCAAAATTAAAGTGTGAGATAAGCCCAACATCTTTGCATAAAGTTGTAGTGGTTGAAACAAGGATTCCGGAGATATAAGGAATGCCAAAATCCGAGTTATAACGAAGAAGTTATGACCTGTCGAAGTTTCGAGACAGAACCGGTACGACGCTGAGTGACGTAAAATATGAATTTAAGATAGAGCGATATTTAGCCTTAGCGATCTAAACGAAAGTCGTAGATTTCGTTAAACCGAGAGCGTGCATAAAAGGAACGCCCAAATCTGACTTCGTATGAGGAAGTTATGATTTTTCTAAGTTTCGACGTGGCAGTATGCAGCCCGAATACTCGATTTGAGATCGAGCGGTTTTTAGCCGAAACAATCTAAATGAGAATCAAAGATCTCGTTGTTAGTAGCGAAACAATTAAAATTTAGGCGAGAACGGACGTCAGACGAAGAAGTTATGAATTTATAACGAAGTTTTTCTGTCCCGGCCTTCTAAAAATAAATAATAAAAATAGAAGTCAAAATTAGCCGACGGAGTCTAAATGAAAGTTGTAGAGTAGGGTCTGACCTTCGCGTGGATATAAAGAACGTCGAAAACAGAGCTCGTATGCGAAAGTTACGCAATTTAGAAAATTGACAAGTCAAGTACGCCCCGCGTAACCCGAGTACGCCCCGCGTAATTTGATTACGCCCTGCGTAATCCCAGACCCAGCAGCCTATAAATAGAACTCGAATTCAGCCATTTTCTCTTGTTCAAACTCTTCTCTCTCTCTAAGTTTTGCCTCGTTTTGCGTGCCGTTTATACCCCGAAGCCCCGGTAATATTCCCGAGCCCCGAAGCAAGACCCGAAGCCCCGAGAATCCCGAAGAGCGTTATTTCCGAGCCGAAACGCTGCCCGCGAGGAGCCCGGTTTTGTGAAGATCTTCCAGATCTACGGAGAAACACCTCTTCTGCAAGCCGTAGTGCTGCCTGATCATCTTCTGATCAAGTGAGTGTGTAGTTATTTTCATTCCAACGCAATATTATGAAGTATTTCCTATAAAATACGTGTTATGTGTATATATTTGGTTGTTATACGTGTGAGTGTATATTCACTCTCTTCTATCTTATAGATCTGATGTATTCTCTATGAAATACGTATTATGTGTGTATGCCTCATTTGTTATGTGAAAAATGTTTTGATTGAGCATGCTATACAGGTTTTGAAACTACGTATAAAAATGTATATTTTATCTACTAATATGTTGGGTAGAATATGGGTAGATAGTTGGTGTGTAATAAACAGATGAGAGGCCTCGATGTTGTTTTGATCCAGTCATCTAGCGGAATTTAGATGACGACCACGGACTTTTCTAGATAGTCCAATGGAACGCTAGCAGGCTCATAACCTGTAGGTGTTAATGAACTTGGGTGTTCATTCGTTGTATTCCATCCCCCCTCATGGTTGCCTTATTTGACTTATATTGCTGAGGAACCCCCCGAAGCATGTGTAGTCGCCCCGATGAAATATTCTTAGACTAGGTCCCTTGTGTTAGTTATTTTAGGGACATAAAGTGAGAATAACGGGAATGGGTAACTGGGTTATTGTTGGTTGATAATAATTAATTTAATTATTTGTTGTGGGTTGAAAACCCTATATGCTCACCAGGCTCCCAAGCCTGACCCACTCAGTTGATTTATTTTACAGGAAGTGGCGCAAGAGCTTAACATGGGCGAACATCAAGTTGTTTTAAAATTAAAAGGATTTACTCTGAAGTGGCGCAAGAGCTTAACATGGGCGAACATCTGTATCGGAACATGACATCCCGACTTTTGATTATGAAATGAAATCATATTTCCTTATGAAATGTTTTGATAAATATCTATTTTATCATGTTTTGTTTTTGGGAACAAATTCCGCATCTCTTTTAAAATTAAAAGGATTTACTCTGAAAATTATTTTAAAAAGCATAAATGAAATCGGTCTTTTCTGGCCGAGATTTTGGAGATGTCACAAGTACGGCCTAGCCCACTCTCACTCATGTTCTAGTTTGGGCCTCGCCCCTATTCTGCTACTAATGAGATATGGAACCCCATCCACACTCTGCTATTGGTGAGATACGGGACCTCGCCCACACTCACCTCCCTACCAGGCACATACATGTATCACACAAACAACAAATATAAACTATCATATAAACAATTCCTTGGGCACCCGCCCGCTATTACTAGACCTCGTCCTGCAAATCATACTAGCATACTGTGCCTAGGGCAAATCCCCGAGTCTTCTACTCATAACTACATGGGCCGACATTGTGGCCTTAGACCCATTCACACAAAGGGAATCTCACCTGCATTGGATGAACTTGCTGATGATCTCACTAGCCGTTGCCCGACAACCCACAGAACTCCTGCTCCCCCTGCTCTCCGAACTACCAATATCAATGCAACACTGAGTCTAACTGACCCCCGAACGCCAAACAAGTCAACCCTGGTCCAAGGTCAAAGTCTTGGTCAAAGTCAACCTTCCAGGTCAACCCTACTCGCCGAGTCACCCTACTGACTCGCCGAGTTCAAAATGATCAGATTCCTTCCATTCGCGACTCGACTCGCCGAGTCAGTCCATGACTCGTCGAGTCTACCGATTTCTAAGTCCAGACCTGTCCAACTCACCGAGTCTTCACCCGACTCACTGATTCGAGTCTCATCTCGTAGGGTTTGGGGTTTCGCGACCTGACTCGCCGAGTCCAAGAATAGACTCGCCGAGTACAAGGCAATCTTCATATGACTCGATGAGTTGTTCATCCCACTCGTCAAGTTTCTCCACAACTTCATGCTACTCGCCGAGTCCACTCAAAGGACTCACCGAGTCCCTTCAGATCTCCTTACATGCAGAGGACATTTGAGTCATGCATGAACTCCAAACTGTAGATCCAGCCTTCCCAAGCCTTTTCCCCATGTAAAGTTGCAAACTTTACGTGTAGAGAAGGAGATCTAGGCAAAATATGCTATAAACTAGGGCTTAAGGAAAAAAGGCTCCATGATCCACCCAAGGGCTGATACTTTACGGAATTCTAGACCAAAATAAGCATGGATCTGAGGTAGCAACCTCAGATATGAACCTCTAGCTCAAAGGTTACACTTAAGCCAAGAATGCCCAAAACACACACAAAGATCTAGATGCAAATGAGGGGAGATAGCAGCTTGTTATCTCCAAGATGAACACCACTGAAGTAGATCTCGGATCTACACCTCCTCCTTGAAGCAACCTACTTGCCCTTCAAGTTCCTTTCCCTAAAGTTCCTTCCTCCAAGCTTTAACTCTCAAAATGATGGAAGCTTTCATGAATTCAAGGGTGCACTGGCTCTCTAGCTTGATATGGGGGCTGAGGGAGGGACATAACACCCTTTAAATAGGATACAACTCCTGGGATTAGGGTTTTCCTCGTTCAGACCAGACTCGCCGAGTCACCTTGGCCGACTCACCGAGTCGGTCGCTTACTCCTCGACCCGGATCCCGCTCGGACTCGCCGAGTCTACCCTTAAATTTGGGGCTTTTCTTTCCTTTCTTGGCCTTCAAAACTTTGGGTGTTGCACTTAGGACAGGATCAGTCGTATGAGTTAGGTTATTGTAACAACACAAATTTTCAAATAAAATTTTCATTTAAAATAAAGTGATTTCATTCAACTAATTATATTTATTCCAAGTTTCATATCAAAATACATTTATAAAAATCCCCAAGATCTCCAATAACAGCAGTGTGTATGCATCACGCCGGCGCCTTCCCACGGTCCTCGCTAGTACCTGAAACACATACATAACAACTTGTAAGCATAAATGCTTAGTGAGTTCCCCAGTATACAACTTACACATATACGCCTTTCCAGGCCCTGACCTTCCGGTCCACAACACATCGCCTTCCGGCCCGTAACATAATCGCCTTCCGGCCCATAACATATTGCCTTCCGACCCGTAACATATTGCCTTCCGACCCATAACATATTGCCTTCCGGCCCATAACATATACAGCACATAATACATTTAATCTAACACATGTAGCGCATATATCATATATCATACCTGACCTTTCTGTCATATAACATATCGCCTTCCGGCCCATATAAACATACATAGCACGCATAGCAACTACCTTTCTATTTATAGCATACATAACACACATCATATCCAACCTTTCGGTCACACAGTCAAACCCGTCCAGGTACAGTATAGTGAGAAGACTCACCTCGTGGTAATGAAAACTATCAACTCTTGAAATCACTCGCACTCGATCCGCCGATCTGCAGACTCCCTATAATACCATATACCCTTATTAATACTCTTATCATTCAAGACAACTGACCCTAAGAAATTACATGCAGGTCAACTCTGGTCAACGGTCAACTTGACCGGACTCGTCGAGTGCAAAGGCGACTCGGCGAGTCAAGACGTCCTCCCCAACTTTCCCTGATGTTCCCTTTCTACTCGTCGAGTATCCCTCTTGACTCGACGAGATCCTCGTGGAAGAATCGCGGGGCCACCCCGACTCCACTCGCCGAGTCTGAAGAACAACTCGACGAGTCCCAGTCAATCTTCAAGCTACTCGCCGAGTCTATTCATTGGACTCGGCGAGTCCATGCCATGCAGTCGATCAAACTGCTTCCTGAAATACGTATGGTCCCGAAATACACAAGCATGGGACCTTCTGGACCTCTAAACATCCTATTACTGGGTTATAAACGTTTGGGTAACAAGATAATAATCCATCTAATCATCAAATGGGTTTCATAAACCCTAAATTCGTGCACACATCAATATAGCAGAAATGATCTGAAATATTACCTGAATAACACCCTCTCTGTGTCCCCAAACCTCAAAACTCGATCCCCTTGATATTCCTTTGGCCAAAACTCTTCTTCTTCTTGCCTAACAAATTCTTCAAGGTTCCAATAGCCTTCACTCCTGCTCTAGATGTCCACAGACGCTTAGGGTTCTTCTCAATCGGCCAAAAGACGGACAATGACGGCATATAGGGCGTTATATACGATCCAAAACCAAACGGCTAGGGTTTCTGCTGAACAGCGTAGACTCGTCGAGTCCATATCTGGACTCGTCGAGTCCAGTCGCGAACCCGCGACCAAGTCTGTGGTCCTACTCGGCGAGTCTGGCTCCAACTCGCCGAGTCCCTTCCTAAAATGCCCCAAAAATAATATTAAAGCAATACCTGAAATTCCGGGCTGTTACAGTTATGTGTTGTGATATGTTTATGTGTTATTATTTGTCGGCGAGCGAGGCCCTGTGATATGTTTATGTGTTATTACTTGTTGGCGGGCGAGGCCCTGTGACAGGCGAGGCCTAAGTGAAATAGTTCCGTATCCGAGCGGGGCTTGAAGCCAGGCGTGGCCTGGAGCGGCGGGGCCGTTATAGCGGGCGAGGCCCAGGATAACGGGCGTGGCCCAGTATGTGCAGTATGTGGTTATGCATGGTATGTGGTATGGTGGGGAACTCACTAAGCTTCGTGCTTACGGTTTTCCGTTTTTGTTTCAGGTACTTCCGGTAGCGGAGGGAAGAGCTCGGGGTGATCTCATGACACACACCATTGATTAGACAGCCTAGGAATGTTTTACTCTGATAACGAACATGTGTTTTGGAAATTAATACTCTGTTTATGTTTTGGATTGATGACTTTGCTTTAAGTAATGTTTTATTAAAAGAAATTTTTGGTCTTGAATTTTGGGTCGTTACACATATCTACCACTGTGTTGAAGATTTCAACCTCAAAATGAAAACATATTATTCTTTGTAGTCTTACGGTTTCTCGCACCAATATACAACTCTTCCATATCTAAAGTATCAATTTTGTGTGTTTGACAAAAAGAGGATACTTTTTGCAAAATGCTAGCAAACCCTCTGTTTCTAAAAGATTGCAATGCCTCCATTGTTCCTCTAACCATCAAAGTTGCTTCTAAAATGTTTGGATCTTTTCCTTGAAGTTGCTTTGACAATGTACCCGTGAGGTGAAAAATGACATACATCATATGTAAGTAAAACACAGACTCATATGATTTAAAATATGCTAAGATTCCAGATGCTTGTTGATGGATTGCCAATGACCCTCCCTCCTCTTTCACAAAATCTAAAACTACAAGAACATCCACAAACAACTTCATCAAACTTGTGAGTGTGTTGAAATGTGAACCCCATTTTGTTTCTCCTACTCTTATATTTGATTTGTAACTTGTAATCTTTGGCTTATCCGCCGGGTCCTTTGGAAGATCTTTCAAGTCAACATTATCATTAGGTTGGTTAGAGCATGGTGTTTGTGGAGTTGCATTAGAAACTGAAGGGATTGATTGATTGGTGATTGATGTTTGTGGAGTTGCATTAGAATTAGAAATGGAAGGGATTGATTGATTGCTATTTGGGAGCATTATTCACCACTTTCATTAGGATTAGGTCTTTATCTTTTGGTAAAAAACCACTTTATTTAACCTATAAAAACATAACAATTACACCTAATCAAACAATGGCCTCGATAAAACAAGTTGTTTTCACTTAATCAAACAATAAATTCAACAAAACATAACAATTTTACCTAATCAAACAATAAATTTAATAAAAAACATAGCAATATAACCTAAGCAAACAATATAACTTAATTAAAACAAATCAATTTCACCCAATCCAATCAATAACTTCGAAAAAACATATCATTTTCAAATACCTAAATGAATTGGTAAAACTTATTTGCTTCATTGTAGGGCGTTGAAGTCGATTTTGTTAACCAAGAAAGTAGAAATCGAAGGAAGTCGATTTTGTTACTTGCTTCACCCGACTGGCGATTGTTGATTGATCGATTGTTGAAACAATGAAGGATTATACGAACAGAAGGTCACGAGTCACGACTGTGAACTATCAACTCAGGAGCCAAGGAACGAAGTCGGAAGTCCGGAAGTCAACTAAATTCTATATCGTTTTTTTTCCTTGCACCAATAATACATTACTCAATTAATTAGGATTGGACTATTTTTTTACAAATAATTAGCCCAATTGCTAATTTATCTAATTGATGTTTTATTTTGGGCTTGGGACAATTGGGTGGTTTTTATTATTTTTTTTCGTTTGGTAATTCCCGATAAAGTGACATAATTTTTTTTACGTAGTTGCATGTTTTTTTTACGTAGTGACACAATAGTTTAAAAACAAAAAACGAATTTTTTTCTACTACGTGCTCGGAAGCTAGGTGTTGTCGGTGCCACACCGGTCACCTAGCTAGGACCACCCCTGTAAATAAGGCTAACAACCCTAGGGTTAAGGTTTTTTGTCCAACGCACCTACGCTCGACCTAACTTTTCCTACCTCAACGTAGATCATTAAATCCCCGCATCCAACTTCCTATCTACACTCAACGTAGGGCAAAATTTCGCAATTTATCTTTAAACAAATAATAATATCTGTAAGAGTCGGGTGTTACATCGGGTATACATTAGTTCTCTAAATTGATTCATTAATGTGAGATATATCATTTAATGTTGAATATGTACAACTCACCAACTAAGCAATAAATATGTTTGTAATCAATCGACTTGTTGTCATAAGATGTGATTTGAACAAAAGGTGTATTTTAATGATATTATATGTATAAAGACAATAATTGACTATATTTTTTGTACTTCTTAAACTTGAATGACGTTTTTAAACATTTTTAATATTTAATTACCCGTTAGCTTTTCCAAAAATTTAGTCTTTCCCTCAATAATCACTAGACCACTTGGATGGCATTTTTAAAATTTGTAATCTTGTTGAATTATATCCGAAAAATTCGTAAATTATTTAGACAGTTGCCAAAAACAATTATGGTGGAAATTAAGATTTCGAAATGGATTAGGTTTAATATTTTAATATTGAAAAGCCCCAAACCTATCATGAAACGAATGGAGCATTTTAAGTTGACTTCAATGGCTTCCGAATCCGATCATCAGATAACTCCATCAAAACCGTTCTTCGCCACAACTTTGTTGGTCGTCACATTCTCATAGCAGTTTCTTCTTTTTACCCAAACCCTTGTCCCCATTTTCGCCTCGTTCAGTTTTTGTTTATATCCAAGTTAGGGTTTTTGGGATCTGGAATCATTAAGTTGTCGCGATCTCATCCTAATAAAACCCTAATCTTGGACCAAAGGATTTACGTCTTATTCTTTTCTTTTCCCCAAATTGCGGATTTCCCCTGTTTCAGTAATCATGTTTCTTATTTTCCATACATTCGATCGATTTGCTTATCTCGCGTATTTCGTCCGTATATGAATATCTATACAAACGTATACATATTCCTATAACTGTATATTGCTGTGTACAACAATAATTCCTATAACTTAATATTGCTGTATACAACAATAATTTTAGAGGCATGAAGCATTCAAAAAAGAAGAAGAGGCCTAGACCTCCGGTTCCGAAGACGAAGCAATCGGCTGAATGTGGAAAACCTGCCCCTGGTCAGATTGATGACCAATCTAGGGTTTTGAACGATTTGACAGAAGGAATTGCTTCCTTCTCCATAGAAGAAACCATTGAGAATTTGACTGAAACAACTTCGAATTCAAGTGCTAATAGGGACGATGATTCTGCAGAAAGTTTTGGAAATTCGACTGAGACTTCTAGTTCAAGTGGAAGCTATGCTTTATCGAATTGTGATGGTTATAATCATAGGATTGGAGGCAAGGTTAGTAAGGGACATAGGGGGAATAAAGTGATAGCTGCAACTGGAATGGTGTCGACTGTATTGGGAAAGGATTATGTGAAGAGAAGAGGGGTTTCTAAATGGAAGGGATTTGCTGATGAAGGTGCCAGCCATGAAGATGCTGAACAGTTTTTGTGCTCGATGCTTAGTGATGATTGTGAATTGGGCATGGATTTGGTCAAGGACGTACTTTGTGAGCATTTTTTTTAAAATTTTGTTTGATATAATTTATGCAACTTATTCTTTGATTTATTATTGTTTAATATATATACTCATTTCTCTAATGAAGAATCCATTTGTTATTTGGCAGGTCAGACTGCCTATGATGTTGAAAAGGTAATTTTGTCATTTTCAAGCACATTTTTGCTTTTTTGCATTAGTTTTTGTGGTCATCTTCCATCTTGTAGTATATATTTGAAAGCAAAATTAACAATGCAAAACTTTAGTCGGACATAATTACCAATGTTTTTTTTTTTTTTCTTTCATAAATATGTGTTCTCTTTATGGTGGTGTTTGTATAATATTATATTGTCTTCAGGCATTGGACATACTGCTTGAATTAACTGCTTCTTCATCTGAGCTTCCCAATAGTGGTCAACATCACACCTCAAACACACAAAGTAAAGATAATAGGGCTCCTCTAGAAGCAAGTTACAATGTAAGTAACATGTTCTTCATGTAGACATTGGTAATCATTAGTTGGTGTTCCTTTTTAACTAATGCAGACAACACTTAATGGGTTTAGATATGGATCATGTGAAAATGATACATGATGACCATGAGTTTTGACAGAAATTGTTGATGGTAAATTCTTTATAATCTAATATATTCTTGTGGCTATGATATCTTTATGACAGTTAACCAATAGGACTTCAGACTTAGCTTCATCATCTAAGAGTGATCTTCACAGTAATATATCATATACTGGCTGTAATGGCAGGTAAGAGGTCCTAATTATCTATATATATATATATATATATATATATATATATATATATATATATTACTTTCTTTTGTATTGATATCTGATGATTTTCTTGTTAAAAAAATCAACCCAAATATACACATAACTAATGTCATGAAAAGTAATCCAACAACTAAAACCAACCATATGTGTATTCCTTTTAGGAATTATTTCGATGTTCTTGCTAATAATTGTGGAAGTGGGCCCCCACCTGGCCCAAAAACATCCTCTGAACTGACCCAAGACGTGTTGGAATCTCTTTTCTATACACGAAAAAGTTCAAAACATGAGCCAGGAAGCATGAACTGGAGGAATGTAGTAAAAAAAATGGAGTCTTTTGGGCAGATGCTTGATTATCCTTCAGAAGATACTAATGATACAACCAAAAAGCAACAGCATGTTTTTGGTAACCAAAATTTTATTACATCTGTTGAAAATTCAAATCAGTTGGTTTAACTCGTAACTAACTTGTCTTTGTGTGTGTGGTATATAATATAGCTAAAGGGGACGATTATCATAACTATAGGAATACTGCAAGTCAGCATTGGGATTCAATGAAGTCCTACTATCACAAGGCATTATTTTTTTTTTTTGGGCATCACTTTTTATGGTTTTGATTATTCTGGTTTTATTTAAGTTTAGCATTCTATTGTGTAGGCTGCAACTGCATATGCAAGTGGAAAACGGGAATACGCAGCATATCTCTCAGATCAGGTATTAAATGGAATCCATGTAAATAAATTGAATTTTAAAACACTGCTACAAAAGCTTTCGATAACAAAATTATAAAAATTTGATGCAGGGAAGGATGTGTAATGAAAAGGCTCGACAAGCAGATGAAAGGGCAGGCCATGATATATTCGATTCAAGGTTTGTGACTCTGAAAGAAAACCGACCTATTTCTGTTTGGTGGCATTTATGTAAATATATTGAGTAGTTGGCTGGCTATAAAAATAATATTGAAATTGAATGCAGGAACAAGACGTTTGAGAATGTGATAACAATTGATCTGCACGGACAACATGTGAAACAAGGGATGAAGCTTTTAAAACTCCACCTATTATTTGGCGCATATGTTCGTTGTAAGCAAAAGCAAAAGAGCATCGTGTATTATTATTTCTTCACTTTCTAATTGTTTCTAATCATGTTTTTGTTTTTGTGATGTACAGCTGTGAGGGTTTTTAGGGTTATCACAGGATGTGGGAGTCATGGATTAGGGAGGTCAAAGCTTAAACAGTCGGTATGAATTATGAAGTAATATACTTGAATGATATGTTATTTATTATTTGAGATGTGAGAGATGGTTTTTGTAGGTTGTTACTTTGTTAGAAACAGAGAACATTGATTGGAAAGAAGAAAACAGAGGGACTTTGCTAATCAAACTTAATGGGCAGAGAGAGTTCAGCTTCTTGGACTCGGGGAGTGATTCAGAGTAATATTTTAACTTGAATGTTGTATGGTATGTTGAAAGAAAACAAAGACATTATTAATTATGACCTTAGACTTGAGATTGTAATTTGTAAAGTAACCTAAGGTTGTTAGTTGGTTTTAGACTCGGGCTCTCAGGATTAGTTGTAAATTGAGCTAGTCCTTTTTATTTTATCTTTTTGTGTATTCATGCGTTAACTTGAATGTCAGGAAATCTTTTTTGTTACATCTTCTGTCATCATGTTTTATGCACATTCTTTCTTCAAGGAGTGTTTTCTGTTCATTTTGCACACACAACAGAGGTGATACTTATGTTTAAAACTTAATACATGTCTTTTATTTGCTATATACATATTTCTCCCCCCAAATCAATTCAGTTGATTCTTTAGGGTTATTGCAAAGATAATAAAAAAGTATCTTTTCATCAAACCATAGAAGCTAGAATATGGAATATAACTCTACATATAGATGTAAATGTGGGAAGGAATCTAAAAAACTGTTTTTATAGATGACGTTTGGTTAATAAAAATATCTTGCAAAATGTCATGCGTTGTAAGTCTTAAGATTTATTTTCAAGTAATATAGTAATTGCATATCTATAGCCAACAGGTGGAACATGATGGACAATACATGTGAATTCCTAAGAGTTGGGCTTTTGCATACATCATTGCCTTTTCCATGATTAGATGATGCATTTTGTCAATGGATCTCTGAAATTTAGGCTCCCTTCATTTTGTGGCTCATAATTTATTTGGTGGTAGAAGAGGAATTATGGGATCCATTTACTTCCACTATCACAAGGTTGTATGGATTTTGGTTATTGTTCTCTCTTTTAAGAATATTGCAGCATGTACCTAGAACAGCTTCATATGTTCCGCCTGTAATTGCTATTAAATCACCTTTCTGTTACAATAAGTTCAAGTAACTATGTTTAAATACAATTATAGAAAATTTCTAAGATGCACAAAGAACAAGTTACTTGCAATGACACCAATTATTAAATTAAAAAAATAAAAAAAATAAAAAAAATAAAAAGATAAATGATCATGCAGCATTTTCAAGCACGCACATGGTCTGTATTCAAAATCAAATACAAAGTCAAATAATATCAAAGGTACACAAAGAACCATAATATCTTTATTATGTGTATAAGTTGTGATGTTAATCACTCTTTGGAACGCTCAGTTAATTTTTTTTCTACAAGTCAACGTTGTCACTGTGAACTTTCTAAAATTTCTGCACCAGCATTGTCTTACTTTATGGAGAATAGGACAGTTCCTTCTGCCAAAAACTGTTCAAACCCTAGATTGGTCATCAATCTTACAAGTTTAGATTTTGAATTTGAAAACTGGAGACCTCAGTCTCTTCTTTTCTTTGGATGCTTCATACTTGTCAAGTTATTGTTACAATCATCAGCAATTTTGTATATGTTTCTATAGAGGAGCTTTGGTGCTCTTTAAGGTTTAAATACCATCACCATATTGAACCCCTTATTGCAGATAGAGCTACTATGTTCTATTCACGATTCTCTATCTTGGTGGTGTTGGGTTTTTTTTTTACCATAATAACTCTGTTTTAATGATAACAATATACTATGTAAATTTATAAGCTCTCACTCATCTCGTTTTTACCACAAACAAAAGTTCATTCCATTCCGTGGTATTTAAGCAAGAAGTTCACTTCAAAAGTTTTGGTTAAAATACATAGCATGAACATCTCTTAAAACAAGAAAACTAAGTATCATAAAGGAAAAACATCAAACCTAAAACATAAAGCTTATTGTTATTAATTATTATTATTATTATTATAGAGGTAGTTCACCACTATCAGCAATTGTTACTTTTGCTTTTGGCGATCCACTTTGTGTCCCCTCAGCTTCCATCTTGTAAACAATATCCATACCAGACAACACCTTTCCAAATACAACATGTTTACCATCCAACCTGAAAATAATAAATTACAATTACCATTATATCCTCTAATTAACCATATAAATCCAAAGATATTAATTATGCTCATTCGTAATTACCAGCTGGTTGTCACAGTTGTGATGAAGAATTGTGAACCATTTGTGTTTTTTCCAGCATTTGCCATTGACAAAAGTCCTGCAAAGTATCGTTTATTTATCTGTTTTTGTAATTTGACGATTCTACTATTCTTTCTCATGAATTAGATTTTACCTGGTCCAGTATGCTTGATCTTGAAGTTTTCATCCTTGAACTTTTCACCATAGATTGATTCTCCTCCTGTGCCATCTCCATTAGTAAAATCACCACCTTGAATCATGAAACTGGGAATAATCCTGTGGAATGCACTTCCCTTATAGTAAAGAGGCTTCCCACTTTTTCCAACGCCTTTCTCCCCTGAGATGATTCATGATTCCCAACATAAATAAAAATATCAAAAAGATAGAGTTTTTTTTTTTTTTTTGGGAAGTTAGAAGAACATAGCATCAGCATACCAGTGCACAATGCTCTGAAGTTTTCTGCTGTTTTGGGAACTGTTTTACCAAAGAGACCGAAAACAATTCTTCCTGAAAAACCAAAATATAATCTGTTAAATATATCGCATATGCATGATTGATATATGAAATATGATGATGCTTTAAGATGTAAATAACCCATGAGTTGAAATTACAAGGAAAACGTATGGTATACCAGCTGGTTTTCCAGCAATCTCAACATCAAAATATACTTTGTTAGTCACTTCTGTTAAATCTTTGTTTGATTTCTTAGCCTGCATACAATATGAAATCCAAATTTCAGAAAGAATCAAATATGGTCTAAATAAGATGAACCAAAAAAAAGAACAATTGGAGTCTAAAATCTCATATTTCTTGCTTACACAAACAGGCATATAAGAATTCAGATTCCAAAACAATATGATATCCATGAAACATGATCAATACTTATCACATTAATTGTTTGACAACGATATACCCAAAGACCAAATTGGAAACAGTACAAGCATAACTACAACTTCAAGACCTTTAATTTTTTACATTCAAACCTAGTAATAATCTTCTCAACACATATCTTATAATGTTTCAGCTCCAAAAATTGTCTATGATGATTCCTTTTTGTAGTTGATGTAATTATCAATTCAACACACTAAAGCAACAATCCTTAACCCAGTTGCCACTTCAAAGACAAGACAAAAACAATACTTTAATTTTCGGGTGAATAAAGTAAAAGCAATCATGCTAAACAATTATCCTCCAGATCAAACACTCAATTTAAACACAGCGGATGAAACAATGATGCAAAAAAAAAAAAAAAAAAACGAAACCAATCGATTCGCATCAAACAGATCCATTACAATATAGCGGCGACAACAAATTTCAGATAGATCAAATCAACAAACCCTGAGAGATCATAGATCGCTTTAATGATCAACTAAACCCTAACAACAAATGTCGCAACAGGAAGAGATATTGAATAAAATTGAAGAGCTAAAACATTACCTCAGTGAGAGCTAGGGCTCCTATGAGAAGCAGAGAGCATAGAACTGCAGCCGATAGTAACTTCATTTTGGCGACTGTGTGTTTGCAGTGCGTTAGACGGAGTTCGCCGACTGAGCCGTCGTGATGTTTATATAAATAGAAAAGTGAGGTATTTTAAGCAAATAAGATGATGACACGTTGTTCATTGACGTGGTTTCTAGGTATTTGATTGGTTCAACTACACTATGTTCAAAGAGCGTCCTAATGACATGTTAACTTTTAATCTTTACTGTAAAACGGTGTCGTATACGTATAACGGGTTGAGAAATTGTCCGATGAGCTACGAAATGGGCTAATACATATACGAAATCAAAAGAAGACGACCACCACGATATACTAATGCAGTAAGTTTTAATGTCTTTTATACGTTTTTACGTTTGCATTTGTTATTTAATAAGTATAAATATATTTGTAAAAATCATATTTTCTCATATTGATCTAAGCTCTAAAGTTTTCGTAGATAGCATCTGCGGAAATATCAAATTTATATAAAAAAAATGTGGTTTTTCCAGAAAAAATACAAATTTGTACATATCAGTGTGAAAATATCATATCTATCTTAGAAATCACATATGTCAGATCATTACAAAGGTGTCAAAAATATAGATCTGTCATTTTATAATATATAATTATTTTTTTGGAACCACGATTATTGTTTTACAGAAATGTACGTTTTTATCACAATTTGCAACGTTCATTGTTGCACCGTGTCGGCCAACTGAAAAAAACTGGGTTTAAAACATTAATTTGTTAGAGCAATTTTATCGGGCAAAATGTAATAATCCAAAATATGATCCAAAAATTTTGTTTAATAATTACTAAAAATTTCATGTCAATATCATAAAATAAAACTCGTACATCAATATCTCAAAATCATAGCAAAGTATCACGAGAAAACTGTATCGAATTATATCAAATCACATCTATAAAAAGCTAAATCAACTCCCAGGACAAACTGAAGTTGTGGTGTGTGCGATGCCATCAACCCGAGCTCTTCCCTTTACTTGCGGAAGTAGTTGAAACCAAAACTAAAATTGTAAACACAAAGCTTAGTGAGCTCCCCAAAACTATCACATACCATACAATAACATATAAACACATACTGGGTCTTGCCCACTGCATCAAACCGAAGTCCGGAAACTGCATCGGACCGAAGTCCGGAACTAACCAGGGTCTTGCCCTCTGCATAGGACCGAAGTCCGGAAACTACATCGGACCGAAGTCCGAAACTGACTGGGACCTTGTCCCCTGCATCGGACCGAAGTCCGGAACTAACTGTATCGGACCAAAATCCGGAAACTGACTGAGAATAACATAGCATAGCATAAACATATCAACTGGCATGAACACATAAACTGCATACTGCATCGAGCCGTAGCCCGGAACACATAATACATAAACCCTATCTGAGCCACGAAGGCATCAAACATCCTAACTACTGCATCGGACCGAAGTCCGGAAACTACTGCTAGTTAAACGGGTCGGCATTGTGACCTTAGACCCGTTCCTACTGGAAGGAAACTCACCTTGTGACGCTGATTGCTGAAATCCTGAATGAGAAATCCTTGGCGGCTGCTCCAGCTGCTTCCCAACTATAATGGGAAATAAATACTAAATCAGAATATGGATTCTTCTATGGGTAAAATAACCATTTTACCCCTACTATGGTGTGGGACACAACATGGCCCAAAACCTCAATTCCTTCTAAGTCCATCTATGGCCCCAATATAGGCCCACTAATGGCCCAATTTGCTATATTGGGCCTAGAATCCTTTAGTTGCTTCTTTGATGGCTTACAAGTCTCATAAAGGCTCCAACTCCCACAAATAACATTCTACTTCCATAAAACCAACTAGATCTCATGCATGGTTCCATATAAGCCTCAAAGATCGAAACTTTACTACTATAGGGACACTTGAGCTTCAAGGATAGCAATCCCAAGCTCCAAAAACGAAGTTGTAAGATAAAGGTCCCTCCTTTGGACCTAAAAGGTCCAAACTTCCAAAAACTCCTAGATCTAAACTTACAAGAGGAAAGTTGAAAGCTTTATACCTCTTTTGAATGCCAAATGAAGGAATGATCCCAGATCTATGAGCTCAAGGTACTCAAGTTCTCCTTCTTCCACTTCTCTTCTTCTTCTTCACAAAAATAAGCTCAAAGATCAAACACACACAAGCAAGGAGCAAAGGGGACGAACTGGGGTTTCTCTGGGGTGAATGACAAGTGAGGAGGCCAAATGGGAGGCTATAATGAGGTTTAAATACGCCTCAAACCCTAAAATTAGGGTTTTTCCTCTGGTCGCGTATGTTGGGCGTACACTATGGTACGCTGCGCGCACGCCTCTCCTCCTCGCGATTCATTTAGCCCTTACGCCCAGCGTACAACGGGTTACGCCCCGCGTACGGCTTATGGGTAGGCTATAACTTGGCCCAAAACAAAAGGCCCACTCTCATATATAATTCTATTATGGCCCAAAATAAAACTTGATAATTAATTAAATTTATACCTCGGAAAACGATCGTTACAGCAAAAATCAAGATTTTTGTGTTGACTCCCTTTAATGCCAAATATGAAAGTCAAATATATAAGCTTTTAAAAAAACATCATTTTAAAGGTTGGTTGAAATTGAATCACCATTTTAGTGTTATATGGTTGCAGAAGCTCTTATCCAATGTTGTTGCCGACCAATAACATGAACCCTAATACACCATGTTATTAGGGTGTGCATCAAATTGCCTAAAGTGCATCCCGCCATATTATGGGTGTTTGTAAGTGCTTTTTTAACTTTAAAATGGTTTTTAGCAAAAATACTTTTTGACTTATGATTTTTTCAAAAAAATAAAAATAAAAAAATGTTTGGATTAACTTTTGTAATGAAAAAAGTAAACATGTCAATTTGTAACGACCCAAAATTTAAAACCAAAAATTTCTTTTAATAAATCATTACTTCAAGTAAAGTCATCATTCCAAAACATATTATGAGTATAAGTTTTCAAAACACATGTTCATTATCATAGTAAAGATTCCCATGCTGTCTAATCTATGGTGTGTGCCATGCGATCACCCCGAGCTTTTCCCTCCGCTACCGGAAGTACCTGAAACCAAAACTGAAAACCGTAAGCACGAAGCTTAGTGAGTTCCCCAGCCTACCACATACGATGCATAACCATATACCACACATACTGGGCCACGCCCACTATCTTGGGCCTCGCCCCTACCTCGGGCCTCGCCCGCTACAACGGCCCCGCCGTTCCAGGCCCCGCCTGGCTTCGAGCCCCGCTCGGATACAAATCTGTTTTACTTAGGCGCCGCCTGTCACAGGGCCTCGCCCGCCAACAAATAATAACACATAAACATTTCATAACTAACACATACAACTGGTTCTGTCCTAAGGCCTCGCCTATCCTGGGCCTCGCCCATGTCCTGCTACTGATGAGTCATGGGACCCCGTCCACGCTCCAAATGGTAGTGAGGAACGGGCCTAGCCCACTCTCACTCATGTTCTAGTTCGGGCCTCGCCCCTATTCTGCTACTAATGAGATATGAAACCCCATCCACACTCTGCTACTGGTGAGATACGAGACCTCGCCCACACTCACCTCCCTACCAGGCACATACATGTATCACACAGACAACAAGTATAAACTATCATATAAACAATTCCTTGGGCACCCGCCCGCTATTACTAGACCTCGTCCTGAAAATAATACTAGCATACTGTGCCTAGGGCTAACTGTCACACCCCAAAACCAGGAACGGCGGAAACGTTCTGGGGCGGAGGACGTCATGTATAGTATCAACAACAATGCAAAGTAGTAAACAAGCAACAACATCATCCATTGCATTAATAATATAATTATTATACAAATGTGTTCTGTCAAATTTTGATAAACACTAAAGCATAAATCAAAATGAAAGATAAGTCTTGAATAATCTTCATCTTCCTTTCTCCTTGCATCGGTACCTGTCTATGATGACCTGAGGATACAAGTAATTTTGAAAGCGAGTATCAGCTTTAAAGATGGTGAGATCATAAGTATTTAGTGTCTTAATTTGTATGTGAGAAAATGTAAGTATATGAACTTAAAAGTATTGAAAGTGTATATGAACTGTAAGTGTTTGAAAAACCCTGGAATCCCTATGATTCCTATAAATAACAAAAGGAGTCTTCTACCAAGACTTAACTGTTCTGTATGTAGTCTTCTACCAAGACCTAACTGTTCCGAATGTAGTCTTCTACCAAGACCTAACTGTTCTGAATGTGTGTGTCTTTTGTAAGAGGATGCATTTTCCAAAGTATAACTAATATTATTCAAAAGTATAGTCTGTACAATAATGTTTAAGTGAGGTTATCACTAAAATATGTAATGGAAAATCAATGTAGTACTATGGTGTAGTGTCCAACTACAACCGTACTTATTACCTCAAATCCAAGGTAATACTTCCAAGTACTGTAGTATTTAATAAAAATAACTACATCGGTACTCAACTGCCTTATTTGATGGATAAGGTATAATGTGATGTCTAGATCCCAGACTATACGCTCCCCTATCAAAGGGATTTTGGGACCTACCCACGACCCCTGCATGAATGCAAGCCGTGAGCATCCACATTACCGGATGACCATGTATACTCGATATAACTATCACAATTGTGGTGTGATTCATCAGTATAGTTAGATCCTGAACTCGTTCCGTGCTATAGCACCTAATGGCGTCTGTTCTATGTATATGTAAGTGTGATCATGTAATTGTACTCAAGTAAGAGCGATCATGTAATAGTACAGTAGTGTACTGTAATGTTCTACGTGTGGTAGCTGTAATGTGTGTTCTCTCTATCTAGCAAGTATAGTAATGTAAACGTTCTAGTATTCTTGTATACATTCTCGTCCTAGTATAAATGTATATGTAATGTACAGTAATGTTCTAGAAAGTATTGACTCATGAATGAACTGACTCATTGTATGATATCGCGTTCTAGTAATGGTTCTAGTATCTTCCTGTACTACCCAAATGGTAGCTTACTAGTAAACTAAGTGGTACGTATGGACGTGGATGTATACCCTTGCTACCCAAGGGCATAGGATGAACTGGAAGAACCTTTTATGACTATATATGTGTACATGATATATAACTAATATTTAAACGACCTTCGGACGAATACCCAAAATCCCACCAGACCACATCTCAAGGCGCGAAAAGGAAATAGGGTGGATAGCCTTCCTAAGTCTTTTAAACATTTCTTATATAAGTATACATATAGAGGCATGCAATTTATAATAAAATAAAAGCATAAGTAAGTTTTGTAAAACAATTGAAACAGAAATATTATTTTAAGAGAAGATCGACTTGATGTCAATCTATAAAACAATTTGAAGGCATAAGTATAATAAAACAGTTTTGAGTATAAGAAACATTTGTTTGAAATACAGTTGTAAATAAGTTTGAAGTATGATAAACAGAGTAAGAAGTACAGTGTAAGAAATAGTTTGAAAACATATAAAATGTTTATAAAAATCATTTGAAGGAAACTGTTTGGTAAAACGGCTAATGAGTAGCCAAATCTTTTGAATGTTGTATATTAATCACATGTGATTGATGAAATAAGTAATAATGTCCTACTTACAAATCACATGTGATTGACATAATAAGTAGCATGATTCTACTTGTATCCCCCCCCCCCCCCCCCATAAAACATTTGAAATAGTTTAAAACATTAGTTAAGGGGTATGAACTCACCTGCAGTATGCGACTGGAAATGAACGGGCTGTTATCGTACGAAAGGATCGGACAAGTGCTTGGTGTCAAGTGATGACTTAGACACACACAATGATCCTAATTACATATGAAGACATATGTATATAAATAATTAGTGATTATAACACTAATTATACAAGTAACAACATTTAAGCGCGAGGACAACACTTTTGGTCAAGTGCTAGGAGGCAAATGGGTTGCAATAAAGGAGTGCAATGCCCCTAATGAGAGTTTAAGGTCAAAAGACCATAATCATTAGAGTTTACGGCCCAGGGGAGTAGACTCCTGGCCGTAAACTCTCAAACAAGCCATGAAATGGAGTTTAGAAGTACTACAACTTTAGAGGGGAATTGTTTCAAGGCTAGGCAAGAGTTTAAGGCACCATATTGACTCCTAAGGGGAGTTTACGGCCCAAAGACCCTTTTCCCTTGGAGTTTACGGCCGTAAACTCCCTTGGGAGGGTGATTATTGTCCTTTCAAGTCTCCAACATATCTAGGAACAAGTCTAGGCTTCAACCATTGGATTAAGGAGGGTTTATGGCACTAAATGGGACCATTTGATGGAGTTTACGGCCATAGAACTCTTTGGGCCGTAAACTCCCTCACACATGAGGTCCTAAGAATTTTAACTAGTCCATATCTCCTCTAAGTACTTGCCCTAAAAGTTTCTTGGCCTATGGAAGTGTTTAGGGTGTCCTTTGACCCCATTTAAGGAGTTTACGGCCCAAGAAATACTCTTGGCCGTAAACTCTCAAACACTTATGCTTTTTATGTGTTTTCTAGGTCTTAAACACATTAAGGTACATGCCAAAAATGAATACTAAGCCTTAGGAAGAGTTTAAAGGCATTTTGGAGCCTAAACTTGGAGTTTACGGCCCAAGGAGTTCCTTGGCCGTAAACTCCCTTATAGAAATGATTTCTAAGGGTTTTGATGGCATAAATCATGAGTGTAAAGCTTCTAGGTGTTTGTTCTAAGGCTAGGGATCACAAGGCACTCATATGTGCCCTTTACTTGGAGTTTACGGCCCAAGAGGTTGTTCCTTGGCCGTAAACTCCTCAAACTTCTTGCTTTTGATTTGTTTCTAGCCTCTAATGATCATACAATAAGTCCTTAGTTAGATGCCTAACACGGATTTGGGACTAGGTGGCTTTTAGGCTTGATTTTGGAGTTTACTCCCCAAGAACGTTCTTGGGCGGTAAACTCCCGGATCTTGTGTTTTGGACATGTAAACAATGTTATGAGGCATATAACAAGTATTAAAATACATTTAGGGAAGTAGACTCACAATCTGGGATGAAAACCCGAAGATCCGTGAGAGAGAAATGGGCTTTTCTCTAAATGGAATTCAACTAATGAACCAATTTGGTTCAGAATTCTATTTATAGTCCTGAGATTTTTGGCAGAAAATATTTCTAATCTCGGAATGGGTTCTAATGATTCTAGGATAATGGAATTTACAGTGTTGCACAAAATCCTAGTGCAACCACTCTCCTAATAACCATTTTGGGTGTAAAACCCTAAAACTGCCAAACTTATATTCTAAGTCTGAATTTTCATTGTAACTGCTCTACTTCTATTGGATTGAAGTGGTTTGATTTAGAACAGAAATTTCGGGTTGTCACACTAACCCCGGGTCTTCTACTCATAACTACATGGGCCGGCATTGTGGCCTTAGACCCATTCACACAAAGGGAAACTCACCTGCACTGGCTGAACTTGCTGATGATCTTACTAGTTGCTGCCTGACAACTCACGGAACTCCTGCTCCCCTTGCTCCCCGATCTACCAATATCAATGCAATACTGAGTCTAACTGACCCCCGAAAGACAACCAAGTCCACCCTAGTCCAAAGTCAAAGTCCTCGTCAAAGTCAACCTTCCAGGTCAACCCTACTCGTTGAGTCACCCTACTGACTCGCCGAGTTCAAAATGATCAGATACCTTCCATTCGCGACTCGACTCGCCGAGTCAGTCCATGACTCGCCGAGTCTACCGATTTCTGAGTCCAGACCTGTCCAACTCACTGAGTCTCCACCCGACTCACTGATTCGAGTCACAACTCAAAGGGTTTGGGGGTTTCGCGACCTGACTCGCCGAGTCCAAGAACAGACTCACCGAGTACAAGGCAATCTTCATACGACTCGACGAGTTGTTCATCCTACTCGTCGAGTTTCTCCACAACTTCATGCTACTCGCCGAGTCCACTCAAAGGACTCGTCGAGTCCCTTCAGTTCTCGTTACATGCAGAGGACTTTTGAGTGATGCATGCACTCCAAACTGTAGATCTACCCTTCCCAAGCCTATTCCCTACGTAAAGTTGCAATCTTTACGTGTAGAGAAGGAGATCCAGGCAAAACATTCCAAAAACTAGGGCTTAAGGCAAAAAGACTCCATGATCCACTCAAGGGCTGATACTTTACGAAATTCTAGACCAAAACAAGCATGGATCTGAGGTAGCAACCTCAGATCTGGACCTCAAGCTCGAGATTGATTTCAAACATGGCTTAAAAGCCCCAAAACTCATAACCAAGGAAAATCTGGAGGAGAGAAACGACTTAAGACCTTCAAATGCTCTGAAATGATCCCCAAACTTCGGATCCAATGCCACTCCTTGATGCTTCAAAGATTCCCACTTCTTCTTCTTCCTTTAAATCACTAAAAAATGGCCAAAAGCATGAATGAGCACAATGGGGGCTTAGGGTGCGGCGTTCTGGGTGTGAGAGACAGTAAAGGAGCACTAGGAAGAAGAATGAGGCGATTAAATAGGCTCCAAGCCCCGGATTTAGGGTTTTCCTCGCATAGACCCTACTCGCCGACTCGCCTTAGCCGACTCGCCGAGTTGGTCACTTATTCCTCAACTCGGATCCCGCTCGGACTCGTTGAGTCCTTCCTTGGACTCACCGAGTCGACCTTAAATTAGGGCTTTTCTTTCCTTTCTTGGCCTTTGAAACTTTGGGTGTTACACAATTAGTTAAAACGAGTTTAGCTACCTTATATATGTAAAATGATTAAAAAATAACTTATTTACTTTTGACTTTTCCAAGAAATAAGGTATTTGTAACTTTTTTGAAACTTGCTTTTTTACACCTTACAAAAGCCAAATTGAAAACTCACTTTCAATTATCCAAACATTTTTTTATTTATTGTCATTTATTCATTTTTGTATAGAAACTCGACGAGTTGGAGACCCCAAACTCGTCGAATAGAGATGGATTTGGACTCGGGTTGTGAAACCTACTGGACAAGTTGAGAAGCCTCAACTCGACGTGTAGGACGTCCATAATGAAACCCTAATTTTCAGGGTTTAGCACCCTATCTACACACCCTAACCTTCCTAGGTTGGCCTCATTTACAACCTCCAAGTCCCAAACACTAAATTCGAAACCCTAATGCCTTGTGTGAACTTGTAAGTCATTTTTTAGAGGAAACTTGTGTATTTGAAGCTTGTAGAAGAAGGAGAAGCTTGAGGGCCCAAGAGAAAGCTTTTAGATCCAGAAACTTCACTCCATTTGCAACATTTTCTGGTAAGCAAGTCTCAAACTTGCTTAATGATTACTTAGATCTCTTCATTGTCACTTTAATTGTGTTTTGGTCCAAGTAGCATGGTCCTTTGGAAATGGACGTCCCAAGTGAGTATACTTCTAGATCCAGGACCTTGAAGGGCTTTCATGGCCTAAATGTGCAAACTCTATGGCTACTAAAGCCCCATGCAAGCTCTAGGATGTCATTTTGGCCTTTTAAGCCCCAAAAGGCTATGTATGGAGAGAAAGGTAAAGACTTTACGTGTTCAAGTGGTGTCTAGGGTCTAGATCTCAGTTTGTATGCCTTAGCTTGAAGTATTAATGGCTTTTGGATAAAGATCTAGGTCTTAAAGAGTTAGGGTTTGAGCTAAATCCATTATGGAAAGGTATTAACGGGTGAAGGTGGAAACTTTACCCTTAAAAGGACATTTTCTATATGCATATGATGTATGGAGCTTAGATCTGAAGGATGGGAGCTTAATCTATTAAGATAGCTTAACAAACTGAAGAACTCGACACGTTCATAAATGAACTCGACGAGTTGGGTCGAAGTGCCCCAATTATGTAAAAGGAAAGACTCGGCGAGTTCAAGGACGGACTTGACGAGTTGAGTGGGAAAGTCCCGATTCTGTGGATAGGAGGAACTCGACGAGTCGGATCGCGATTTATGAGTTTTCTGATTTATGGAACTCGGCAAGTGGATGGGTCAACTTAGCGAGCTAAGTCAACCCAGAATGTTGACTTTGACCGAAATGTTGACTTTGACCAGGATGTTGACATTGACTATGACTTTGAGCAAAGTTGACCCTTAAGGGTTTATGAGTATGAAAAGGGTAATCAAAGGAACTCTTTTATGTGTAGGAGTTTGAGTGGGGTTGATTTCAGAGCCGAGAACAGTTCAGCTACTTCACATCATTTGATGTGAGTTACCTTTAAGTAGAAGTGGGTCGAAGGCACTAATGTCGTTCGACTAGTAGTTGATTATAGTTGAGATGATTGTCTTTGTAATAATTTTCTGGTATGCCACTATCCGTTATGCTTTATTTGCTAGTATGCTATGATATTATGTGATAGTGGTAGGAGAGGTGAAATAGTCCCTGTTACCGGTTGAAAGAGACCGAAGGGGTAGGCCAACACCCATATATGCTAGACAGTTACCAGTTTAAGGATACCGAAGGGGTAGGCCAACACCCAGATAAGCTAGGCGGTTACCGGTTGAAAGAGACCGAAGGGGTAGGCCAACACCCAGATATGCTAGGAAATATGTGTATTGTATGGTATGTGGGATGATTAGGGAACTCACTAAGCTTTGTGCTTACGGTTTTTAGTTTTGATTTTAGGTACTTCCTCTTCGAAGGAAAAAGAGCCAGCATGATCGCAGCGCATCACACATATTTTCGGCACATAAGATCTTTGGAATTTACACTCTGATGTTGTTTTATCATATAACATGTTTTGACTATTGATACATTGGTTGATATTATAGTTGTTTTAGACAAATGATTTTATAATTGTTATATTAAAAATAAAAATTTTGGTCGTAAATTTTGGGATGTTACATACATTATGAAACAATATACAGAATCAGTTATTGAATTAATAATATATCAAATAATTATATTCTATGATTGTGATACAAACAGAATATTCTTGAATAATAACAACATTCTGGAAAAAAAATAACAAGTGTAATTTATAAAAAACAACATTCTTAAACTATAAGCATGATCAATCATTGATTCATTCTTCACGTCATTCCTATAAGGTCTTCTAACAATTCCTATAACAAATGCAACAAAAACATTAAAATCCAACAAACAACACTAATTCATCTGAAAGAATAATATTGCTAAGATTCATTTTATACATTCTGACAAAATACATTCTACTATAAGACACTCTTATTCTCAATATTTTCTTTCTTTTCCACATGAATGACGGACTGTTCAAAACCTAAATAGAAAAAAAAAAAAAAAAAACATTAAAATCTAACAAAACCTAAATAGAAAAAAAAATATATTATTGATGAGATTTGTTTTATAAATTTTAACTGGGAAATTTTTTCACATTCTAAAATTCATTACCTCTAAATACTAACACTCTTATACATATTTCACACTATAAACACATCCATTTATTTATGTACTCTTAACTTTTTATCTAGTAATTATGGATCAAAATCAAAATATTATAAACACCCCTAATGATATGTACGCATATATTTTTCGATACAACAAATGTTCACATCTCATGTCAACAACAATCTTTATTCACCAACCATACATACTCCGCAAACTATTTCCAACAACATATACCATACTAATTTCATAATTCTTGATTCCAAGTTTTTCAACAACAAAAGGTCGAGAACATCTGAGTTAAATGTGAGTTTTGGCCTTGACCTCAATGATGACATTAACGAGACCAAGGGAAGAGTCCATTGGAAAGTCATACTTCGTCGACCGAAAGGAAGGGACAAGGCTCAAAGGGCGACATCGTCGTCCGCAACGAGGATTGATGATGTGCTTTCGAAAAAAAATAGACAAACATCTAAATTTTCTCGAAATAAAGTTCGAAAAAACAAAGGAAGCTCATTGCCAACAAATAATACTTACCGATCTGAAATTTTTGGACACAAAGCCCTAACCGGATATCGCGTCGGAAAATCTAACAACATTTTTGAAACTTGAACGCAAGGTCCGCGAGAAATACGACCATTAGTTCCTATTGCTTATATATATATATATATATATATATATATATATATATATATATATATATATATATATATATATATATATATATTTCTATGTTTTTTAATTAATAAGGTAGGTTTAAATTTGATGTCTTAATTTATAGTAAATGACAGAAAAAACATTTTTTTTACATAGAAATTTGATTTTGACACTGTGTTATTTTTTGTGTCAATTTTGACACTATGTTTTTCAATTTGTTACAATTCTGACCACTTGACTGGTTAACCAGGTTACATGCTGACGTGTCAGTTTTTATGACGTGACATGCTGACATTATATGTTGACGTGTCAAAATTGAATTTTTTTTTCTCTCAAAAAACACTAAGTTTTCATTTTTTTTTTTTGATTTTTGACACTAAGTTTAAATTTTTTCTTTCAACTTTGACACTATGTTTTTTTGTTCCAAATCGAACATCATTTTTTTCAATTTTGTTCAATGTTGATAATTTTCTATTTGAAACCGTATAAATATTTTTTTAATACATTTAAACCTTATAAATATGTTTTTTTTTTCATTTAAAAATCATAGTTTTGCATAAATACATTTTTTTTTACACTCGAACCATATTTTTATATATAAATATGTATTAGTTATATAAAAATTGTATTTTATATTAAATATGCTACTTTAAAATGCGTTTGAAGGTTTGGAGACGTGTAGTCGATCAAAACTCAGATATCAGGTTTGCAACCATCAAATTTTTACATGTTATTAGAAACTTATGTTTAGTTTGATTCTTATGATATAACTAATGCTTTGAATGTAAGAAAAAAAACACCTTGTATTTTCATAAAAATGTGGTATTTAAACGAAAAAAATATGTTTGTACAGTTTAAATGTATATAAAAAAAATATATCTATACGGTTTCAAATGGAAACTAGATAAAATTGAACAAAATTTGATAAATAATGTTCGATTGGAACAAAAAAAACATAATGTCAAAATTGAAATAAAAAATTAAACTTAGTATCAAAATCGAAAAAAAAAATGAAAACTTAGTGTTTTTTGTGGAAAAAAAATCCATTTCGACACGTCAGCATATAATGTTAACATGCCACGTCTTCAAAACTGACACGTCATCATGCCACGTCAGCATGCAACCTGATTAACCGGTCAAGTGGTCAGAATTGTAACAAATTGGAAAACACAGTGTCAAAATTGACAAAAAAAAAAAAAAACACGGTGTCAAAATCGAATTTCTGTGTAAAAAGAGTGTTTTTTGTGCCATTTACCCTAATTTTTATGTATTTTTAATTTGTAATGTAGGTTTTTAATGTAATTTTTTTATTAACGAAATGTTTTTTTTTGGGTTCTAAAAATTATATATTTTTATTTAATGTAATTTTAATAATAAATAAATAAATAAGTATAGAATTTTTTTACTATTAACCATGTCGAATTATTTGTGATGTGATAGTAAGGATATTATGAAAAATGATGCAATGTTGATGTGAAGTCATTTTTTTAGTAGACATGTAGTTAGGGGTGGCAAACCGGGTTACTGTGTCGTGTTTTTGTCTGACACGACACGACAATATTTTTTATAACACGAACACGATATGATATGATGTCGTGTTTTTTTCAAATAACACGAAAACGAACCAATTAAAAAAAACAACAAACACGACACCACACGACAGGAAAGATGATATAATAGAACAACTAATTTATTTAATTAATATTTAATCATAGATAACATGACAAACACGAAAAACACGACTGAAATGCTAATTCGTATCAATTTCATGTCGAATTTTGAATATGAACATGAAATGACACGATGTTATGTTTTTTTATTCTTGACACGAACACGACATAAACACAAATTCAAATTTTAGTTTGTTCCCAATTTTGTTTCATGCCATGTCATCAGTTGTCACCCTTACATGTAGTAATACCTAAGACAACATAAAGTTGAGTGATGTGTGGAGCCAACTTAGTCATTCAGATGAAAAGCATAAAGACATAAAGGGATAGAAAATGTTTTTCTTTTCTTTTAATTCAAACATGGGTATGTATTTGAATTTTTAAGAAGTTTTTGATAAATTAAGAGGCTTTTATTAAAATGCATCCCAACCCATTGAATATGGAAAATTAAGGGTGCGTTTAGTTGCGGAAAAATGAGCCGTTTTCCGGAAAAAAATTCCAAGAAAAATGAGAATTTTGAAAACTGATAATTATTGTTTTCCACATTTTTCTAATTCTAAAATTTTTCTATAAACACACACCCACTCTACCCCATCCACCTCTACCTACCCCCACCTTAACACCCTACACCCACCCACCCACACATATACATACCCACCCCCACACACACCCATGCACACACACATACACATACATACCCACCCACACACACCCACACACAAACACACACACACACATATACCCACCCACACATACACCCACACACACACACATATACACATACACACCCACCCACAAACACACACACACACACAAACACACTCACACACATACCCATGCACACCCCCACAAACATACACTCACACCTACCCCCACCCTCACAAACACATACACCCACACACACACAAACCTACACCTACCCCCACCCTCACAAACACATACACCCACACACACACAAACCTATACCTACCCCCACAAACACACACGTACAAACACACACTCGCACCCCCACCCACGCAACACCATCACGACAATCACCGACCTACCATCACCACCACTAACCCATCACTAGCACCACCACCACCGTTGCCGTCGTCATCACCATCGCATGTCATCACCACCACCGCCACCGACCCGTTACCATCATCGCCCCCACCCACATCCACACCCTACCACCGCTACCGTTTTCTAAAAATGAAAATCGATAGAAAAATACACATCTAAACACGTTTTCTAATTTTCTAAAACTGAAAATGAAAAATTAATAAGTTTAACTAAACACGTTTTCTAAATTTTTCAATGAAAAATGAAAACGAAAAACGAAAATCGAAAAGGGAAAACAAAAAACGGAAAATGAAAATTGTTTTTCCGTAACTAAACGCAACCTAAGAGTTCCTACTCATAAATTTTCAATTAAGATGCGACGAAACAGCTCCAAGTTTGAATCTATACATCATATAAGAAAAATATTTTGGAATATTACATAGGACGTGTTTGATAAAATTAAATGGTTGTTGGTAGCAAAAAAGATGTAGTTTTTATTTGTTATATAATTATCTGATAAAAATAATCGAAAGTTTTTTTAAATATATAAAATTACATAAAAAAGAATAATTTGAAATTAGTTTTTTCTTAAATGATACATAAAGTTTGTTGTCTTTTTTTTTTTTTTTTTTTTTTTTTTTTTTTTTTTTTTTTTTTTTTTAATAACTAAAACTAAACATTCATCTTCCAAACAATTTTTTTTTTTTTTTTTTTGTTAAAAAGCAAAAAGCTCCAAAAGTTAAAGACACTATGGCCCATATTATTCACGTCGAATGAGAAAATATTAAGAACTTCACTGGAAATGTTTTTTTAATAATCCAGTTATTCACGATGCTTTGATATTTGCTAGTTTATATTTTTTCATAATGTGAAAAATATTGTTCCATTTATAATTTAATATGCTGCAATCAGTAAAAATTACAAGTCTTAACATATAAAGAAAAAGTGTTTGGTGTCCCATGGTTGATTATGTGTTTGTGATAACTGATAATTGAGGAAAGGCGACATGGAATTCAATTGCTGGGAGACGCTCGGAGGAGTAGGAGGCGGAGATGGCAATTTGTGGTGTTCACAAACTCAGTGCGATATGAGAGAGAGACAACTGTTAGAGAGAGAGGGAGGGAAGGAAGGAGATACGTAATTTTCGAGTTTTACATCGTTCACACAACGCAATGTTGAGGAATTTCAAATCATGGGCACGGTTGCAAGGAAACCGAACCGAAGCCCTACGTCCCTCCCGCTTTTCCGTGTTCTTCTGTTCGCTCTCGTTCTCACCGGCATCTTCCTCTTTGAGGTATCTTCCTAAATCTTTCTTTACATTTCTGCCAAAAATTTTTTTTTTTAAGTTGTTGATTGTGGCATTTCGTCGAACAGGTGGACAACTTGGCAACGCAGACGAAAACCATTATCGGTTACAACTTAGAACCAACGCCTTGGCATGAATTCCCTGCCAAACAATTCAACAACGAAACAAAAATCGCTCGAGCTTCCAGAATCATACAGTGCTCTTTCTTTTCCTGTGGAATTAAGTCTCACACCAACCAAATCCCATTCACTCGCAAAATCGAAAAATGCCCTCGTTTTTTCAGATGGATACACCACGATCTGGAGCCATGGTCGGAAACCCGTATTTCACACGCCCTGTTAATGGAAGTCAAAAAGTTCGCTTCTTTCCGCGTCGTCATCATCAATGGAAGACTGTACGTGGATTATTATTACGATTGTGTCCAGAGTCGCGCCATGTTTACCATATGGGGATTTTTGCAGCTCCTTAAAAGATTCCCAGGTAGAGTCCCAGATGTGGACATGATGTTCGATTGCATGGACAAACCCTTAATCGAAAGAAACTCATCGAATACCCCTCTTCCTATTTTCCGTTATTGCACCACCCCTAACCACTACGACATCCCGTTTCCCGACTGGTCTTTTTGGGGCTGGTAAAACTCTTGAATCTTTTCATCACTCTTGACAAATCGATCTGTATAGACTTGATAATATGTGAATTCAACCAGGCCAGAAATCAACATAGGACCATGGGAAGAAGAGTTTCAAAGCATTAAAGAAGGTTCGCAGAAACAAAGCTGGAAGAACAAGTATCCGTATGCATATTGGAGAGGAAACCCAGATGTTGTTTCTCCGATCAGAGAAGCATTGTTGCAGTGTAACGACACTGAACAATGGGGAGCAGAAATCATGCGTCAGGTACCTAAATGATTTCTGATTTTTTATTTCTTTTACTCATTTTTTGGTGTTGTGTTGTAGAATTGGACCCGAGAAGTAATGGATGGGTTTAAGCAGTCGAAACTATCGAACCAATGCAATCATCGGTATAAAATATATGCTGAGGGTTATGCTTGGTCTGTAAGCTTGAAATACATTTTGGCATGTGGTTGTGTTCCTCTTATAATCAACCCAAAGTATGATGATTTCTTCAGCCGAGGCCTTTTCCCAAAAAGAAACTACTTACCCATCTCTCCAGGCAACATATGTCCATCCATTAAAACAGCGGTTGAATGGGGAAATGAAAATCCGATCAAGGTAAAGTTTCCCATTATATTTATTGCCACTATTTCTCTATCTTCTTTGATAGATTTACATTTAATTTTGTTTTGGGGTGATTGACAGGCAGATGAGATAGGGAAATCGGTGCAAGATTTTATGGAGAGATTGAATATTGATAGGATTTACGATTACATGTTTCATTTGATAGTGGAATACGCAAAGCTGTTGAATTTTAAACCAGTTAGGCCTTCGACTTCACACGAAGAGTGTGTGGACTCTTTGTATTGTTTTGCGGATCAAAAGCAAACGGGTTTTTTAGCAAGATCAGCGACCATGCCTTCAGACGCACCTCCTTGTATGCTCCCTCAACAGGCAAACAGACAGATTGATAAAATGATAGCTCAGAAAGCTAACATTATAAATTCTACCCAACTTTTGATGTAAATGTTATCTTTGTACAGTTGTAAATTGTGATTTCAGGTTTCTTGTTTGTGGTTTCTTTCAACTCAGTTTTTTGACTTATGTAAAGCCATTTTTTCTATCAAGCACCTGAATCCTTAATTGAATAGTAAACCTCTTCTAAAAAGTTTAAAGTTTCAAATGGAAACCAACAAACATGCCATAAGACACATTTATGACATGATCATGAATGAGAAAAAAGAATAGTTTTAACAACTGAAAAATCATTGTTTAGAAGGCCTATCAAAAAGATTACATCAACACAAAAAACTTCAACGTTTATATGTTTATTTCATTTGGGAGATGCATAAGCAATAAGCAAAAGCCAATCCTACAATATAGATCAGCATGATGTTGAGAGATGTAATCTCCTCAAAACAAAAATGTACTTTGGAATCATTCAGTAATAAATAAATAAAAAAAAGGTCTAAATGGATAAAGACACTTACAACAAACAAAAACAAAAGGCTCTAAGAAGCATCTGAATCAACAAAATTCTGCTCATAAACTTCATACTCATAATCCTTGTCAAGATCCTGCATTGTCCTCCCATAAATGAAGTGTTTTGTTCCCATTGTTGTAAATGGCATTAATCCAAATGCCCTTGCTGTTTTTATCTCTCTAGCTATCTTCCTCTGTGCTTTTGCACTGATTTTTGTCTACATCATAACAAAAAACATTTAAAAAGAAACTAAAATACCAACTTCAGAATGCAATAAAACAACAGAAAACTTTTATTTATAGTTTTATACCTTGCTTCTCTTGATAATAACTCCAGCCTCGGTTATAAAGTTAGCAAGAAACCTCACATTCTGCATCAACCATATGCAAAAAATCATTAAGTGAAATGAAAGTGAATGATTTTTAAGCTGCTTACCCTGAAATCAGCTTTTTGTAGAACTTCTTGTGTTGTTACTTCAAACTCTAATCTTTTTGATGGCTTACGAATACCTGGTTTTGTAAGATCAAGATCCTGCATATGTCTTACACAATTGAGAAAGAGTGATAAAAAAAAGAACAAAATAGTTATTGTTTTATATTTATAATAGTTGATAATACCTTAACATCATAAGTGTTACCAGGCCAAAAAGTGACATCTGATCTGAATTTATAATCATCTTTTTCAATTTCATTCATGTCATATTCAAAGTAAGTAGCAGCTTCTTTCAATTTCCCATCCATACCATCAGTCAAAGATGTGAAACTATCATCTAAACCATCCAAAAACCCTGATCTTCTAGAAGGACCATTCATTCTAGATCTATCTAAAGCCTTTTTTTGCTGATCTAATTTCTGAAAAAAGGAACTTGAAGTCAAACTGCTTCCTGGAAGATCACCAAAAATGCTTCTTTCAAAGTCATCCAATGTCTCTGAAGTGTTTGTATTTGCATAGGGGTCGATAGCTGTGAAAGAATAAACAAATGAGATATGAATCAATGTCATAGACATAGTAGTTATGAATGTATGAATGACAACAAAATAAGAATATATAGTTATGATACCTGAAGCACTACTTGTGGCCAGAGTCCTGGTGATTGAAAAACCATGGCAACTAGGTGAAATGCCAGCTGCAAGAGACCTTAGAACATCCTGAACAAGTTTCATTTCTCCTATGAATACTAACAATAAAAGTTAGTTAAAACTTTAATTTTGCAATAACAGTATAAATGGTGATGAGGATTCCTGTTAGGATGATGCAACATGTATTCTAATTAATTGTAGGTCAGTCTTTGAGTTCTGAAAAATGACAGAATAGTCGTATCATTTCTGGATTGGCTATTTAGCAATTATATTTATATAGTTTCTTATTAAGTACGCATGCTAACTGTTTGTTGAAATGCCAGTGATAATTTCGAATTTTTGGTTGACATCAAATCGCTCCAACCACTGTATATGCGCATGTTTAGCCGATTTATGTAGCAAGTAAACAAAATTAATATATCGTGGAAAGTGCAAAGGCTTAAGGGAGACTGGACATTCGCGAGAGTGTGTAAGCGCCATAAACATAACAAGAAATCAATAATTACTTTCATATAATCCCAGATTGATAAACAGAAATGCAAATCAATAAGTGTAGTGTACGAATCAAATGAAAATCAAGAACCCTAGTTTACTTACCGCTTACGAAGCTATAGCTGTAACTTCTTCCTGGTGCTTCTGTGCAGAACAGTAGATCATCGAGGTGTGAGTGTCGAGTGGTCGTCGGAGTCTCTGGTCGAGCCGTCCAAGGTTGAGGCTCGTCTGGTTGTCTCGTCGATGATGGGAAACGATGGAGAAGAAGGGCAGTGGAAATGCTGGGCTTTTCGGTTCGCTTTTGGGTTTACAGAGAATTCGGTTTTGGGCTTTATGGTCTAGTAAAATTATCTGTCTATATCACTTAATTTGTTATTATAATTGTTACATGATGGTTTGACCGGAGTTTGTTTTTTTGTTTTTTTAAATAAAAATAATTCTTTTTTATGATTTATAATTTTAAATTAATAATAAACATAAAATTTAATTAAAAATAAAAAGCATTTCATTAATTAAAATAAAAATTACATTATACCTAATATTTAAATAAGTAGAAAATTAAAAAAAAAACAAACAAAAAATCAAACAAACCACAACATAGAAAGCATAATTAATATCCTAATTTTAAAAAAACCAAAATACGTCACTCGGAATCATCGTCATTGTCATCGACCTCATTGTCTTCATCATTCTCTTGAACGTCACTCTCGTCTTCAGAATCTTCGCTCTCGACGAACATATCAGAATCCTCGTCTGATTCGTCAAATCAGCACGAAGGGCGTGATGAATGTCGCGATTGTGTACTTCTCTTCTATTTGCCCTATACTCTTGTGTACCATCGGCTACTTCTTCGAAATTTGGCAAAACTTCATTTTGTTGTACCGACATATTGCTCTTCCTTCTTCTTCAAGAATCATATTATGCAATGTGTGACAACTGTCAATTCTGGGTCAAACAAAGTTAACAAGTCAAACAAGTCAAATCGGCTATAATTAGGGTTTTAGGATTTACAACGCAAAATTCGATTATTCAAGTATATATTATTTTGGCAAAAATAATATTCATAACACGATATAGTAATTACTTTGATGATTATGAGGTTCTTATGCTAATTTGAATTTTTAGGATTCAAATTAAGTAATTATACATTATTATACCACATTTTTTATAAAATATCATTTTTTTATAAAAATTATCACGCTTTTATAAAACTACCTAGATTTTTATAAAATTTAAAAAAAAAAAAAAAGTTGACATTAGGGGACAAGATGGTTTCATCTTTCCCAACAAATCTATTACACAACAAATAACCAGGCCTTTATTCAACATGTAACCATGCATGTCATCTCACCCCACCCCACCCCCTACCCACCCCACCACCCTCCTTCCCCCTCCACCCTTAAAAATAACGTCCACCCCCCCCCCCCCCACCTCATCATCCTCAACTTCATCTTTTCCTCCATCTTCTTCATTTCACCTCTCAAGAACAAGCTCAAAACCTTCAAGGATAAAGCTTCATAAGTTAGTTCTTAGAATTTTGGTAAGCATTTCCTTGTTAATCTGGTGTTTTTACTCACATTCTTACTAGTTTTGTTACATTTACACACATTTATATGTGTTATTATCCATAGGTTAATACCATCTTCAAGTGTTCTTCAATCATCTTCAAGTGTTCTAAGCTTGAGGATCTTCATATTCATCTCTTTATCCACTAAGGAATCCACTCAAGATGAGTTCATACCCCTTCATTTTCGAGTTTTCCAAGTTTTTAGGGGGGGGGGGGGGTACAAGTAAAAAAATCTTATTTGGATGATTTAAAGGCTTTGCAAACTAAAAATACAAGTTACAACACCAAAACATAATCTAAACTTAAACATCAGCTTTTAACAGAAAAGGTTATGGTGTATTCACCGACTGTTTTGACCGTCTTAAACTTAATATTTTTCAAAACTGTTCAATATGCAAATAGTTCAGGTTTATACCTTTCTAAAGACTACTCGCACGTGTTCATACAATTTTTCTACAATTTATGGCGATTTTTACAAAACTGTCTATCATTTCAGAAATGATTTCAGACTAGTCTGTGAAGATGAATATTTTCACACTGGTTTGAAACCACTAAAAATTATAATAAAAATTATGAACAAAGTAGACTTATTTTCTAAACTCTCAGAGTTTGTGGATCCAAATTTCGACTTACGATGATTTTTCTATAATTTTTCTAAAAACATGGACAGAAAAGTCAAAAACTAGAAATTGTCTTTATTGTACTAAATGTTTTTATACTTGTGTTAGAAGTAAGTTTGTATGACATATTCACTTAAAAACATCTAGAGAAGATATTTAATATGTATTTATATAAATGATTATATAAGTATTTTCAGTAAACAAACAAGATAAACTATAATATGTATAGTTTGGGGAACAGTCGCGTTATTTTACTCTTTTGGGTCAAAGGAATAATTATATAAAAATATGATTATTTTATACAATTGTGAATGATATAAAAGGATAATACAAATGATAACAAGGAAAAGATAACTTCAACACACTTTATGTAAACTAGTTAATACAGGATTGTGAGCCACTCCTTCGTTGTACCAAACACGGTACCTCTTAAAATCCTGAATTATAACCAGAGTCTCCTGGAGGGAGAGCGTGAGTTTGTGTATAGATCTATACGGGATTGACAACCCCGCACCTCAGTTGTTCGCTAAAGTTAGACCCGCAAGTCTAGAGTGACAAACGTCATAAATTTTCGACATCTGAAGAACGTCGCGCAGGTCATTAGTCATATTAGCATGGTTATAATGAACACTCACAATAAGCATTAACTAATTTATGTAATGGTAAATTTTCAAATTGTCTAAAAGGGGTATTAACTTTGTGATTACTTATCATATACATCAGGGTTGTTTATAAATAATATCCGATAGGTAGTGGAATGTGTGATTTCCACCTCATTTCATGTTCCTTGTTTGGTTGTGGGCTTATGAAAGATCCACACATTCAACCATCCATTCGACATTAGTTTATATATAGCTAGTATAAATAAAGTGATCATAAAAGGATCTATCATGGTCACAATGATGGGTTTTATGCATAAGAACACTCATATGTGCTCATACAAACCCTAATGCTTGGATCTAGGTTTCTCTATTATACATGTAATGAATCCAAGACTTACAAACCCTAGATCTATCAAATAAGAACTGAAATAAGGGTTTAGTAATTACCTTTGATTGTTATATAGCAATAACAATCAATCCTTGCTTTGATTGGCTTCAGAAAGCTTAGTGCCTCAAGTGTTGCACCTCTAATGGAGTCACAAACACCACTAAGCAACTTGGATGAAGAGGGAGGAGAGAGGAGGCACCAAAAATAGCTGGAAACCATAGAGGAACTCTTAGCCACGTTTTTGGGGCATAGGGGTCCTATATATACATGTAGGTTATTAGGGTTTGCAACTAGGAAACCCTAATTTGACCAGTTAAGCCCTAAGCAGTCCAATGGACCATTCCAGAAGGCCCTTGGACGATTTCTTTATGGTCCTCCATATAGAATTCGTCCATTTCCATCTAATGGATCCTAAGCCCAACTTTGTAACTATCTTATAATTACAATATCAGTCCCCTTAATTTAATTAATCTCTATTAGTCACAAAATTAATTCTTAATTAATTATTGACTAATATTAATTAAACAATATGATTTTTCCTTTAATATATTATTCTTATAATATATTAATAAATCATAATTAAACCTTTCTCTCTCCTTAATCCATCCTACATATTGCTATGGTGAAGGCAACCCAAAAGGACCATGCTCATAATCAGGTCAAGTACATACCAAAATAGTTATGGACTTAGACACTAATCCAACAATCTCCCACTTGGATAAGTCTAATAACTATTTTGCATAACTTCAGAACCTGATCAGCAATCGTAGCTTTCAAAATCCGTTGTCAACTCTGATCTTATCAGATACGCGTGGCCTTTAGATAAGGGATTATATATTCCTTCATTATACAAGATATCGTATAGACATGAGACATGGATTGAAATCATTCTCTCAGTCTATGTGTCGTTTCCCGATTTCCTATTTATGACGACTGACTAATTGAACAAATCAAATCAGCCCTGGCCTGGCCGAGCACTTTCCTTTGTCATCACTAAATCATCGAGGGGCCCACATATATCGCTTTTATCCCACCTTGGGTAAAAGGAATGGATAAACTTTGACTCAAATGCTTGCTTGCACCTACTAATCGAATCACACACAACAATAAGTTTCATAACACCAAGTTACTAGTGCGTTTACTTATCATCAATGTGCAACCGACCAGCAAATAACAACTCACATGTCTCGGTTTTAAGAATATACAATGTTATCGTCTCACCAATCACTCGTGATAAAACCATGAAGTGATTCAAGTGAGCGTGGGTTTAATCCAATACTTTAGTCTTATCAAAGCACTCATGAACTCTGCAGCAAACTTGTGCTATGTCTAAACACTTTAGACAATCTACAGACAGATTCATGACAGTCTTCCTTCATACTTACTTCCAACGTATGACCGAATGTGGAGGTTCGAATAACCTGGTTATTCTGGAAGTCAAAACATGCAAAATGAAACACAATAATAGTATTAATCCTATATGGTCCCAAAACTTTTGATCGTAAATAAAAATACTTTTTATTTAAACACCATATTGATTACTCATTATTCATTGCTTACTATTTCAGAAAATCAACTTATTACTCGAATTATAACCACAATTGTCCCATGTTCCAAGCATATACACTTTGGTTTCCTATGGTCCATACTTTGTGAAATAGATCAATTGAAAACTTTTCCAATGAAACTCATTTCACAATCCCCAATCCTTGTTATTAGTATAAGAATATCAAATTCTTGCCACTTTTAGAATATGTCAGATTCTAACATTTTATGCAATAATTCTTTCGTAATGTCATAGCACAAAAGTCACCAAGACCCGGCTAATGGAATTACAAGGTATTCTATCGGAAATTGTTACAGGACAATTCCATAGACGTGAAGTCTCACATTCAAAGTACATTCCTTTGAACATCCTTCTTGCATAAAAGTTTCTAATCTAGAAAAATTTCTTAATATCCAACTCCCATTAATGGAAACATTTCCATATTTGCCATATAACAACTCATTCTTAATAGAATTTTATCTATTCATAATAATGTCAATATAGTCCATCCAGTACTATACTTCCAACTACTCACAAGCGACAAATCCTCAGTGAACCTTAGATCGTCCTTTGATAGTTGTTTAATTATTTTAGTCAAAACCAGTTCTAATCCCTTTTCCCTCTTAATGCCCTAGGCATTTGGAAAATTTTAGAATGGTCAAATATTATAGCATATGCAATTGATCCTATACCCGAAGCGTATTGGACACGATGCATAATGTCTCACATAAAGACATGATACTTCATCATCCTTATGCCATAATATTTTAGGTGCCCTGTTCCCACAATTCGAACTATGAAGAGGGATGTCGTAATCATAATTGAATTTTGAGAATGCACTATGTATCCTTGACTAAATTTATTAACATTTCTCGATCTAAGCTTTAGAATTTTGAAACGAAGTATAATATCCTCTCCCTTAATTATAGCAAAACAACTTTTCAACCCTTGCAACTTTGCAAAATGAATCTTTGTTTTCTATAATTAATATTGATAACTTGCAATACTTACCATAATAATCATGCTCCCACTAACATGATGATTATTTTCTTACCGGCATAACACTTATGCTCCCACTAGCTTTGACATGTATTCAGAAAACAATTGAACTTCTAAAAAACAATGCTTATTGAATTCCTTAAGTTCATATTTCTAATACTTAATGATTTGATAAGCCTTTATCTAAGATTTTTAAGCTCATACACCTTTGCTTTAGATAGCTCACATGTGTGTCTAAACAATTCAGAATTTATGTTACTAAGTCCCAAATGTTCAGATCAATTGCCAAATCTCACAATTCGAACTATGAAAAGGGATGTCGTAATCATAATCGAATTTGAGAATACAATTTTCACAATTGCTATCTTCTTAAAATCTCTCTTAGTGAAAGCATTTCCTCACAATCATTTTCATGAAGGAGGAAAACCTTATGACACTTAGATTTTATGATGTATGTGTTCCTATCCATGTGAATTTGTCAAAACGAAGGTTTGCGACCAATCCAAAACCATATGGACTGAACTTGTTCAATCTTGATTTCTTGCCTCATGGTAACATGAATGCCCACCATGTCTTCCAAGAAACTCACCCTTTCATATCAATGTACTTTCCATTGATCAAGGTGCTTTGTCTTTATGCATTCAAATGAGAACTCATAGAACTCACACGCATAATTAACTCAATTGGAATGGCACAGAAAAAGAGTATGTCATCCATGATAGGCTTTAAACCTCAAGTCGTGTGCTAGTGATGATCAACTAGGTTTACTCTTGATTTGTTCTTGAAACTTTTCAAGACCATTAAGACTCCCACTGACTCCTTGACATATAAGATTCTCTTGTCAAGAAACATTTCTTGACAAACAAATATTCAAGAGTTAGTGTAGCCTTTTGTCAATTTTAACACTTCACATAATTGGTCCTGGTTGGTCTTTGTCTTATCCAAGACATCACAACTTACCAATTTCAAATGTGCAAGAATAAGAAAACTTTTCCAAATTCCACATTTGTCGAGTGTTATAAACCTACTTAAGACTTGTCACTAATGTCAAAATCTTGACTCTAAGACTTGATATTGGAACAAAGTATGATTGACCTCTTGATTTAACCATTTCTACAATTCTCTATTCCTCTTCTTAGACATGCAATTGCACTAAGATTCACTTAGAGGATCAATTGAGATATGGTTCTTAATCATTAAGACTTATCATAAAACACAATAAAAGATACTCTCCCTTCTTCTTAGAATAGAGAAACTTTTATCTTTCTGCCTACTTGATTCTTCTTATTCGTTCTGCTATTGATTGAAACTCTTTCAATCAACTCAGAATTATACTTAATCTTATAAGTATAATCATATTTACTAAACTTTAGTAAATCATGATGAATATCTTTATTACTCTTGTGATGGACTTGATCAACGCACAATCTAGTGTACTCGATCTCCTAGTCCTTCTCTTGACACTTTGCCAAAGAATTAGTCTAATTTCCAAAATATGACGTTTCTCATTCATCACGAAACCAAGTTGTATGATTCCAAGTTTATGTCCAATTGAAACTTGGGCGATGAGAATCTTCCTTTATTTGGCAAATATTCGACATTTCACAAATAACATAATCAAGAATCACATCCAATTCAACATTGCTAAAATTAGAAATACATAAACATCCATTTTCACATATGTCATTGCAAGGATAAATAAATAGGACGAAATCAAAATTCATTTTTTTTGCGGAAAAACTTGTCCTTACAATGCAATTCAAATGAAAACTATGCTATTTCAATTTCTAAGCAATCTATTCTAACTCTAAAGTAGTAGCTCAAAAATCCGATCTTCAAGAAATGTGATCGAAATCCATTTCTTCACGATCAGATTCAGCTTACTTCTTCCCTTAAGCTTCCTCTCTTTTCTTCGATCCTACAATACATCAAAATGTAATATTATCACATCATGTATTGAAAATCAAAGAATAGGAACTTATAGAGTTAGTTATTGGATTTTACCTGAAGTAGAGCCATACGTATTGACTCTCCCATCTCTTAGATCACTTAGGCAAACAGGACAACTTCGTCTTCAATGCCCCTTCTCTTAGCAGTAGAAGCAGATGGACTCTTTTGGAATGGCACAAGGAACTATCTCAGAAATTTCCTTTTCTGGATTTCCAATGTCACTATTTTCAATGTCCATTGAAGTTTGGGAGTTTGATTTGCCAGAAAATTTTGTTCGATCAGCACGCCAAATCATTTTTGATTTAGCAGCTATAAGCAAATAGGTCAAATCAATGAGGGTCACGTCATGGTCCATCATATAGTACTCTCTAACGAACTCACTATATGATTCAGGAAGTGACTGAAGAACCCAGTCAACAGCCAACATTTCTGAGATATCGACACCCACCATCCTTAACCTATTAATGTGTGACTTCATCTCTAAGATGTGTGCACACACAGGTTTCCCATCTTCGTGTTTACTTGCCAATAAGGATTGAGTGAGCTTGAACTTTTCAAGCCTTTGAACTTGTGGGTTAGGGAGAATAATTGGAGGAGGTGGAGGAAGTGAAGCATGACTCTCATTTCCTTGATCGTATCGTGGAATGTCATCTTCATTTGGAAATCTTGTTCCAAGGGACTTGGGAAGCCAATTGTAAGATTTAGACATCTACAAAATGGGAGAAAATTCAAGTTAGTTGATAAGAATCCTTGATGTAACATCCAAATGAAACATCAAGGCTAGGATCCAACACAACATTCTACAACCTAGAAGAGGGATGCCGAAATCTAGTTGCAGAATATTTGAAGGTAGGCAAATGACGATTTACCAATTCCCACCATGAAAAACGAAAAAGAAATTTAAGTTTTAAATGAATTGAAACTCCTAGATCTTTTGAGATTCATTGAACTTTTCAATGGCATGTTTTATCTCGATTATGCCCTTCTATTTGTGACTGGGATGCCGAGGATCAAAAACAAAACTTTTAAGTTCAAATTTAAATTATAAAACCTAAAGGGAGTAATATGAAACTATTCAAAACTTACTAGGGATCAAATAACAAGTAATATAAATTAAATAATTAGTTTAGTGATTATCTATATTTGACCTAATCCAATT